>NC_044203.1:24785202-25132702 GCF_900880675.1 Sparus aurata
TGCTAACGGTGTCATGCTAATGGTTTATTGTGTTTCATTGTGTGTGTGTGTGTATTTTGTGTCACCTTCCACTTTGTACCATCTGTATGATCCATATCCTGGTTCGTGTGTGTGCCCCGCCTCGTCCTATGCGTGTTTGTGTGTTCATGTGTGTGTACCCTCCCAGCCTTGCTGTTAAACAACCCAGCCTATCACCTGCTCCTGTCAGATCACAGAAAAAGCTCGAGACCCCGAGTCGTCCCCAGCACCGCTCAGGCTCAGGAAAAGAGCCTCAATGTGCCCCAGGGTAAGAGACCTCAGACTGGGCCGACACAGTCAGGAGAGGCCCCTCCCTCACTATCCAGTCTATCCGGGGTTTGGGGCATTAGTGCTGCTCTCACAGCAGAGATGTGATGAGCCTATTTTGCATGTGTCTGACCTTCATCATCCCTCCTGTTACTCACATTATTAGTCACTCTCATTCACTCACCACTCAACATGACTCATGCTTTGTGTGAAGGGACAGTTTGGTATTGGGGAATTGTACAATTGTTCTTACCAGACTGGAAAATGCAGGTCTGTTTGTTTATCTGTTGCTCTATTGATGCTCTTGTCTTTCTCTGTGTCCCTCGTTTTCTTCTCAACTGAAGCATTTTGACGGGTTGACACGAAATTTTGTAAAGGAATGATCATTGCCCAGAGTAGTAAGATTCAGACTTTGGTGATCCATGACTCAGACTTCTAATGAAATACCTGCAATGCTAACAACATTTTTATTTTTCATATCTTTCCACGCATTAGCAAATGTCAAAATGATAAACTTAGGTGGTTTCCACCTCATGAACAGTATACCTGTTTAGCAAAACCATGAAAACTTCCAGATGTGAGGACGTTGGCGTTCTGATATCAGCATTTACCTCAGAGCGCTGCTGTGTCGAGGTCAGGGTTGTCCAAACTTTTTTCTCCTTGAGGGCCAAAACTGCGAGTGAATGAGGGACCACAGGGAAAATTGAAACACATATTTTATTGTCTCATTAGGCTGTAAATTGGCACGGCAATCCCGAGTTCCCTGAATGGAGTTCATGCACAAAGTGGCAGTCTGCTGCCGTGCTCAGATTATTTAAACAGTTTATAACTAAGGATATTTTGAAGTGCACAATAAATGAAATGGCATGAACATCAATTTTAACTTTCTCTCAAAGGGGCTCTGCAGAACAATAAGTAGCAATTTACATGTGTTAATCACTTTTTTATTGGCCTTATGTGAGCGGATAAATGAGACCTTCCTCGCCTCTCTGTTACCTATACAAGCCCCGTTTTTAATGCAGCAGGCCCCACTTTTGGACAGACCTTATCTAGCTGCAGCCGTAGTATGGCTGTAGACCTGTAGTCTTATTGTCTCTATGTTCGACAGTGAGCTTAGCTTAGACCTATAACTCTGATGTCAGTGATATTGCAGAGGAAAACACTTTGTTGTGTTAATGTGTAGGCAGTATTGTTCCTTTTTGATCTGTTAGAAAGAATTCACCATCTCGAATCCTGGTTGTATATCAACAGGGTATACAGACACTCTACATTGAGAGAGTGCTGTCTGTTCACTCTTGTGTTACTTTTATCGGCCTCCCTCTTCGCCTGTTTTGCCTTCGCCATTACAGACGCACTTTCCTTTCTGCTGTAATTTTTGCAGGAAGAATCTGTCCCGGCTGGCAGGCCGATTAGCAAAGTAAAAGTGCGGTTAATAGGGAACCAATCTACAGGCAGACGGTGCAGACAGTGCAATCAATAATTACTTCAGAATGATAAGTAGAAGCTGAAAATGTGTCTAAAGTAATGTACGTGTTAAGGGTTCAGTTCTTTGTTGGATACTGAAAGGCCTGGTGTGAAACTTTATTCAATATTTTGATGAATAATACAGCATAATTATTAACAGGCGCATTGAAATGCAGTATCCCATCCATCCATGGGCTGTGGCAGTGTGTGCATTGACATGTAGTGGAAAGTTTCCAGTCATCAGCATTATGATTCCAACAAAGTAATAACAACTTGGTATTCGAAAGCCACACTCCTGACAAGGTTTTGACTTATGTGCGCTGTCAGAACCTCGTGGAAAGATGAATAAGTTGAGTGTGAGATTGTTACAACTTTTGATGAATTGAAACTTTAGGAGTTCCTTGAATTTTATCGGCAAGTACAGCAGTGAAACAAGGCAGTGTTCTACAAAGATTCTTGAAAAGTCCGCTCATCCATCACAACTTCAGTTGTGTTTTTTCCTGATTTTGACAGCTACACGATCCAGTTGACATCAAGGAAATAAGCAGGAAAAATCATAATGGGCAGCGCGAGGCCGATCCCCAGCTTGCCAAGGTCTTTAAGCTGCGCCCAACCTTGAATTTGAAACCCAAGTAGACAATGATAAATTATATTTCACTTGTTCAAACCAGCAAAGACATAAGCAGTATATAGTAAAGACATTTTTATGGCTAAAACTTTTACAAGTGCGCTTTTTTGCCATCTTATCAAGTTAAGCTGTTTGTCCACTATTTTATTGCGTTCAGGTTTTTTTTTATCCATCTCTGTAACTGTATCACCCTGTCCTTTATTGTATCAGCTTTATTTTTCATTCATAAGCTTTATTTTCTGTGCAGAACCTTATGAAGTTTTGTTTGTGAGAAGTGGTTTACAGAGGTTTTTCCCCTTTCATTAATATCAAATCAAATCCCCCTGAAACCAGACGATCCCTTCATAACAAGCTGTCTGAATACTTGTCTGAATTTTTGATATCTTCTTATTCGTTCACTCACAGACTGTCTTAAAGCAAAAATAATTAGTTTTTAATCACATGGTTCTTCTCCCAGCGTAAATCTTCATCTCATCCACCCTGTCTGTCTCCTCCCTTCAGCCTGTGGTTTGGACATGGACATGGAGAAGGGTTTCCCCCCGACTCAGGAGGAGCCTCCTCCCTACCCCGGCTCCCCTCCTTACCCTTCCCTGTCTCCCCCTGTGTCCCCCCCACTGCCTCCCAGCGTCCCTCATTACGCTGAGGCAGACATCGTGAGCCTGCAGGGTGTCAGCGGGAACAACACCTATGCCGTGCCCGCCCTGGCCTCCTCGAGCCCAGGGGCTGACGCCGGCCCGCTGCCAGAGCTGCCGCGCCAGTGCCTCATCTTCAAGGAAAAACTGGGAGAGGGACAGTTCGGAGAGGTGAGGACTGACCTGGAAAAATGTGTTGTGGGTGCGGGCGTGGGCGGAAGGGTGATTGTGTTCTAACAACGTCTGCCTTTCTCTGGTGTAAGGTGCACCTGTGTGAAATCGAGAGCCCTCAGGACCTGCCCAACTTGGAGTTCCCCTTCAATGTGAGAAAAGGTCGCCCTCTCCTGGTGGCAGTCAAGATACTGCGCCCGGACGCCTCCAAGAACGCCAGGTCTGTAACTTCACACACGACTGCGCTTGGCTCCGGTGTGGTTCACAGTTTTTCTTTCAGCCTTTACAGCATCTTTCCCCTTCTCCAATTTTGAATGTATTAACCAAACTACAGCACTGGATTTCATGAATAAATGGGTATATTTAGAGGGGCATGCCAGACATATGAGATAGGAAACTGGATAGATTTCCTTGAGAAGTTTGGTCGCAAGCTGGTTGTCAGCTGCCTGACATGACTTACATTTTCAGCCTGAGCAAGACAACATCTCCTCACATTCTAGCCCGGTCCCCCAGCTCCTCAGAAAAAATGTCTGGACCTCCGTACATTTTTTAGACGATTGCCTCCTCTCACCAGCTGCTTGTTTACTTTGGCTGTCAGCCTTGTTTGTGCTGGGCCGGTTAAATCAGCTCGTGTGCCCGAGTGGCTTGTCCGCAGGTTTGTACGGGCGTTCGCTAAGAGACCGAGCAGCACAAACATATTGACCAGCGAAAAACAAATCAATGAGGTGGAAAGCCACACAGAGCTGCAGAATGAGGTGCTGATTCACAGGGGAATCGGCAGCCTTCTCACTTCAGTGGTGGCAAGAAAATGTTGCCTGATGAGGCTTTAATATTTGAAGGATAAGAAGAAACTTGAAATCAACGTCTTTTGCTCTATATTCCTCCACTGCTTTATCTCTTCTTTACCCTCTGATGCATTTTAATCTTCATACTCGCCCTCGTAGGAATGATTTCCTGAAAGAGGTGAAGATCCTGTCTCGCCTGAAGGATCCGAACATCATCCGTCTGCTAGGTGTGTGTGTGAGCAGCGACCCCCTCTGTATGGTCACCGAGTACATGGAATGTGGAGATTTGAACCAGTATCTGTCCCACCGAGTGCTTCTGGACAAGACGGGGCCGTCACACAATACCCCGACCATCAGGTAAACATGAAATATACACACAGATATGAATGGAAACACAGTCACTCAGCTTTGATTGATTATTATCCCCTCCATCCGACAACTTTTCCCACAGTTACCCGGCCCTCATCTCCATGGCGAGCCAGATTGCGTCAGGGATGAAGTTTCTCTCCTCCCTCAACTTCGTGCACCGGGATCTGGCCACGAGAAACTGTCTGGTCGGGGGCGAGAGGGGCGAGAGCGAAGACGATCGGGGCGGCGAGCGTCACATCAAGATAGCCGACTTCGGCATGAGCCGGAACTTGTATGCTGGAGATTACTACAGGATCCAGGGCAGAGCTGTGCTGCCGATCCGCTGGATGGCCTGGGAGTGCATCCTCATGGTGAGAGGACGGGAATGTGGGTTTGTGCAACTGATGGTGTGTGATAGTATACTCTATGTGATTGTTCTGTTGATAGTTACAGTAGAACAGAATTGGGTACAATTTGCATAGTAAAACACCTCATCCATTATACTACTTGATAAGTAGATAGATGAATCCGTTAAAGAGTCAACAGCTCACCTGAGCTTCCCCCCTGTTTTTCTCCTCACTTTGTATTATTGAAGATTTCCTCTTGTGTATGCAACAACAGGAAGATGTTTACTGTATACAGTGGTAGTCTTTGTGTGGCAGTAAATACAACGTCTGGATTCACTGAGACATGAAATTCAGAGGAAATGAGTCAAGCCCCTTTTAATCCTTCTGAAAATATCTCAATCAATCCAACTTAATGTGTATTGCAGAGCGTTTTAAGCCTACTACAGAGGCCCGTGGAGCTCAACACACTGCAATGACAAACACATGCAAATAGAGAAAACACAAGCGAACAAAGAAAATATCTTAAACGCCGGAAGAAGCATGATGGCCGACCTCAGTAAAGTCACCAGCCACAAACCATGGCATCAACAAGCCTGCCCCAGGCGCGTGCATCGATTTGTAGTTTCCCCTGGAAAGTTTTTGTATTTGGTTCAGTTTTCTCACTTAATGCAAGCAAATTAAGAGAACATCGAACATATGCAACAATATTGTGTCTATTTTAGGGCTGTAACTAATGTTTATTTACATTATCAGCTAATCTCACCATTATTTTCACAATCCATCAATTATTTTTTTGTCAATTAAAATGTCTTAAATCGTGAAAATGCTCTTCAGAGTGTCCCAGAGCCCAAAGTGACATCTTTTAATTTCCTACTTTATTGAAATAACAGCCCAAAACCCAAAGACTCCTTATTTACTGACAAAAAATAGCAAATCATTACATTTAAGAAGCCAAACAAAACAGCTGTTTGACGGTTTTGCTCCTAAAATCACTGAAACGATCAACTAATTGTTCCAGCTCTGCTCTACATAGTAATTTACAGTTATTTGATGATAATAAATACTAACATTAACAGCAAACCTTAAAAATAAATAGAGATCACTGCAGAAAAAGAAAAGTCTGCAAAATCTAAAAAAGATGACTAATTAACAAATGTCTTCATATTTAAGAGAAATCTGTTTAATGTCTTGTCCTTTACCAATCAGTTGCTATTCTTTGATAACACAGCTGACAATCATTAAGTGTGTATCTGTGTGCTCTGTATGCTCTCAGGGTAAGTTCACCACAGCCAGTGATGTGTGGGCATTCGGGGTCACTCTGTGGGAGATGCTGAGCGTTTGTCAAGAGCAGCCGTACTCCAACCTCACAGACGAGCAGGTCATCGACAACGCCGGGGAGTTCTTCAGAGACCAGGGCAGACAGGTACAACACACGGAAATACACACACGCGCACTATTTTTTGCCTATTTTCTCTTTCTGTATATTTTTTCACATATTTAAATGTCAGGGTTAAAACTAGTTGGACTCGTTGCACAAGTAAATAAGGTCTCACTATTCAAATGGTGCCACCTTTATACACTTTATTCTCCCTCCCTCTCCGTCTCCCAGGTGTATCTGAGCAAACCAGCTGTGTGTCCTCAGGGCCTCTATGAGCTCATGTTGAGTTGCTGGAACAGAGACTGCAAGCTCCGCCCGTCCTTCGCTTACATCCACTCCTTTCTTACTGAGGACGCCATGAACATGGTGTAGAGATGAGAGAGAGAGTCGAAGAAACACAAAGAGAAGAAAGGCAACCACGCTAATGGGGGGAAACGGCTACGTTTATGCATCCTTGCTACAGTGGGAAGGTGTGGTGGAGGTGCTGCACAGCAGAGGCAGATGAGAGGGGAGAGTGGGTTACTCGCTTTTTGTATTTGTACTTTATTTGGGTGGACGGGGCTGAGACACCGCTGGTTCGGTTTACTTTCACATCAGACCCCGATGCCAGCTTTAGACGAGGTAACAGTCGGAGCTACATTTCATAGCGGATGGTGGCGGGTGCAGTCTGCATAGGAACTTTTTCTCTTCTCAGATACTTGATTGAGTGCTGTAGAGGTAATGACACGGGAGGCTGCAGAGGTAACCATAGTAAGCTAGGAAATGAACAACTCTTAGGTTTCACTACTTTCGTTTCTTCAATATCTCAAATACTACTTCCGGGTTAACAGGTGAAGGTGCACAAACACTGCACATGACACACACACTCTTCTGACATGAAAGTGCACACAGGGATTGTCTTAGTATTTATAGTATGTATGACCTACTGTACACATTTTAAAGGTCCCATATAATGCTAATTTTCTCACATGGTGCTGTCGAGTGCTGCAGCGCTTCTATTCGCCCTCTGTCTGAACACTCCATATTAGTCTGTCTCTTTAATGCCCCTCCCCCGGAAAAGCCCAGTCTGATGTGATTGGTCAGCTATTACAGGCCTGAGTAGAAACCGCCCACCGTGTCTCAGCATCAGCTCTGTTGGTAATTTGCTATGACATCAGTGCTGAGGGGCGTTGACTGTATCATTATGACAGCAGAAGCTTATGGAAGTCCTGGCGGCTCATTAGAGACGGTTTATGAGTACAGGCTGGTTAATTTCTCCATGTATTTAGTATTTTAATACTTTTACAGTAGCACCTAGACCTGCTTTAAAAAAGACACGGTAATCTCCTTTTCTACAATATGGGACCTTTAATAAATCTACTTAAGTTGGAGTATTTCGAGCTTTAGCACCTTTAGCAAAAATGATTCAACTTTCAGGTTAGAAGACGACCATTAAGAGGATCTTACCGTGTTTACCGACCCTTTGTTAATCCACAATGTCAACCCCAATCTCTTCGTGCCCCACATCCACAGCTGTAACTCAAAGTTATTGTGGACTTGTGAAATGATGTGGACCAGACAAAAGCTCTCAACACCAACCTCCCATTGTAGTCAAAAGGCCCCAAGCAGTTTATGGACCCCATCTGTGAGACACACGCATAGAGGAACTGCATCCCTGGTGCCAGATGGACTTCTCAAACCTGAGGAAACATGCACAGAAGAGGATGGTCTGCTGCTGCCGATGAAACTGGAACGGCTTCTCCGAGCAGAGAGACAATACTGCCAGCCGGGGCGGCGGACGTCTCGTCTTCAGATGCGCCTGCTCAGGTGTTTCGACGATTGTTTTGTATCTGGCTGCGATCCAGACACAGAGGATAAATGTAGAATTCCACAACCAGCTGCACTTTAAATCCCACATGCATATCCCAGGCCACCATGAAACTCTTCTCCATGAGGCGCCTGATATGATTCCTGTCGATGTGGACTCAGTTGCATTTTAGTTGCAGTGATTTCAGAGATTTGCCAAGGGAGATCGAAAATCCGGGACAGTCTGTCTGCCTTTTAAAATCCTCTCCCACAGGGCATTGTCAAACCATCGGATGTAAAATATTATTTTAAAAAAAATTGAATGGCATCATCAGTTCATCTCATTTAAAATGTATGACAACCTTTTCCCTTTGATCTGAAACTATCAGTGTCTTGAGAACAATCTGTCTTCCCCCCGCCCCCGAATGCATTACTGTATTTTCAGGACACACGGTCATGGCATTGTCCAAACAGGGAATGCTTGGAGTCTTGATTTGAGCGTGAATGTCAACATCGACCTCTGCATTATCCCATGTTAATACATTAAGCTGACCATCGTAAAATCAAGGCATCTACCATACTGATTGTATAGCACTGTAAATCAGTCCTGGGGTGATCAAGATTATTAAGTAATACATGTTTACTGTGCCATTTGAGTAATTTTTGATACACTGTAGTTCAGCTAAACCCATATTTTTATATATACTGTATGTACTTGGACACTCCTTGGTGTCTCATTTTGTCCTATTGTGTCTTTGAAGTTGAGCATAATAGTATGTACATATTCTAGGGACAGAATTGTAATTTCCTTTACTAATATATGGAAAACTCTTTGTTACATTTGGGGTCTTCTGTATCTCTGTAGAACGCTTGCTACCTTGATGCCATTGTAATTCATTGTTGTCTATTTTTGTAGATGTTTTAATAAAGTTAACCTTTTCAAATAAATCAAGATGTGATCTAGGGCCTGCAACTGACAATTACTTCCATCATCAAGTCATCTACAGATTGTTTGTTCTGATTTGTTAATTAATCATTTGGTCCATAAAACATGACAAAGTAATAAACATGGGCTTCATAATTATTTAGATCCCAAGTTGAGGTCATACCCAAAGTAATTCAAGATTGCAACAAGCTTTTGATAACTTGTCGTGGCGTATTAAGATTTGAAGCTGATCAGGTTTAAGCTGCAGGACGAGTTCATTAAAGTGTGTAATGCATGAAATTCAAAATGGCTGACTCCCTCTTGGGTGAAGGTCATGGCACCAAGAGACTTGGGTAGGTCTAGCTGTGATAAACATGTTCACCAAAGGTAATACAAATAGGTGCAAGTAGTCCTGGGGACTGCATTTTAAAGGGGCTCTGAAGGGGCTAGAATAGCATTCATAGAGAGAGAGAATGACCCCCATCTCACAATGTTAAAGCAAGTAAAAAAAAACTTCTGGATCTGCTCCAAAAGTTAATGGGGTCTATTTTGGGCCAAGACCCAAACGCCATTCAAGTTTCTTGAAAATCTTATTTGTAGTTTTTGTGTAATCCTGCTGACAAGCAAACAACAGGATGCAGCTGAAAATAAAATATCCTTGACAGAAGAAATTAAATAAAGAAAATGAGCAAATTTTCACATTTGAGAGGGAGCAGAGGTCTTAAACGAGTCTTCAGCCTCTTCACTGAAGTAACCAGACAGGAACCGTTTTTTTTTTTCGCTGATAACATAAAATTCTTTATTGTCTACAGAACATTTCACTACGGATAAATCTTGAATATTTGACACTAGTATACAACTTCCACACTATGGAAAAAGAGCTTACAAACACTTGAAAGGATAGACATGCACCAGCGCAATTTCAAGGAAAGTGAAAGATTAGTCAGGAGAAACGTACAAAAGAGGTACAGAGAGATTTGGCTTTCGTCTACAGCTGTCGTTGGTGACGACCAATGGCTTATGATCAGTTGCATATGAGGAAAGAAAACCTGACAGAGAAGTATAAGAAGCTTAGTCACAGGAAGTCAACTTGACTGTTGAGGAGTTTTGACCAGGCACTTGGCGATAACAAAATGCATAAGGCTCGGCAGCGTAGTGTGGAATCTATAAAGAAAATTAGTTCCAAATCAGAAGTACTGAACTGTCATTTATAACCTTCTATAACTGTGAGAGCTAAAATCTGCCAAAATTTGTAATACTCAGCATCACATTGTAATGAAAAATCAGTAACCAAATAAAAAGTCATACTATTCTGTTTGTTAGTTTAAACTTCAGGCAAGTGCATCAAAGCAGCAGGCTAGTTAGATAGTAAGTTAGTAAATAAGAGGCTTCCTCTTTACTTTCAAGATATCAAGACCAAGACTCCAGAAGACACTGCAGCAAAGTCAAAAGTCAACATTGTTTTTTTCCACCACAACCTACTTTCATTGCTTTTTACAGGAAACCCTTTAGCTTGTTCCCATCAACCACTTCCTTCCCTTTCAGTCTGAAACACAAAGAAAATCCTTCCACTTGCAGCACAACTGATATGATTTTGGGTCCAGGAACATCGTTACAACAGAGACATAGAGTACACAAGCAACAACCCATCTTTGTCTCTTTATGTTGGACACAGAGAACAAATATAACATCAAACTAGGCTGTGATAAGTAATTAGTAAAGAACTACAATTACAGCAGAGAAAGCTATGAAACTGTAATAAAGAGGGTTGTTGAAAGGCACAATAACTTTCAGCCATGAACTTTTTCTACTTTAAAAAAGTTTTTTAAAAATTGAATGACAGTTTACACACCCCAGTCCTTCAGCAAGGATGATGAGGCTGCTTACTGTGAGCTATAACAATTAAAACGTGCATACAGAAGGTGAAGTATAAAACAACAAAGACAGAAATTGTTATTTGGACTATAACTTGTTAAAGTGGGCTGAGGTTTTTGTCTCTTCCTAAGAGAAAAGTAGCTTCATTAATAATTCTATCCTTTGCAGCTGCTTTTGCAGTCACCCACCACAGAACGCACAACAGCTCAGACCCCAGGACATGAAAAGAAACCACATACTGTAAAGGAGGGCGACAAATGAGACACATAAGTGAAACACATGCATGCACACGGACAAAAAGACTACGGTGTTGCAGAGTCGGTACAGTGGTTATAGGCACAAGGAGCTCCTTGAGTGGATATTGGTGACACCTCTCCTGATACTTTCTATTCTCATCTCTTCTTAATGCACCATGCCGGTCCTTCCTCCAGCCTGTGAAGTCAATGAGAGAAACAAGTCATTACCACCTGCACCAGTCGTTCAGTCTCACACCATCCATCTGTCTTTCACACACAAACTCCAGCTCACCTGGGAGATGTCGATTCCAGTGAGTTTCTCCACAGCGGCAGGCAGCCTGGTCATGATTTCTAGCACCTCTCCGGCAAGTTTGGCAGCTCCCACCTCTGAGCCGCCACTGGACACCATAGTGACCTTGTTGGCCTCTGACAGTGGCTTGCTGATCTCCTCTGCCATCTGCAGGACAAAGAATGAACAGAGGAATTAATACAGCGGAGAAGAAGCCTTTTAAAATGTTGAAAGTGAGACTTGGAACATTTAGGGAAGTTTAAATCTATCAAGCACAGAATGTGGTTGTGATAAAGGGAAGTGAAATATATCATTATGGACTCTAGGAAAAAAAACTAGAATTACTGCCCTAGCAGTTGTGTACCTCCACACACCAGTCAAGTTACAATTTACATCCATGACTGTCAAGTCATATAACATATGTAATGTAGTGAAGACTTCGTAGATTAAAAGGTATAAGTTGTAGTTCTTAACAAAATAGAAGTTATACTCCCTAAATTGGCATGTATGATTTTAGTGAGAAATAAACTTTACTTGATGCTATTTTTTTGTACAGAGAACTGAAAGCTTGGTCACATGGGGCAATGCCAATCATCTAAAGCTCAATATCAGCAAAACCAACGACCTTGTGGTGGACTACTGTGGTACGCCTTCAGTCTTCAACCTGGCAGCAAAGGTTATCTACCCATCTCCATGGCACCTTGCATGAATTATTGGGGCGACTTCCAGCATGTCCCGTCACTAAGCAGGAGCCAACATTTTCGATGGTAACGGGACACTAATCCTCTTTCTTAGAGCAACTGGCATGGCGTATCCATTTTTTGTGAAGATCTAGGTTTTGACTTTATAGTGTAAATAGCACTAACGATATTAGCATTGCTTAGCCCAGTCAGCTCACACTTCAAACCCCTTGAAAGTGTCGTCAGAGAGTGTCTTCTTATGATACTTTGGTAACTGCGCGAGTTCCGAAGAGTATTGCTTGGTTACCGCAGTGACCTCCCCATGGAAGTCGTGGATACGATCAACACAGACTTATGGTGGTCACCCAAAAGAAGTGTCACCAAATCAACATCCAACTATCCAAATATGGTCACAGTCTCACCCTCTTTTTCTGAATTATGGTTTTAAATGATGGCCAGAACAGTGTTTTTGCAGCACATTATGATGTCACAGTGAAGTTGGACTTTTTGGATATAAAATATCGTCACCATCATTCATCATCTTCAACGACTCCATCATTTTATCCCATTATAAATTTGTGTGAAATCCTGTCATTATTAGCGTATGAAATCTTGGCTTATGTGAAAAAAATGAGTTTTGTGAGACCACAGTGCCCTTTGACCACCTAACTAAAATCAGTTCCTTACTGAGTCATAGTGGACATTTGTGCTAAGCAACTGAAGAAATTCCATCAGGGTAATCCTGAGATTCTGTGTTCACAAGAATGGGACAGACGGATGTACGTCTGGGGATAGAGACAATCTGAACACCTAATGCCTCTGGTCTCGCCATCTCAGAGTCATAATTACACAAAGGTCCTCCTTCATGAAGCCATTCTGTGATGTCAACAGGTCTACTGATTAATACAAAACCCAGAGATGCAAGGTATGATAATTACATATCAATTTATCACAGAGCTCTAATGATTACTTTCTCTATTCATTTATCCATGAGAATCAGACTGACCAGTGGCAGCTTCTCTAGCAGCATGTCCACCATGGCTCCATCTTTGTACTGCTTGAAGGCCTCGGCTTTCTTGGACATCTGCTCTGCCTCGGCACGACCCTTAGCCTCAAGGGCAAAAGCTTCTGCGTCGCCCCTCATCTACATGGACATACACACATAAATGTAGAGACAGAATTAGAACAGAAATGTACAGGACTACAAGGCCAGACGGTAATAATGTTTGGTAATATGGTTATCGTGCAGTCAGGGGAAAGATGAAATGAGATCTGGAGGGAGTGTTTCAGGAAATAAACAGGACACGCAGCACGACTCACTTTGATGGACTCGGCCTCAGCCTCAGCCTCCATGATCAGCTGCAGGCTGCCAGGAAAATTACAGATTGCAAATTGGTTCACAGTGTGAAGAGTCTTATATTCAATTTTGTCATTTATATTTGTTTTTTTTTTTTTATCAGTGTTCAACTCTCATCAGAACTATACTCCAATACTCACCGCTGAGCCTCAGCCAACCTCTCCAGTCGGTACTTCTCGGCTTCTGCAGGCTTCTTAATTTTGGCCTCCAGCTCCATCTCCTTGCGGATGATCTCCTGCTCCTGCAGGGTAATCTGCTGTGTGCGCTCCACCACCTGCACCTGCATTTTCTCCTCCTCAATGCGCTGCTTGGTCTTAGCCACCTGAGGAGGAAAAGTGGGAAGTCAAACACTACTCAGCCTTCAGCAACTATAAAGTAATCAGATATTTTCAAGAATCTGGATTGGTGCTTGGAACCCTTCTAAAAAAAGTACAGACAGCATGACCCATACTATGAAAAGATGACTGTACCTGAAGCTGATAGGCCATCTCTGACTCAGCTTTCTTGGTGTTGACCTCAACATCATAGGCTGCCTTTTTCAGCTCATAGTCTCTCTGGGATTTTGCCATCTCAATCTCGTTCTTGTACTGAGCTGAAACCTTCTCCTGCATGGCGTGGGCTTCCTGTATATAGAAAGAAGGGCAGACACAGAGAAATATTGGTACAAATTATGGATTAGTCTTGTTTTCAGATTATCCATATAAGTAACAGGGATGAAGAAAAAAAAAAAAATCTTATCTACCCTCATAACGGCATCTCGTTTGTACTGAGCCTCTCCAATCCTGGCATCCTTCTGCACCTGAGCTGTTCTGGCTTTACCTAGGGAGTGAAGGTAGTCCTGCAGAAGAGGGACAGAGAGGGGGAGAAACAGTGACAGTATGAGACAACACAGTTGAGGCACTGAAGAGAAGGATAACACATAAGGCAAACAAAACAGGAGATGGTGTGGTTACCACTGAAGTACTTAGACCCAATTATTGCACAGAGCGGTCGGGGGTATGTTGAGTCAGAGACAGTGAGCCAGTAAAATTCACTTGAGTGCATTACTGTAAATCGCACAAGACTAAAAGCTTTCATATACCAAAAGATACAGGCTCACTGTGACACTTCCTGCTGCTCCAGTAATTTAAGTTAGATTACAAGAAAATATCCCAAACAGAAACAAAGTACCTGATCATCATGAACATCTTTAAGTGTGTAGCTCACGACGCCAATTCCCATGTTGACAAGATCAGATGAGGCCACCTTGAAGACCTGCTCTGAGAACTTCTTACGATCCTGGTAGATCTCCTGTTAACAAAGATTAATACATCATAGTTATTAATGCTATTCATGGCTGTTCACTTAGTGGTTCAGTTAGAGCTGAATCATAAACATAAAGAAGCCTCTGAACAATCTTTTATGAGCGGCAACATTCAAGCAAATTCAATTCGACAACGTCAGTGCTCCAACCTCCACAGTCAAATGGGCAATGATGGCTCTCTGGTGCCCCTCCAGTGTCTCCAGTGCAATCACAGCAATCTCAGCCTCAGACTTGCCCATGAACATTTGACAGGCGGTGGCCAACATCTCCTTGTTCTGGCCCTGGATCTTCACCTAGAGACAGACAGGAAAAGAAAATGTGAAGAAAGTGAGTAGCAGATAGAACTGAACAATAAAAATCTGCAGGCTTTCAACATGTTTTCCATAGTCAAATTCAAGCACTCTTCAAGTATTTTCAAGAGGAATCTAAAGCTTTATAGCACTGTGCGGTTGTGGTTGATTACATATTTAGATATGGTCAAGTACATACACTCAAAATGATCATTCCTCTTCATCAAGTTATATTAAATGTGTTAGTGCTAGAAACAACCACAAATTATGCTTCGTGATAGCATTCTACAGCAGGATGCCATACTAAAAAAAAGCAAAAAAGTTTCACAATTCAAAATGTGTCACCGGTCTATATGTAGAAATCGCACCTACAACCTGGCTGAGCCAATATAAAGTTATTAACTTTCAAGGTAAGGAAGTTCCAATTTCATCCAATGCATTTTTCAATCCTTGAAAATATTACACCAAATGTTAAGCGTTTTCAAGAATTTCAAGAACCCATATGAATCCTGAACTTAGCGTTAAATGACTTAAAGTTTGCTAAGACATAAGAACAAGAACTAAAAGATGCCACAGTCAGATATTCTTTCTTTCGTTCTTTCTTACTTTCTTTCTATGTTGCACATGTCTTAACATGCAAATTCCTTTAAAAATAACTAATGACTCACTAAAGTCTTGCCCTGTGGGGGCGTCCCATTGACCTTTTTCAAGTGCCTTCTTCCTTTCACTTATTTACCAACAGTAATGAACCTTCAGACTGAATTGACTATGCATTCTGTGATTTTATATAAAGTAACAAGCTTTAGCTAAAACATTTTATTCAATTTGCTTGCATTTCTGTACTTTGTATCTTAAAAATGATACACAAGTTACTTGTTTCAATCCCCTCATTAATATGTCAGTTATACAGAGAGCCCCAGGCCTGTTTCTGTAAACAGCTACTGCTGTTTTATAGCAGCTGTCTCCCTTCCATGCCTTTTGGTGTGTTCGCTAAATATTTTAATCTTCTAGAAAAACTTACACTTTCTGTGGAAACATAAACAGATTTTAGACTCCATTTAATTAATGGTACTATATAGTTGGTATTTCAGTCGCTTCATTCTAATAGTATACCTGTGCAATGCCAGTCACAGAGATGGGCACACCATGACGGGTGTAGACTTTGTCACTCTTCACGTTGAGAGTCAAGGTATTGAGTGTGATTCTAATAAGAAAATGAGGGATTAGAAAGGGTGAAATAACCACAAAGCAAGAATGAAAAAGCATAACAAATGAGAGACAGACAAATAACGCCAGCATTGGCCTTAAAGACCGAACAATAACAAGCTACAGAAAAGATTATCTCCCATTAACATTCATCTCCCTTGTTTGTTGACTAATCCACAAACACAAGCAGCTCATTTGCACTTAATGTAGAAAAATAGAGAAATAGAGACTGAATATAGGCTCACCTCTGGATCTGCTGAATACATGGGATGACAAACACTCTTCCTCCAGCAATCATTAGAGGAGGAGAACGGCCAAAGCCTGGTGGGAAAGAGGGGAGGGATGAACATATAACACAAACATTACACTATCATTCAGTAACATACAGCTAGTTACTCCAGGGTGAGGGACATAGTTCAACGTGGAACCCAGTATTACAACAATAGGATTAATGCAATTTATTCATGACAATACAACAAGATAGGAAATTCCTACTTTACTCCAATCAGTCAATTAGTGTTGCTCAATATCAACTTATCATGAGTCATGTGATGGTTAAAGCAATCACATGACACAGGTTTTTTATAGTACAACAATTGTAAGATCGTTAGAAGATTGTTCTGGTTTCCTAAAATCCTGTTTAAATCTGTGAAATAATCAGTCAAGAAATCCAACACAAGCAGATATCTTACCAGACACCACCATTGCTTCGTTGGGTCCACATGTGTAAAACATCTTGACTCCTGGTTTGAGACAAAAAAATATTGTAAGACCTTGTTGTAAGTATAGATTCACTACTCAGCCACAGTTACGAAAAGGACAGCATCATCTCTTTTCTTGAATATCAACGGGGTGCATTGGGGATGTAAAGAAATTGGCACAATTGGAAATAAACTGAATATATTAAGCTAGAAATGTGGACACCAGAGTATATGTTTATTTCTGTGTTGTAAAGAACACGAGCCACCGCCCAGTGTATCCATAAACAATATTAAAGCGACCAATACACAGTCCACTGTTCAACCCTATAAAACACGACATGAAAAATATATTTGATCACATTATCAAACACTATTCTAGAGGTAAATATTATTAACATTCATACATGTGTTCTTCTTTTTCGGATCGCTATCTTGAGAATTTGTTATTAGTTCGATTGTTTGGGTTTACAAACCGTCTATAAGAGCATGGTAGTAAATCACAGGTTACAACTGACATGTGTCTATGTCAATCATCCAACTTAAAAAAAACATTAATTAGGTTAAGCCTCCATTTTCCACGGAGAACCCCATGCTCCTCCCCCTCTTTACGACCACACGTAAACCTTGTCAAATGTGTTGTCAAACAGTTAAAGAGCAGCTTAAAACACGTCGGTGCACCAACAATAACGTCAGACGTGCAAGTTATGTTAAAAATGAAGCTGAATGAAGGTCCGATAAGAGAGCTAGCTTACATGCTATCCTTAGCTGGCTTTTAAAAGGCAGCGGAATCGGCTCTGAATTGATAGCGTCACTACGCCTATGGAAAAAAAAGACTCTAGTGTTTATAATACAGCTAGTAACTACAAATAAACGATACAACGAGTCGAGCCGATAGTTCAGTTTAACTTACTGATATCTGGTCAGTGAAATATGCAGACGTTTTCCCAGCAAATCGAGGTCAGATTTCTCTGTTGCTACGGTCGGACGGTGAGCCGTTTCCACTCAACTGGAATTAGAAAAATGTCTGTTAGGAGAGGGAAGTACGCATTGACCACGCCCATCGTCACAACAATGATGACGTTTGTCTGCCGCCATCTGGTGGTCATTGGTGAGAACTGCACCTCCACCATCTCTCTCTCTATCTATCTATCTATCTATCTATCTATCTATCTATCTATCTATCTATCTATCTATCTATCTCAGGGCAAGTTTGAAATAAACAACAAATACATCAAAAACAAAAATGAACTAAAACAGATTGTAATGTAATTTTTGCTGTTGGAAAATAATAGATGTGGATAAGTAAAATAAAATCTAATAAACTGTAGACCTGCAGGGTCTGTGACCACTAGTCTATTACTACAGTTTTTTCATTCCGAATAATAATATTATTTTAACGATTTGAGGGAGAACTTGAATAAAAAATGAACATGAATTTTAAAATATTTTTTTCCGAGTCTTGTGTTGTTTATTTGTCAAATTCTGTATCTGGGATGAAGTTGCTTTTCCAATTAGGCTTGATGTATTGCACATATATCTTCTTATGGTGTGGTCACATCATGTCTGCCTGAACGTGCTTCGAACACAACTGATCCAGTTTCTGTGAAGCATTTTAGAGGTACATGCACTGCACCAATAGACATCTGTATTTAAGCAATGAAGGCCCCCTTTGCTCAGAATTAAGAGTTATTTCCAAGTTTATGTATTTGTATTTTTAAATGTGAATAAATAAATACAAAAAGTGAGATAAACACTGCACCATTTATAATTGAATGGGTTTCAATTAAATTTTTCTTCTTTATGTATGTATGTATGTATGTATGTATGTATGTATGTATGTATGTATGTATGTATGCATATGTTTGTCTATGTATGAGAGCAGCACATTGTAGTTGGTCAATGCAGAAATACACCAGAGACTGACCTGACCTCATGGTGGCTGTGTTCTCTAGGACTTGTCCAGTCACATCAGCTCACAAATCTTGCTGCTGTGTTTGCACATTGCTTTATTTAGTCCAGCCAATGGGGCCGTTTTTTTGTTTTTATCAAAAAGCTCAAAGTGTTTTGGGGTCTTTCTAATCTGCAGATAGTATTTGTATCTTGGTACAGCTGGCTGGTAAAAAAAGTGTTGCTCAGTTTCCTGTTGTCTGAGGTGGATGCACAGTCTTTTTTTTTTCTTTCTGGGGCAACCTGTGGTCGCCTCTCCCCACTGTGCTCACTGAGTCTGTGCATGATCAAGGTTGTTGGTCATGCAACTGCTTAGTTCACCTTTAACCAGGCCTCAATAATAAACATATAGGATGTATATCTGAAATTCTTTATTTCCAACAATGTCAACAAAAACGGAAATTAAAAAACTGCATAAATGTAGAACTGATGGTTGTGCCGTTGTGTTGGATTGGATAAGGTTGTCCAAGCAGACCCAATAAAGTGGCCACTACATTCATTCTGAGGTCTGAAACACCTTATCTGACCCGTTTGAGATGGTTTGAAAATGCTGTTTTATGGTGACCTTGTGCATTTGCTTTGCCCGCAGCATTAGTTTCCAGCTGCCTCAGCAAAGTCAACAGCCCTGCCAGGATCTATAATCTTACATAATAATCTCTACTGCTGAATGAGGATACAGCATGCAGACAGGGATCACATCGCACGAAACACGATTCCTGATTACTGGGCTTATGTTTTGGCTTTGAAAAGCAGTTGCCCCATATATTTAACCTTGACCATCAATGTTCACCTCGGAAAAATAAAAGGCAATTTTGTACATAGCCTCTGACTGAAGCACAAACATGACAGCGACATGGGCTGTCAATTGCCAGTTTAGATGTATCCTCTCGATGATCGATCACTGTACAGGAACAATGTCTAAAAGTGCACACCATTATGTGTTACGTAGTTATAACAGTACTTATGTGCACAGTTGCAATGGAGTCTTGTATTACAATCAGACACTAAGATTATACTGATAGAGCATTACATCAACCAAGAATGTCTTCAATGTGAAAAAAAATGCAAAGGTAGAGAAAGGCAACACATGCTTTCTTTTCGTTTTTATTTCCCAATGACCGCCTCTATCAGGAAAATAATTCAGAATAATTCTAATAAAAAAAAAATAATATAAGGGACGTTCAAACCCGACTACACTATTATGTATAAATAAAAAATCCTCCATCAGCACAGTTTAGTTCATACTCTGTAATAACTGTTAACACTATAATCTGATTATTTTACAGACATGGATGGCTTTGGATTTGTTGCCGTTTGTCCTCGCTATCTGATGGGAGCTGGAAAAAGGAGTCTGGCTCAGTGCTCGCCCATTCTGACCAGACGTCAATCATCAGGCCCAGGCTCTTATTTGCCACAGACATCCTCCCTTGTGTCCAGAATGAATGAAGTCACTTACCCAGGCCTCTGCCATGACTGTGGGAGATTAAGCAGGTTGTATTCTGAACTTTGACATTCAACATGTTCCTTTTTTGTGAAATCGATTCATTTCCAAAAAAAAGTGATCTGAAATTTGCTGATAGGAGAGATGGAGCTACGTAGCATTGGTAATAATCTTTTTTGGTATGTATTACTTCTAAATGCAGCTGAATACATATCCAACAAGCTTTGTTACGAGTCTGTGTTAGCTCACCTTGTTTGGGAACATCGGACACAAACGGGTAAATCACAAATCCCCAAAATGGAAAGCTACAGAACCCTGTGTACAGCTCTTTGAGAATATTACTGCATATGTGAAAAAAGTAGTATAAAGCCTTTTGTGGCTCCAGAGAAGGCTGCATTTATCCAACCCAACTGCCAGAATAAATGTTGGCACTGTATGTTTATGCAAAAATAACTAAATTAAAACATTAGGTTGCTTTATGTCTTGTCACAATGCTTTGCTTATGCACTGGTGAAAAAATTGGTTAGGGTTAGGAAAGCATTGTGTTTTGGCTTAAGTGACCTGTTTTGGTCACCACAAACACAACTGGAATTGACCTGAGGCCTCCTAAAAACACCTGGTTCGGTCGTGCTACAGATGGCCCGACTTTCTGCCAAAATTATCAGGTTTTGTCGCCACAAACACAGCTGGAAATTGATCCAAGGTCTCCTTATAAATATCTAGCGGTGTTGCAGTCACTGGCTTGGCAGCCTTGTCGCCTTTAAGTCCACCCCCTCCACCTCCTGACATAAAAGTCAGGTAATAGATGACATGACATGATTTATAGGCATGTCAATGGTGACACAACAAGTACAAATTTGAATGTATCTGTGGTGTACAGACATTTTAACTGCTAACATTTGGTCTTGGCGACATTTTGTTTTGGTATGTAATCTGCTAAATCACCTCCAGTGATCTCACTCAGTGGCGATGTTGCATCGTGGGTAATGTCAGTGCCAGGTTTTGAAGAGCAGTCCACTGGTCCAGCAGTGTACTCCAAAACAAATAATTAAAATCATTTCAAGGAGTTAATTACAAACTGTCTTATTTCTTTTCAAAAAACCTGGTGCCTACATTACCGACAATGCCACTTGGCCACTGGGGTGACGTCACTGGAAGCAATCAGATTACATGCAGCTCCCTCTGGAGCCACAAAAGCCTATATCCTCCTGTTTTCAACACATGCAGTAGCACACCCCAATACCTGAAGACACACTTTAATGTGTAAAATTAGTGGAGATATACTTGAACAATCAGTGATTGGACACAGGTAATAATGATGAACACAACTGGATGCAATGCATTAGAGCTTACCATGTAATAGGAAGAAAAGCTCCAGAACAGCTGCTATACAGACCTCACCAGGAGACTGTGTTGCAGCATGTCACCCCAGATCTTTCCTAATATTTCCAAAGCACCCTGGTGAGGGAGGCTTGAACCGATTGACCCCACTGTCTCAGATTGGAAACCGAATTTGGTGCCATCTGGCTCCTCTGCAAGGAGTGTTACGGTAAGGGGAGTGATCTAAAACTGCTCATTAACTATTCACATGTAATGTATATGAAACAAAAAAAAAGAAAAAAAAAAAGAGCAATACATCTCATCATCATTACTGGGTGTTTCTGGTCACCAGCTGGTAAAATTCTGCTCCATCTCCCTGTCTACTGTCTCCTCCCTGCTCTGCAGCAGCTGCCCCTCCCCGTCTTCTCCCTGGGTCAGCCGTCTCAGCCAATCAGCGCGCGCAGCAGCTGGGTCTGGGGCTAGGCCACGCCCCATACCCCGGCCCCAGCCTCGCTCTGGATGCGCTCCAACATTATAAATGCATTGTCCGCCGACACTTTAAAACCAGTCTGCGGTCGGCTCCTCGGTCCCGTGAAGAGAAACGCTCCTGCTCACCGTTGTAAAACTTTCGCATCCATAATGAGGGAAATCGTGCACATCCAAGCCGGCCAGTGCGGTAACCAGATCGGTGCCAAGGTAGGAAAATAAAAGTATTGATCATTTACTATTTCCTTTTAAGAAAAAATTGAGTCCTCTCATTGTTAAAAAAAAACAAACAAAAAACGCCCAAGCCTCATTATGCGTATCAGTCATTATCTTAACATCTTTTACGAGGCTAATTGATTATGTGAAGACAAAGAACAGCTTTTTGTGCCATTATACATACATAAAAAAACACACCCCTTTCATATGTATCATACTTTTGTGCATTTGAACACATCATGAAACTGAAAGTATGCCTCACAGAGAGTTAAATCCCACTGTTGTTGAGTCTTTTTGGTGCTTTTCTGTCTGGATCTTGTGCACTGCGGTAACTGGTGGGTGGGTGTGGAGCAGCGGACCGAGCTCTGCTCTGCTCTCATCGATATAACGGTATAACGGGGCTCTTGTGTCTCGACGGGGGTTTTTTTATTCACACAACACCGGGCGTGTCTGCGTCTCCTCAGCAGTGAGGGCTCAGCTGACCTCAGCACAATGTCTGAGGAATAGAAAGAAGTAGAGGAGGGGAAGAAAAAAAATCAGTCCATTCTTCACTTGTCAGAGCCCCTCAGTCAGTACTCCGCACTCCTCTGGGTTCTTTGTCTTGCACAGGCAGATATGGCCGGTGTTTCAGACAATGAGGAGTGGGGAGCTGGGGTAGGAGGCCTACTTTTCTTCTTTTTTTTTTCCTCTAGCCCCAAATGGCAGATGGATCCATGGCAAATATTGATCAGGTTTTATTTCTGCGGGCTGTAGATGCAGACTGCTGTTTCAGCTGGGGAGAAGGCAGGGGAGCTGTGGAAAGGGTGTGGCATGGATAATTGGTGAAGAAAGAACTACTACTTCTGAAAAAGACAGATCGTTTGCATTTTATGACAGAGATCATCAGTATTTTAGCAACAAAGTGCACTCGGATACATACTTTTGCCGATTTATATTGGATTTGGAGGCTTTTTTTTTTGTAACTAAAGTGTAGTTAAAGGGCCCTGCAGTCTGCCCCACCAGTACAATACACCACCCACCCAGTCTTACAGCAACAATTGCAGTCTGCTACAGTGCATGGCTTCTTGGCCCATCATTATCCCAGCCTCCTTTTGTCTAACAACTGATCATTTGTTACAGGCAGCATATGTTTAAGTGGGACCTCTCTCAGACACACACAGGAATCTGGAGACCAGACAAACAATGGCCCATATATCGGAGGGGGCATCATTATCATAGTGATGCCCTGCTGACAGAGGTTTTAATGTCCAGTAAAGGAGGGACCGTCTTTGTGATCAATGTCTTTCCCCTCGTAACCAAATTAGGGGTAGGGTGGGGGAGGAATGGAGAAAACAGCTGATGCACAGTGGGCGAAGTCACTGGGCTGTCAATTGACTTAATAAGCAAGTGTGGCCTATGCCTTGAGATAATAGCTGAAGGAAAGCATATAACAACCACAAACATTTAATATTATTTCCAAAAAAAAAAAAAGTTTTACATTTTTTTTCCAATCCCAGCTAGTCAATAACATAGACATATCAGCTTGTCCAATCAGAGATAATGAAGTAATTTTATACCGATCTCCTTCTCATCATTAGTGTCTTTGTGTTTTTCCAATATGCTGCTAAAATAACCACTGGTGGCCTGGCAGGGAGGATCTTCAATTGTTTCCATTCCCCCAGGACTCATTGACTCAGATGTCCGGTGGATATGATTGACAGAATTGCCGAAGGGCTACATTGTGGTGAATTAGGTCAGGGTGTGGCATTGCTTTCCTGCTTATTGTCCTCATTCTTTCACTTTCAATATTTTCAGTCTTTACTGATAGCTATCCATCGTGTTCCTGTCAAATATCGGTCAGTTCATCACTCTTTTGGTAGTATCTTTGTTACCTTTGTTCTTCTCTTTGTCCTGTTTGGATATCTCTCATATTGAGGTCACTTGGTCATTTTTTGTTTTACGTGGTCTTATTTAAAATGTCATGATACTTAAACCACAGCTGACTCCCAATCTCCTAAGTCTTGAGCTGCAATGCAGCCTGTTTAACCAGATTACTCTAAATCCTCCTATTGCTGCTGTTAGCAGTAAATCAGAGGCACTATGACAAAAAAAAAGCCTCAGTTGGATATCTCAAATATATGTGCATGCAAATAACTGCCTGCGTATGCAACAGCTCACCCTGCTTATGGGATCTAATGCAAACCCACACTGAGTGTGGTCTTTAAAGAGAGAACAGGACGTGAATACAAATCTGAAGACAATCAGTGCCTTCAGTGTAGTGTGACGGCCCGCAAATGGAGTGTATTCCCAGTTTAGCTTGTGAAGTGATCTGTAGTCCCTTTGTGATCCTTTAAAAAAAGAACTGCATTCTGCTAAGTCATCAGTTGATGACTATGGAAATATTAACAGCTGCATTGTATTAAAGGGGTTAAGATATGGCTTGGTGAAAGGGGAAAAATCCCGTCATTTTCATCAGAAGCCAAAAACGCAAACCCACGGCTGTTTTCCTCGTTTAAAGTCCCCAGTCCCATAAACCGCACTGCTCATGGATAGATGCCTTTTTTTCTCTGCAAGTAACTGTCATGTGATACCTTCCATTTTGTGTCTGCAGTTCTGGGAAGTGATCAGCGATGAGCACGGCATCGACCCCACAGGGACTTACCACGGAGACAGTGACCTGCAGCTGGACAGGATCAGTGTCTACTACAATGAGGCCACAGGTCAGCTGACTTACAAACAACTGATCTGTACATAAATTAAGTGTATATTATGTGGATATATGTTCAGCTCTAAGATGTGTTTCTCATGTCCTCTGTCATGCATGGACTTTCTCACAGTACACAGTATATTTTGTGTCACAGCCAAGACTGTGGTTTCCTGCATTATTGAGTTGTTATGGTTTCTCCCCCCTTCTCCCTCCTTCTTTCTTCTCATATTCTTTCATTTTCTTTCTTGCGGAGGAGGTAAATATGTACCTCGTGCCATTCTTGTGGACTTGGAGCCGGGAACCATGGACTCCGTGAGGTCCGGACCCTTTGGGCAGATCTTCAGACCCGACAATTTTGTGTTTGGTGGGTGGAATAAAGCTCTTGTTACTGTATAAGTAAAGCCTTTTATGAACAAGGGGAAAGAATGGCTCATCTGCATGTCATTCCTACCCCTCCAGGTCAGAGCGGTGCTGGAAACAATTGGGCCAAGGGTCACTACACAGAGGGAGCTGAGTTGGTGGACTCAGTCCTGGATGTGGTCCGCAAAGAGTCAGAGAGCTGCGACTGCCTGCAGGGCTTCCAGCTCACCCACTCACTTGGTGGTGGAACTGGCTCCGGTATGGGCACCCTGCTCATCAGCAAGATCCGTGAAGAGTACCCCGACCGTATCATGAACACCTTCAGCGTTGTGCCTTCCCCCAAGGTAACATACCCTTGTGATAAAGCATGATATTTTTGAAATGTAGGTTTTGTTCTCTACGATCATGAGACTTAAAAGATTCTGTGTTTTCTGTCCTCAGGTTTCAGACACAGTGGTTGAGCCTTACAATGCAACCCTGTCAGTCCACCAGCTTGTAGAGAACACAGATGAAACCTACTGCATTGACAATGAGGCCCTTTATGACATTTGCTTCCGCACTCTGAAACTTACCACACCCACCTACGGAGACCTTAACCACCTGGTGTCCGCCACCATGAGCGGAGTCACCACCTGCCTGCGCTTCCCTGGTCAGCTCAATGCCGATCTCCGCAAACTGGCTGTCAACATGGTGCCTTTCCCCCGTCTGCACTTCTTCATGCCTGGCTTTGCTCCCCTGACCAGCAGAGGCAGCCAGCAGTACCGAGCCCTCACAGTCCCAGAGCTCACCCAGCAGGTGTTCGATGCCAAGAATATGATGGCTGCGTGTGACCCACGTCACGGCCGCTACCTGACCGTCGCCGCTGTGTTCCGTGGCCGCATGTCCATGAAGGAGGTTGACGAGCAGATGCTCAATGTCCAGAACAAAAACAGCAGCTACTTCGTCGAATGGATCCCCAACAATGTCAAGACCGCCGTCTGTGACATTCCACCCCGTGGCCTCAAGATGGCCGTCACTTTCATCGGCAACAGCACAGCCATCCAGGAGCTGTTCAAGCGCATCTCTGAGCAGTTCACAGCCATGTTCCGTCGCAAGGCCTTCTTGCATTGGTACACAGGTGAAGGTATGGATGAGATGGAGTTCACTGAAGCAGAGAGCAACATGAATGATCTGGTGTCTGAGTACCAGCAGTACCAGGATGCCACAGCTGAAGAGGAGGGTGAATTTGAGGAGGAAGCTGAAGACGAGGCTTGAAGATGAAGATGTGAAGGTCAAGACGCCATTGCCAAAATGAAAAATAATCAAATAGGAGCAACCACAGAAGTAACCATGGAACAAACATAGTGTCATTGCTAGAATCAAACTTTAGCATACAATAGATATCCCTTGTGATACACTGCGAATAAAGTTGTCAAAAAAAACCTTGTTTTCCTTTCATCAATTCTTGCATATCAATGATTATTATTATTAGTCTAAATATAAAGGATTGGCTATGAAGGGGGGTTTCCAGAGGTGCATTAATGTTAACTCTGTTGAGATCAGCAGTTTCTGCGCCAGAGGTTACTGATAAATGTATGTGCTATTTCCTGCAGCTGTGAAAAATATTGTGTCATTCCATTTCGTAATGCATGGATAAGTAGATTTAAATTTCTGTTGCATGAGCATAAACCTTCAAATAGGTACTCATACGCCAGGATTTCTCATGCAGTTGGTCAGATATGGTTGCCAGGTATCATATAGTATACAGTGAGGTGCATCCCGATGAGTTTCTACTCTGCAAGCAGTATGACAGTTAAGGGTGTACGACCAATTTGCAACATGAGAAGTGTCAGACAGAGCCACATTCCCACATCTATGAGTCAAGCCAAAAAACATATGTTAATTGGATCCTGGCAGCTGGGTCCTCCCACACAAGCCCCAAGGTTGCTGTGTGCACAATACTAAAAGAATGCACTCATGAGTGCAGATCTCTACCAGGTGTGTCTGGGTGAATGTGTGTGATGGTCCATGGAGTAAAGGGCAGGTTATGTGTCCAGGTTGAATGCATAAGGATTGTGCCATAAGCAGGGAGAAAATATGCAGGATCCAAAACAAAATGTCAAAAAAGTGAAAATGCCAATACAATAACAAAAGCCCAAACTGAAACAGTTTTTAATCATTTGGGACCCCTACTGGCTAGTGAAGATTGAGGAGTCAGCAGTTTATGATGGTGTATAACAGTCAGGGGATGAGCACAGCATTCACAGCACTGCATTCTTGAACGTGTACGTAGGCATTCTCCTTAGGCCCCTCACCACATCCACAGCTATTCATTCTAGCATCTTTGTGGACATGGTATGATTTTACATACAGAAAATGTGAATCGGCACAATCAATTTGGGGAGTGAAGCCAGCTGTCCTGTCTCCTGATATGTGTCAGACTGGGGCGTACGGTCCCTTTAAGACACGGGTGTACGGCGCGAAAATGAATGTGTGAACAGTGACGCTTTGAGAAATTCTGGTCCAATCAGGTAGTTTGAAAGTAAGGCTGAGGTGTAACTGTCCAATGGCTACAGAGTGTAGCGTGACTGATAGGTATATTGGCCAATCGCTTGAGGGCTTTAACGCCTCTTTTGGGCGTGGTTAATTCTTTCCAGGATATGCATGAACATTTTTTGTTTATCTTCACTGGGCAAGACGAGACGTGTGAATGGTGAAGGTGGGTATAGTGCAACGTTTCCCCGTAGAAGTTAAAGCATTATGGAAAACAATATGAGCTTTTTAGAGGGATTTTGCCATGCACCTGGGTGAATTATGGTCAAGCCACTTGCTTGACTTATGGCGTAAACTTCCTCCATAGTTCTCAAGAAAATTGCCAAAACAATTATCTGTTAATTGGGACTGTTATTACCGTCAAAATAGTAGCCAGTAACCATTAAAATGATTGCATTAGTTCCTTCTCCTCACCAAGACGGAATTATATAATGAGAAGTTAGGTTTGAAATTGTGACGTTGACGTTTGAATGATCTGTACTAGCTTTTTAGTCTTTCTAGGTGCTGTATCGTAGGCAACTGAACTTGTTTTAGTTACTTGAAGACGTTAGTTTGCCATCTCCGTGTTCGTTTTGTTGTTATGCTGAACGGAAGTGGAATCGCTCTGTGTGTGCGTGTGCGTGTGCGTGTGTTTTTTTAAGGACATGTTTGTACACGTTCAATAAAAGTTGTATCAGCGTTTTTTATCGCTGCCTAGATAACTGCTGCAACCAGGAGCACATCAGGAATACAACAGGAAGGTGTTGCTGAAGAGATCATCAATTAGCTAGTTAGGCTAACGCTAGCCGCATGGAGTTGCCTAGTAATATCTACCGTTATTAATGCTAGCTAACGATCTGTGTTCTGAAGGCCGGTCAAACGTTTGTGAAACAGGACGTTAGCATTACAGCCTAAATAGCCATTTATCTGTGTTTACGTAGAGCAGTCGTGCTATCAGATCCTGTGTGTGAGGAATGGATGCCACTCAAATGATCAGTGACTCCTTCTTGGAGTCAGATGAGGAAGAAAATGAAGAGGAGAATGGAAACAAGAGGGGGCAGCCGTTGGCTAAACTGTGCATCTTAAAGAATGAACACATCCCTGAGAAAGGTGAGTGTTTTACTGCTGCTTTTATAACCACCAATTCAAGCTCAGTCTGCATAACTTGTGGCCAGCATGCATTGTTAATGTACATCTTATCATCTGTCCCCCAGAGTTGCCCCTCTTTTTGGGAGAAAATGTTTTGGGCCGTGACCCGAACACATGCACCCTGCCCTTGCTGGCACCCTCAGTATCCAAACAGCATGCTACAATTTGCATCTCTGTCCACGGGAAAAGAGGTTGCCACAGTGAAGAAGACACAGAGGCTTTAGTATGGGACCTTGGGAGCATGAACGGTACCCGCAAGGGCCGCTTAAAGCTCACTCCAAATGTACGATATGCCCTTAGTGAGAGTGACAGTTTGGTGGTGGCAGACATCCCATGTCAGTATGTCCGCTGTGCTGCAGACACAGCCTGGTCTCAAGGAGGCTTCAGGACTCCTCTGAGCAAAAAATCACGGGTGAAGGCCAGGTTGTCAGATGCCTCCGGGGAAAAAGAAGTTGACACAAGCACTGGCAGCAAGAAATGTGTCAATGGAGGTACAGAGGCAAGTGTGTCTTTACCAGATCGGGAGGGCACAAGGGAGACTCCTGTCAGAACCAGTTGCCTGTCCTTTGAGAAAACTCCAACCCAGCCACAGGGGACCCTGGTCCCTGAATCTGACTCAGACTCAGAAGGAGAAAGAGGGGGAGGAGCAGATAGGAGGCGCAAGGCTCAAGGTATGTAAATTATATAAATAGTTATAGTAATCAAGCTCTGTCTTTTGTATCTGATGTTTTACAAGTTCATGTTTATTGTATTTTTTACAGTGTCTGATTCTGACTCCTATAAATCCAGTCCCACATGTTCAACATTCTTGAGTCCCACAAACAAAATCGTCCCTGAAAGGTACACTATCAACAATATATTTTGAATTTTTTTTAATTATGTATATTTATAATATGGGTATAACCAAACATGTCAATATACACTTTATTATAGTTTATTTATTCTTCAATGTTGGAATTATAAGGCTTGTCAACTTGTTTTCCACTGTTTTACAGCGAGGATGAAAGTCCCATCACACCTTCCGTCTCCACTAAAAATAGGCCTCACAGACATGTCAGCTTCAGCACAGAGGAGACAGAAGTAGATGTGGGGCGACAGCAGCTGAAGGAGAAAAAGGCACTTGCAATTGTGGACAATAGTGAAGAGGAGGAGGGAGAGGAGGAAGAAAGAGCAGCACTGGGAGGGAGAAAGTCTGAGGAAAGTGAACAGTGTCTGTCAGTGAAACAGGAAAACAATGTCAGTCTTACAGGAGAAGATAAATTGCCTGTATCTGCACCTGCAGTCTCCACAGACGCGATCCCTGCATTTAACATGGACAGTGACACTGATGTGGAAGGAGAGGAGGAAGAGGTGGTACCTGCTCATCCGGTGACCCTGTCAACAAACCAAAACACTGATCAGCCACCGAACACAGCCCAGTTTCACATGGACAGTGATACAGATGTGGATGAGGATGATGATGCATTGGATAAAAATATCAAATCTGTGCTTTCCTCTGCTGACGACATAGAACCTCCTCATGTTTTAACAGTTAATCAGCCAGAGGCCATCACCATGGACAGTGACACTGATGTGGATGATGATGATGATGATGATGCTGCTGTGTCAGACGCTGCTTCAAAAGCAAAACCTCTGTCGGTACAGAACACACCCACAGCTGACTCTGCCACTTCAGCACAACTGGAAGACTTTCACTTAGAGAGTGACACAGACGTTGATGAGGAAGAAGAAAAGGAATGTGGAACAATTACAATCTCTAAAATAGATGAAAGTCCCACTGGATTAGATAGCAAGCCAATCTGGACTAAAACCGCTGCTGCCGCTCCTAATAGCCTGCATCTAGACAGTGACACAGATGATGAGGCTACTCCTGCCCCTGTCATCAGTGAACCCTCTGTGGTGTCTGCTGTCACAGAATTACGCACCACTGCAGAAGCAGGAGCCAATTTGGATATTCTCTGTGACAGTGACACAGATGTGGAAGATGAGGCTCCTCTGGTTATACCTTTTGCTATCACATCCCTGTCATTCGTTCCCGGTGCCACGTCAGAAGCTCTTCAGTCAGACTCTGATGCAGACACAGATGTGGATGACTCCAGCGTGCCCCCTGCTGGGGACGGTGTCAATCCAGCTGACGTTCGCGTGGACAGTGACACAGATGTGGAAGATGAGGAGGACGATTTTGGAAGCGCTGGTGATGGACAGATTCCTAATCTGCGCAGAGAAAACACACCTGGGTTGATGGCTCCACCTCTGCAGAACTGTTCTACTCCTGTACAACTGACAGGTAATCAGCCAATTTACCCTAAAATCATAACTTAATAGAATGAGAAATGCAATTAAAGATTATATTTATCATTGATTAATCTACTGATCATTTTCTCAATTCATTGTTTGGTTTATAAATTAGATTATATAAAATAGGTTAAGAATAGGATTCGCATTAGAATTTCCCAAAGCCCAAAAATTATGTACTCGTAAGGGCTCAGTCCCAACAGATATTATAGTCAGTTTATTATCATATATGACAAAGAAAAGCATCAAATCCTCAAATCGAAAAGGCTTCAACTATGGAATATTTGGGAACTTTACTTATAAAGTGACTTAAACAACCAACAAAACTAAATTGTTGTCAGTGAATATTCTGTTGACCGATTATTTTACCCATCAGTGCAGCTTTAGAATAAATTACACATTCATTTGTTTGTATGATTGTTTCAGGTTCTTGCTGTTTTGTAGTTAGCATTTGTTTAGCATTTTGCTTAAAAAAAACACTATCAGCAGTACAAACAACAGTGACAAAGAAAAGAAAGTCAAGATGACAATACAATACAATTATACATTTACACAATCGCAAACTCCCCGTGAGAACAGGTGTGACATAAAGCCTGTTCTTACGTTTTAATGACAGATCAAGTCCGATGAGTCAGATGGGTGAGTACTGCAGAGAGTCAATGATCAAGAAAACAAGCAAAAAAATTAATATATATATATATATATATATATATATATATATATATATATATATATATATATATATAATACAGTATTAACAATATCATACAAGAAAAGTACATTTGTTGTTAGTTCTTAAAATACAGACGGGTCAGAATTAGGGATTTGTGATTTTTTTTTTTTTTCCAGCCGATTCTGATACCTGATAATTGCCTGCTCCTCGTGGCCAATACAGATTACAGATAATTTCTTGTTTTTTGTTTTGAAAAGAAGTTCCTAACCCGTAGTTTACATACACTTGAGAACAAGAAAGGCTAAGGCTAGTGAGCAAAGAAAGATAACCCTTGTGGAACATGTATTACAGATTGCAGTGGTGCTGTCTTCTTTTGAAACTGTAAAAAGTAAAGTTCATCTACTGTACCGGAGTGTGTAGATGATATATTTCTGAAGTCAGTGAAAGCAGTTTGGCCTCATATAAGCTGGCAGCCAAGAATATGAGTTTCCCATTATCGGGCTGATAGTTTATTGGTGCCATATATATTGTGCATTCCTGGTCAGAATATCTGCTTATGAATGTGAAAGTGAACCTCAGTTCACTCAATTTGAAGACACATCCTGGCCTCTGATCCACTGTACTTTGATAACTTGCTTAACAATTTTGAACACATTTCTAAACATAAGATAAAAGCCTGCTTTAAATTGTCTTTTAATGTAATTATTTTCACTTTGGGACAGGTCCAGAAGGAGGAGTGGAGGATATGGACACTCAGGCATTCCTGAGTCCCTCTTCAGCTCCATTTAGACGTCAGTAAATTACTTTTAATGCACTCCAATTGCAGATAACTGTGTCTGTTTTGTAACCAAGAGGATGTATCAAATTGAAAATATTTATTTTAACCTTGCACAAACTTCTTTAATTTCTCTCCTTCCAGGTGCTGCTCTAATACCGAAAGCACTGTCTTCTTGCTCAGAAAGCCAGGATGAGGATTTGGTGGTGGCTGAGACTCAGTCCTTCATTCTCCAGACCAGAGACTGCCAGGGCAATGCTCCAGGGGACCACACCATGGAACCCACCCAAGCGTTTGGCCTTGAGTCTTCTGGTGATGAAAAAGTTGAACAGCCGAGCAGAGGAGGGTCCTTCCAGCTGGGATTGTCTGACAGCAGCCACCTGCAGGATCGGGCCCAAGCTCTGGCCATGGAAAGCACCCAAGCCTTTGTCTCTGTGGAAGGGGATGTGAATCTGGAAGAAACTCAAGCATATGCAGCTATTTCAAATTCAGACAGAACCTCCTCAGAGAGTGATTCTAATCTGGAGGCTACGCAGGCTTACGGAGAGGAAGAGGAAGCTGCCAAATGTTCAGTAATGGCTGAAAAGAAAGGCCAGGTAGATTTGGCCCTAGAAGCAACACAGGCATACGTTTCAGAGCCCTACTGTGATTCAGAGGATGAAACAGATGAAGATAAGACAAAAGACAGTGATACTGCTGAGACTCAGCTTTTAGACTTTCCCACCGCATCTACTCTTTCCATGGCTGAAACCCAACCTATGTCTGCCTTTGAGGAAGCGAAGAGTGTAGAGGAAGAAAATCCTGCTTCATCTGTACTACAAGTCAAGCAGAATGAAGAGAGAGAGGGACATGGGGAGGCAGCTCAACCTCAGGAGAGGCATCTCAGTGAAGCTCTGTCTGCAGCTGCAACTCAGCCTATGTGTGCAAGTGACGACGAGGAAAGTGATGATGAGGACTCGATTCCAGGTCCACGGAAAAGAAAAGCAAAACCACTTGAGCTTGAAGATGAGCAGACTCAGTCCCTCACTAGCTCTGAAACCCAGCCCATGCACATCGGTGTTGCTGAAACTCAGCCCATGGCTACAAGTGGTAATGAGGAAAGTGATGAAGAGGACTCAATTCCAGGTCCACGAAAAAGAAAAGCAAAGCAACTGCATCTTGAAGAAGAGGAGACTCAAAGGTTCACAAACTCTGAGCTATCTGCTGTTGAAACTCAGCCAATGGATACAGGAAAAGTTACAGAAAGTGATGACGAGGACTCAATTCCAGTGCCTCGTAAAAGAAAAGCAAAGGCACTGAAACTTGAAGAAGACCAGACGCAGCCCCTCACTTTTTCTGACGTCTCTGCTGTTGAAACTCAGCCAGTGGTCACAGGTGAAGATGAGGAAAGTGATGATGAGGATTCAATTCCAGGTCTGCGAAAAAGAAAAGCAAAGCCGCTGCAAATCCAAGACGAGGAGACACAATCACTTACAAATTCTGAGGCTTCCACTGTTGATACTCAGCCCTTAGAGACAAAAACTGTCCCGCACCCTCGGAGAGGAAAGAGGGGACAATCTGAAGCTGGAGGCAGTGGTGTCACAGTTAGAAGTAGAAGAGGGACAAGGTCAGGATTAAGAGAAGAGGAGGAGCAAGCAGAGTGTTCTGAACCTCCCAGGAGACAGACGAGCAGGAAGAATAAAGTTTTACCAGCTACCAGAGGAAGGAGAGGAAAACAGATGCCTGATGATAATAAGAGTGAGGAAGGGGAGAAGGTAGAGCGAGCTAAGCGAGCTAGAGGGAAAAAATCCACAAAGCAACAGGAAGATGAGGAAGCAGAGGAAACAGAAAAAGAGACAAGAGAGAGGAAAAGAAAGGACCAAGAAGAAAAGGTAAGAGCAAAAGAAGAACAATTGAAGAGGGAAAGAAAGGAGAAAGAAGAAAAGGAAAGGATAGAGCGTGAAAATGCAGAAAAAGTGGAGAAGGAGCGATTGGAGAGGGTAGAAAAGGTGAGAATAGTGAAGGAAAGAAATGAACAAGAAGAAAAGGAAAGAGCTGAAAGGATGCAAAAAGAAGAACAATTGGAGAGGGAACGAAAAGAGAAGGAAGAAAAGGAGAGATTAGAGCGTGAAAAGGCAGAAAAGAAGAGAAGGACAGATTGGAGAGGGAAGAGAAAGCGAGAATAGTGAGGGAAAGAAAGGAACAAGAAGAAAAGGAAAGAGCTGAAAGGATGCAAAAAGAAGAACAATTGGAGAGGGAAAGAAAGGAGAAGGAAGAAAAGGAGAGATTAGAGCGTGAAAAGGCAGAAAAAGAAGAGAAGGAGAGATTGGACAGGGAAGAGAAAGTGAGAATGGAAAAAGAAAGAAAAGAACAAGAAGAAAAAGACAGATTGGAGACAGTGAAGAAGGAACAAGAAGAGAGACTTGAGAGGGAGAGGAAGAAACAAGAACACCAAGCAAGACTGGAGAGTGAGGCGAAGGAAAGGGACGAAAGAGAGACATCGGAGAGAGAAAAAAAAGAAAAAGAGGCCAAAGAAAAACAAACAGAGCAACAAGAAAGTGTCAAAACGCCTGCAAGAGGTCGAAGAGCACCCAGAAGAACAACCGCTGCCCGGAGTACAACGGAGCCAGAACAAGACTCAACCATATCAACCAATGATGACGTCCCAGCAAGGAGAACCAGATCTCGCTCCAACTCCTCCAACTCTGTCAGCTCAGAGAGGTCTGCTTCGAGTGTCAACACCCAGGGGAGCAGGGGGAGAGGCAGAGGCCGAGGCAGAGGAGCAAAGAGGACCAGTGAGCCACCAAGACCGGCCGTCGCCAGAGGCAGCAACAGGAGGAGGACGGTGGCTGCAGAGACAACAGAGCAGGACAGTAATAATACTTCCCCTCAGAGAGCTCTCTCGAGGTCTAACTCCAACAACTCTGAGATCTCCAGCTGCAGCTTGAGCTCTCAGAGCAACGCAAGAGGAGGCAGGCAACGAGGAAGAGGGAGGAAAGCGGAGGAAGACTTCATCCCTCTTATCAGTAGTCAGAGTGACCAGAATTCAGCTACCAAATCTACACCCAGAGGCAGGAAGAGCAGGAAAGTGGAGAAGTCCTCTGATACGGTTCCCCAGGAAGATTATGAGAAAATAGACTCTCAACAGGCAACTACCACAAGGGGGCGTCGGCGAGCCAATGCAAAGGGCTCTGAACCTGCAGCTGCAGATGAGAAAACCCCTTCAAACCAGGAGGAAGGACTTGCCAATGAAGAGTCACCTCCGCCTAAAAAGAATGTCAGGGGCCAAAAAGCAGTAAAGAGTGAAACTGTGGAGGCATCAGTGGCTCCTGCAGTCAGCGATGGAGTCGAGGCTAAAGACCAAAGAAAAGGAAGAAAAAGACAGTTGGAGACAGATACTGAGGAGGACTCTCACTGTGGCACCCAAAGCCCTCAAGGAAAAGAGAAAGCCCAAACAGCAGAAGCAAAAACAAAAGATGAACCAAAAAAAAGAGGTAGAGCTTCCAGCGCTCAAGCAAAGAAGAATGCAAAAGATCCTCCTACTGATTTGGAGATGAAAGAAGCGAGTGAGAAAATGGAGGGGGGGATGGTTGAGAGGAGAGGCAGAGGTCGTCCATCAGCGATCCAGAAGAAGAAAACAGAGGAGCAGGAAGACAGTGGAACATCTGTTGACCCGGATGCACATGTGGAGGCATCAGAGGTGACTTAATAACTTCATCTACTACATTTTGAGGTTGTTGCCTTTGATTGAGAAAAATAACATTAGGACCTAAACATAAATCAGACCAAAGAGAAAGCTGAGTAGAATGTAATTAGTGCACAGGAACCTCTGTCCTTCAGGAGGAAGGCTTTTACCTTGGCCGAAGGCCCTCGTGCATTTCTGTCTATGAGTCAGCCTTTCCAACAAACATAATGTACTGCAATCAACAACAGGCCGGGGACTGACCAGGTCTCCCACACTCTCTCAACAACAAGAGTAGTCTGACCTGCTCTGAATCATCATTAATACACTAATGAATTAAGTACTTTAATGGCCTCAGTCACTGTCTGCTCTCAGGTTTTATGTTTATACTCCTCCTGTCCTCACCATTCTCCTTGCTTTGTCCTTGTCTGTCGTAATATGTACATTATCCCTCCCTCCCTGCACTCTCTCCCATTTAACAGCCCCAGACTCCAACCAGGAGTGTATCCCGGAAGCGACAGGCTCCTGCGGTCTCCTCGCCTCTGGCCAAGACCCCCCGTTCCTCCTGCGTATCCCCGGCAGCTGGTGGCCGAGCACGAGCGGCCAGCCAGGCCTACAAGGTTTTATGTCTTTGTAAACATGTGGCCATATTTGTCTGCAGAATTATTCTCAAGAGAGAGTAATTTGACTAATGAGAAAGAAAAAAAACGTTCTTTCAGGTGCTGTTCACAGGAGTGGTGGATGAAGCAGGGGAGAGAGTTTTGGCTCGTTTAGGAGGCAGCATGGCAAAAGGTGTGGCAGACATGAACGTTCTGGTGACTGATAAGGTGCGCAGGACTGTCAAGTTTCTGTGTGCGGTCGCTAAAGGAGTCCCAATTGTTACCACACACTGGCTGGAAAAGGTTAGTTGCTATATATTAGCAGTAAAAACAGTTCCCAGACCAGCTTTTTTTCTCTCTAAGAGACACTGTGTCCGAAATCACTCCCTCATTCCTTACTCCGTACTCACTACATAGGGAGTCCAACATAATGGACTATACAGGGAGCTCATCGGCAGAAAGAAAATAGTACTTTCAGACACTGCTCAGTCTGCCATTTTTCTCTCAGTGCAATGCATGATGGTGAATATGGCTTGGTTAGTGACCATCGGTTGTACACTACTTTTCACGATGCATTGTGGGATACTGAGTCCATAATATAGGGTATAATAATTCCCACTAGACATTCAGACAGCACTCCAAATTTAGTAGTCACTATGTAATGTACTATATAGGGAGTAGTGAGTGATTTCGGACATAGCCAGAGTCAGATAGACACTCACTTCTCTGATGTCTTTCTCTGTGTGTCAGAGTGGTAAGGCTGGGAGCTTCCTGTCTCCTAATGCGTTCACTGTGAAGGATCCGGAGCAGGAGAAGAAGTTCAATTTCTGCTTACAGGACTCTCTGAGGACAGCCAGCAGTCAGCCTCTCTTACAGGTACTCATACCACAACCATGCCATTTACATTGTCTCCTTTATATTTGTTCCTGTGAATGAGAGGTTGAGCGAGCGAGTGAGTGTGGCACAGGGGTGGTGGATAATATTGACTGTGGGTATTAGTCATCCTGAAATCCAGAGATGTTTGTGTTAGAATCATCCTCAGCCTATAAAAGTGCTAAGTGAAATGCTTGACCTTTTACCCACAAGCGTTGCTTTCAGCTCAGCCTCTGTTGTAGCTGGACGAGCTTGTGTATTTACAAGAGCACAGTGTTGATTGTTTCCCATTACACCGTGACTTGTGGAAAGTAATTTGACAATGACTTTTAATGTATTGGTAATGTTTTATGGGCACTTTGCATCGGGAAGCGGTTTCATTTTCCGTCACATACTCCTCCCGCCCTGCACCGTTTCATCAAAGCTGTAAAGTGATACTTTAATACCACTTATTATGCTGATACTGGCTAATACTGAGGAATTGTATAGACGTGTTTACCGAATTACATTCCCGAGAGACTAATTTCCTGAGGCGTTCTTGCAGAGATTGAATAAAAATAGAGGGAAATCATTTTTGTTTACATGTTGCGCTCTGCATCTCTTGTCTTCGCTCTTCTTAGGGATACGAGATCCATGTTACAAAGTCAGTGAAGCCAGATCCAGTTCAAATGAAGGACATAATCTCCTGCAGTGGAGCCACCTTTCTTCCCAGGATGCCCTCTTCTCACAAGGTACCAGTCAAACGTTTTATCAATCCGGTTTTACAGAGCTTTAACTAATGATTATTTTCACACTCAAAGAATGTTTTGATTAATGAAAGATGGTTGTTTGTAGAGATGCACCAATCAGTTGAAGCCGGAATGCATTGTGATCTAATGCACCTGTTTTCTTTTTGGAAAGTAAAACATTCAAGCTGTGGGCTATAAATTGCCCATTTACTTTGAGGATAAGGCTATGAAGCCTTAACCAGAAGTGCAATGTGTTTTATTGGTTTTTTCATAATTAGTGTTTTATTTCACACAAACAATTACATTTTAAATTTAAAAAAAAGGTAACAAATACAATTACGGTTCTTCGAAAGACAGACAATCAGAATCAGCAGGTCACACTTTTAAAAAAAGCTGACATTGGAATCAGCCAAGACAGTTGCAATTGAGATGCACCTCTCTGGTTTTGTCGATCAGTTTTTTCCAAAGCCCAAGATGACTTCCTATAAATCTCTTGTTTTGTCCACAACCAAAAAATATTCAGTTTACTGTCATGGAGGAATAAAGAAATCAGAAAATATTCACATTTTAAAAGGTGAAATCAGATCATTTTTACTTTTTGTTTTCTTAAAAAAATACTCAAGACGTTTAATTGATTACCAAAATAGTTGGTGATTAATTTAATGGTTTGACCACTTATTGATTCATCCAGTTATCACTACAGCTCTTCTCTACCACACAATAAATCAACATTATTTTTTATGGCATTCACATCCTGTCAGTCAACATATGTGTGGTTACCTCCTTATTTATTCCCTACCTCTCAGCCTCAGACTGTAGTGATTTCCTGCGAGGAGGACTGGCCGCTGTGTGGCCCGGCTCTTTCTGCCTCTCTCCCAGTCGTCACTGCTGAGTTCATTCTCACAGGGATCCTGCAGCAGAAAGTCGACTTCCAGATCCACTCGCTCTCTGCACCTACGAGCAAACTGCAATCTGCAGGAGGCAGAGGAAAAGGCAGGAAGAAGTCTTAACACCAGGGTTCACTGGAAAAACCCACACTCGTTGAATCCCTTTCAAATCAGAGACCGGTAGAAACACTAGTGAGTCAGCTATTTGTCTGTATGAAGGACTTGAAGAATGTTTTGGCTGTATGCAGCAGAAGTTGAATGTGTACTTGCATGGCGGTGAACACACTGTGAATCTGCTGTAATTTTGACTGTTAAAAAAATAATTTTACATTGGTTTGTTTTGTAAGAGAAAGAAGGTTTTTTCTTATAGTCTTTCGCTGCCGACTGTACATGTGAAAAAATAAGTTTTTAAAGTTGCAAAAGCTAAAAGGGACGTCGCTGCTATGCAGGCTGGGACGTAATTACCCTTTAAACGTCCTTGTCACTTTCCCCTTCTTATCCGCCCCTGTGCTCCACCCCTCTCTTTGTACAACCATAACAAGCAGAGCGGGAATTAATGCTGCAAAATTGCTGTTACTCTCTCTGTGTGCTAAGTGCTTCAAGTAAATCAGCCAGTTTGGCAGGTAACCAACCATGAAGAGGGAGTTGTATAATCGTGTTCAGGTGGTGGAACAGTGGAACCGATGGGGTCTGATTTGAAATCCATCAGCTGCGATGGCCAGTGAATGGAAACAAGCTTCTTTCTTGTCCTGATAAGAATTGCCATAGTGTCTTTTATACCGAGGTAATCATGAACCTACCAGTGAGTCTGTTGCTCCTCCGTCTCCATTAACCATCACCATCTGCTCCATTAAGGCTTCATCGGAACATATTACCTCCAGAGATGAGTCATGAGATACAGGCACGTGAATGCTGTTGCTGCCTCCACATCAATATCTTATAGTGTTTGCTCTTGCCATACATTTACTGACTGTGTGTTCATCTTATGTAAGTTGTCATGCTCAAAAAGATCCAGCTTGTATACAGAACTCACATTTGGTTTCCATCCTGAACTACTGTAAATTTAAACTTGCTGTGTCATCAGTGTTTTAAGACGGACTTGTTAGTTTGTAACCTGAGAACGGTTAAATAGCTCAACATATTTGTATGAAATCATGAAATGTGTTTGTATTGCCAATGAAAACATTAAATATTTTCTATTATCTTTAAGTAAATGTGTGTTTTTGCAGCAGCGTGGTCTTTTATTTTGTTGCTCGGTTGTGAAAAGTTGGCTTTCTCAATCTGTCAGTTTCAGTGTCAACAATTAGCCTGCAAGATCAAAACAGAAAAATGTATTTACTGCGTTCAGGCCTTGCTCGAGACCTGGGACTCATTAATGAAGACTGTTAACTGTGTTGGATCGCTCTCTCTTTTTTAATCGATTTATCTTAAAATATTACTTTGTTAGAGGTGAATGTCATTCATCTGAATACTATAAAAGGTCTTACATTAAATGTACTTTCAGCAACATTATGTACGTTTTTCAACTTAAAATAACAGCTTCAGAATCGTTATGATGGTACAGTGTCTTGTAATAGGGTAATTGTAATTTTTTAATTAGGCAGCCAACGGTACTTGAGTAGGCTAAATGAACTTAGTTACAGTCATCATGTGGGATGTACTGGACACATCAGAAGTGACGTTTTTTAAGATGATTTTTAAGGCTGAACTGATTTTGGGTTTGCTTCTACACTAACACTACAAAAATTTACATATACAGATTTTGTCATTTTTTTTATTTCTGACATTTTATTGTCCAGGTGAAATTTTTATTTTTTTTTTTCAAGCCAATTGACCAATAAAATGCTTTTATTTTGGTGATTTATTTGTTTTGTTTTGTTTTTTATGGAAACGTGACGTGATGTGCAGCAGTCCATTAGGGCATCCATGTAGTGACAACACACCTAGTCTGAACACACCATCATCCACTTTGTACCTCATCTGGGGCTCAATTTGTTTACTGATGCATACCTTTGTGCTGAATCAGCATCCTCTTGTGGCTTGCCTCTCTAATATCTCATTAAACACACTCAGATCACTGTAGGTGTCCTTTTTTTTTTTTTTTTTTTTTTTTTGCAGGAGGGGCGCAGGAGGGTGTCCGGTGTTTCCCGACACGAGTCGAGTGGCTCCGAGCAGCGAGCAGAGCCCGACATATTCTGAACATCTTCCAAATGTTGAGCCCGAGTCGTGAAGTGCTGCTCTTGAGGGGGGCGAGGTTGAGAGGGAGGGAGACGACGAGGGAGAACGCAGGCAGCATCCGAGCGCATTTTCACCTCTGAACACCATCCCGACATCCTCGCCGACCGCAGCGCGAGCTCCGACGCGGCAAATTAAAGGTGGGTGAGCGTGCGGATCTTTCTTTTACTTAACATGCGTGTGTTTGTCCTACATCCGACTGGTGCGTGACGGGTTAAATTCTGCAGTTTTTTCGGCTGATGCGCCTGTCGGCTGTCCCGGCCCCGGAGGTGAGCTGATCAGACTTTGCACATAATACTGTCAGAATTCGGGATTGAGGTGTGAAGATATGTTTAATGACTTAAACGCTCCCGGGATGACGGAGTCTCGCCTTCATCAGATGTTTTAGGTCCATTTCCTTCATCTCTCAGCCTCCTGGGTTGGACCCAGGTGCTTAAGAATATAATGCAGCTTTATTTTGTAGGATGCAAGATGATGTCAGGTGTTTCTCGCTGCCTTACAGGGCTTGAATGAAAGCAGGTGTGTTCAGTCTGTAGTCCATCTTGATTAAAAACTGGGGGAAAAAAAAACAACTATTACCACTCCTACAGTTTGTATTATTTTTGATATTATAAGAAAATGATATGTTTTATTTGGTGGTCCTCTTATTTTATCCTTCCGGAGCGCGTATCTGGTCCCAAAGACAAAATGCTCTGTACAGTTAACACTTAATAGCATCCATTATCTGACAGGAAGCTCCAGCCGGAGGGCTCTCTGGCTGTGTTGCCTCCGCCTGCAGTCTGCTGCTCAGTGACTGTAGCCAGAGCTGCATGAAGGCCCAGCCACAAACGGCTGCATTATAATCTCATCCTCACCGAGAACGAATCCCACATCTTCTGTGCTCTCATCACAGTGTGTTTGTCAATACTGCACATTGCTCTGAGGGCCCCCCCCCCCCGCTCCTCCTCCCTCATGTCCAGTGATTTTAATGAATCTGACAGGTGCAAGCAATATGGTGGAAACCTGTCTTTTCCTTTAGTTCACCGCAGCCAGCTTTGGAGGGAAAATAGGTTGTCAGCTGCTGCAGGCTTCTGATCAAAGATCGCATTTTCGAAATGATTTGGATTTTGTCTAGACGAGATTTGGTTGGGGGTCATTTTGGATCCTTGTATTTGAAAATATGAAGTTTAGCAGCAATGCATATTTGTTTGCAAGTGGTGCAGCTACAGCAAAGTAAACATTCGGCCATTTTCACGTGTGGCTGTAGATGCAGCAGTCATTTTTTCTTGCTTTCTGATGCCTCATGATTTATACTATATATATATACTATATTTATGTCCAGTGCTTTGAGAAGAGGGTATGAGTTGTGCCTCTGTAAATGTTTGTGCTCATTTCTTACATGCCCAGGACCTCACCCCAAGCAGTGTTTCCCCCCTCATCATCACTTGTGCAAAGAAAACGAGTAAAGTGAAAATGAAAGAGAAATGATGAAGGGTGGAGGCACAGAGGTTGCTTTGTAGGGTCCCCACATCTGCAGTCATTGAATGCATTTCCGCCTCTTTAAAGCCCGGTGGACAAAGACCTGTCTGTCCTTCCAGTAAGTAGCGAGTTTGGAGTTTAGAAGGAACACAGGCACGGGCTTTGATTTCAGAGTGGGATGCACTGGCTTGGATTATATAAGATAAGGAGGAGGAGAAGGATGAAAGAGACATAATAAAAAGAGAGAGAGATCCTGGGAGAAACACAAGACGAAAAAAGGGTAAATGACGGCGATGCAGTGAGATAGGGAGCGGAGTTGCACTGAGAAGACAAGATGTGGTGGAGAGAAGGCGAGAGATGATACGGAGCTGTCACACAGCGGCATAGAAAGTTAAAGAAGGCAGCAGAGGAGGACAGGCAGGCTCGATCGGGGCCGTGATGATGGTGAGAGAATGGTGACAGAAGTGAGAAAAGGGAAGAAATCAGGGATGAAAGAATGGAGAGGAAAATAAAGACTGAGTGAAGCTAAGTGAAGGGAGAGCGAGCGAGGGAAGAATACCAGATGGCATGTGTGCTCATGGGTTACAGCCCAAAGGACAGTGTGTGAATATAAAGATATCTTATTGCATGTGTTTTCATGTTTGCGCTCAGCGAGGCGGCACCTGATTTGGCCTCAAATGCTCCAAACTACCACAGAAATGAAGGAAATTTTAGATTTCTTGCTTCACAGATCTTACATGGAAACAGCAGATTGTGGTGACTCCACGGGGCCTACTGCTGTGACAGATGGACACGGTTCACTTTTGTCTTTTCTCTGTTCGGAGCCAGCCAGTCCTGCATCTCAGATGGCTGTAGCCCATTAATTAAACGCTGACAGCTACGGGGGTCAACAGTCTTCTTGTGTTTTAGTTGGAAGGTATGATCAGTTTACAATGCAGTGGCCTCAGATGAGAGTTCAAAGCATAAGATGAAGGCAAAACATTCCCGAAAACAAGGATGGGCACTGCAGTAATAAGATTACAGTGTAATTTGAGTTATAGAGACTGTCGCAAAGTACGCTACTGGCGTGTTTGCCAAGAGACACTGTTCTGTGTGACGCAGCTTTGTTCCATATTTTGTTTCAGATACAATGAAATCAGTGGGCTTTTAGGCTCCCTGCCTGGATTGTGGCACGCGGATGAGGAAGATACAATGCAGAGGGTTGTATGAAGCCGTCTGCGGAAACAACAAACGCGGTTGTCAGATTATGACGCCGTGAAATGTTAATTATTTTCATCAAACAAACAGAGAAAAGGGCCCCTCTGCTGTTGCTCTTTCTAAAATATGTTCATTACACGAGGACAGACAGGTGGCAGGCAAGAAAGAAAGAAGCGCGGGGAAGGCTAAGCGCCTCGTCATCCCCAGCCGGAGTAAAGACGTCTTATTTTTGAGGCACTTTAATCTTTACTGCATGTTTATTAGCCGCTGCAAAGTGTGACTGCAAGCACTGCAGGTGTTTCCCTCCTCGGTCCCCTCCTGGGCATTGTAAATGAAAAAATGCAGCTAAAAAATTTCTTTTTTATCACAAACTCTCTTGATGTGCTGCTTCAGTTAACATCAGCGTAATCCCCTCTGTGTGTAGATTCATCACGACTCTTCTCGGAAAGTCTTTTGGGAAAATAGATTCAGCCTGCAGCGCTTCTCATTCCAGACATTTCCTGTTGGAAACAGAGCGAGTCGTCACTACAATCTTTAAGATTCATGAATTATTCCGTGTTTAAATTCAGGCACATAATCAATAGACAATCCTTGTCAGTGATCCAAAGCCAGATGGCCCTGTAAACATGCACATACACTTAAAAGGAAGGGCCAATTTAAGACATCAGTCCCTCTTGGATCGGCCTTTAAACAGCACTAAATTTGACTCATAAATCTAAGCATGGCCCTGATTTTAAACTGAGCTCAGGTATTCTAAGTTATAAAGAGCTTTCTCCGCTTACGTTGCACCACTGGCTGTTTTTTTTTTTTATATATCTGATGTCCAATAATAGCCTCCAGGCAATGGAAGATAAATTGAATTAACAGGGACTGCAAGATTCTCTGCAGATCGTCAGAGGAGGTTTTTTTTTCTTTTTAGATTTTTAGGATGATTAGATAGCCTAATTGAATTCTTAATGCAACTTAAAGAATGTATACAGGACAAGATGAGAGGAAGAAAGAGCGAAACGAGAAAGAAAGGAAGACCCTTTGTGGTGTACAGATAACCTTGACTGCATGCTGTCTGACTGTGAGCACTGCAGGTGTTTCCTCCTGTTCCCCTCCTGGGCTCTTAAAATGGAAACCACAGGAAAGTTTCTTTTGGTCCAACCCCTTGATTTGTGGCCTCTGATGTCTCAGCACAGAAAGCATAATCTATATCCCCTCAGTGCTGCAATTAATCAGGATTCGCCTCAGAAACCTTCGCAGAGTCTTGTGGAAATTATATTTTGCTCGTCTGTCTTTCTTGTTTTGGACTTTTGTTAGACGCTCACCTGAGCAAAGACTTTTTAAGTAACAGTGTGCTCTCCTGCTGTGGATGAGACTTATGTCCTTTTTGACTCTTTTTTTTTTGAAAATTGTCTATACTATGAGGAATATTTTGAGCCTTAAATTTATTTTCTGTTTGTTTGAAGTGTCTTGGCACATATATATCAACAGGAAATCTTTATAGAGAAAACAGCAGCATTCACAGAGCTCCAAATCTTGTCGTTTCCAGTATAAGTCAAACCTTTAGTGTTCCTTTCAAATTGAAAGTGACTGCCTGCTTTGGAAGAAAACAAAGCAACACAATCAAACAAAGAAAGACTTAAATACACTTTCAGTTTCAGTTTTGTGCCTCTGTGGACGCTTCAGTCATCACAGGGTGACATCATCCAGGGAAACTGCTGCGTGACATCACCCGGGGATGATGTCATGCAGCAGTTTCACTGTGAACAAGCGACAGGGTCAAGCACGATCTGTTACCTGCCTACATCCTGAAGGGCACCAAACAGGTAGAAGTAAAACGAAAAAAAGGAGCAATATACTGTGTGTCAAAAGAATAAGAAAACATTAAAATAATGTCTATGATGCTGACTGTCTTTGACCTCACACATCCTGCTTTCTTATTTCTAGAGACAAAAGACTCAGCCAAGATGGCGACGGTCAGTGTGATCGCCATCAGCTTTCTGTTCGCCTCAGGTACGTTAAGAAAAATTAGTGATGGAAACTGTCTTTTTCTACTGATGGAAGTGCAGTCTTTTGGCATTTTTACTTTCTCAGGAAGCAATTTTTTATTTAGTAGTTAAGTCAGATGGTGCTCAATTTGCCTGATAGACAATATGCTCAGTCATCCAGAGGAATATGTCAGAAAAAAGCCCTACAGGTAGAAAACCAAAAACATTCCTGTTTGAATAGAGAAGAAAAGGACTCTATTGCAGTTTTACGTTACAGTGTTCACTTTTGATTTACACATTCTTCTTTGTTTACAGCTCTTTCCGCCCCTCTGAAAGGTAAGACTTGGTGCACCACTGCATCATACATAATTCTGAGTTATCTCATCAATTATGAAATATGAACCTTACTTCACCTCTTATGTGTTTGACAATGCTTCCTCCATCTTCTGGCACCGTATATTCCAGGAGAGGAGGAGTCCAGGACCTTGTTCCACGGGGAGGATTTCCACATCTTGCTGCCCTCACTCAGCTTGTTGGTCACGTTTCGCAACAGCTCTGCGCCACGGTCTCCCGAAGTGGTCCTGATGCGGGACGGTGTCATGCGCCACACTCGGGCCAAACTCAACCGCCACCTCAGCCACCTCGTTGTAGACAGTGTGGGTGAGGGGGACGAGGGAGTGTACACCGTGAAGAATCCAGATGACCCCGAGGACGTCAGACACATCGCGCTCATAGTCCGAGGTACTGGATGACATCACAGGCAGAAAAATACTACAACTACATCTGGTGCTTTAGCATGATTTTGATTTGCAGTACTAATGGTTTTGTTATGCCCATGTCAAATAAATTACTAAGCTTGATTAACACTGAGTAGAGCGCATACCTCCTACAAGGCCCAACAGACCACTTTAATTCAATCAGTCCTAATCCAATATCAGCACATATTTAAATGTTTAAATCCCCTAAATCTGGATTTTTGTTTAGATCAGCATCATATCGTCCTCACTCATAGATTACCTGAATACACCTTTTTATACGTTTTTCTTCAAGTTCCATGCTGTATTCCCTCTGAAATTATCTAAACTCTCCCCCCATCTCACAATTTTAAAGAAAGTGAGAAAGAAATCCTGGATCCGACCCTTCTGTTCTTGACTGAGACCCATCCTCCATCCAAGTTTAGTGGAAATCCGTTCAGTACTTTATGGGTAATCCTGTTGACTAACCAACCAACCAGGGGACACACATGAAAATATAATGTCCTTGGCAAAAGAAACTAAACCAAAATAAATTTAAATAAACACAATTAACTTTTGAATCAAAACTCCAATTTAAAATCAGCTGGAAGACTTAAATTCTTGAAACCTAAAAGGGGCAATGTGTAATAATTTAGACAAAAACATCAAAAATGTTGCTAAAATAGAGGAAGTAACAGTTTTTTTTAACATTTAGGTATTGTTTCGCAGAGAAGTTAGCATACTAACATGCTAGCCCAGCCCCTCCCATTCAAAAGCTCCTGTATTTGCGTTGTAAACACCAACACACATCTGGTCCCCGAGCTACCAGTCCCGACCACTAGCTGCACAGCTAACTGAGCTAACGGCAGCTACAGTTAGAGGCAGTTAGTGGTTAACTCTGGTGATTTGCTGCTCCTTATTTGCTTTGAGCTACTTTAAATTCATATTAGCACAAGTTCCTTTTGGATTCATGGACTGGATTGATACTAAATGATCAAGTCCACATAATAAACTTTAAATTTGATAACATTTATCTATTAAATATCTATTTTCTCTATTTTCTCTATATATTAAAACCACTATAAATTGCATTTTCAATACAACACAGAGCATTTTCTGGGGGCACTTTTGCTTTGAAAATGACTTTAAAGATAATTCAATTACCAAAATTGTCACCAACATATTTCTGAAGATGGACTAATGGTTTAATCGATAGTCATTTACGCTTTAATTTCAAATGTCTAATGGGTGACATTAGTGGTGGAATGTAACCAAGTACCTTTGATTTAAGGGACTTCTTCTTTTACCACATATCAGAAGAAAATTATATACTTTTAATTTCACTATATTCATTTGACGGCTTGTTTTTCTGATTTTACGTAGCTCACATGAAAAACAGGACATAGCCTAGTTAACATTAGCCCCACCTCAACAAACTAAAAAAGTTTAATGCTTTTATATCCCAATAATGTGATATGAAATACTTTGACACTCAGGGAGGCCAGTTATCTGCATTGATTACTTGAAGACCACTTTTGATACTCAAAGTACATTATATAATTATTCCGTATTCCTGTATTGTATGAACAAAATAATACTTTCAATGTATCTCGACTTTTACTTGGAGCCTTTTCACATTCCTCCACCTCTGGATGACATCAGAGCGACAACCACAGGATGAAGAATAAGCCTCTTACATCTGATCTAGAGTCAGAGTCAGGGTAGCGTAGGAGCTGACATTTCTCCCGCTCTAATCATGCAGGCAGCAGCCGATAAACCTCTCAGTTACACATCCTGTTTGTCCTCAGAGCGTTACGAGTTGCAGCGCTGTTGACTTTGGACTCTGACTAGTAATTCTGATGAGATTAGACACACACACACACACACACATCGAGAGAAGGATGGAGTGATTCAAACATGCAGAGGGAGGAGTGGGCTCAAACCCAGGATGGATAAAGGCGACTGTAGCGTAGCAATATTTGGAAGATGTGCCATATGGAGGCAGAAATGTGTGATTCAGAGATGTGTGTGTGTGTGTGTGTGTGTGTGTGTGTGTGTGTGTGTGTTTGTGTGAGAGCATGCCGGAGCTGCCAGGCATTAATTATGCAGCTCTTTAACCACCGACCCACTCCTTTCTCCTTTCCTCCCTGCTGTTTTCTTGTCTTTATCTTGTCTTTACTGTCCTTTCGGTTTGTTTCCCTACCCTTTCATTTCAGCTCCCCTGGTATTTTTGGATCACTACTCTTTGCTCTGCAATCCGTCCCCCTTTTTGCCACATCTGTCAGGCCTCTTCCTCTCTCTCCCTCACCCCTATCCATCCTTTCTCTCATTTTAAACTCTACTTCTATGATTTTTCTCTAATTTCCTTCACATCTTTCTGCCTAAATATCAGTTTCCTGCCGGCTGTAATTAACCTTGTATCTTTTTTACCGTCTAGATTGCTCCATCGAGCAGAGCATTAAATATGGCGGCGACTTCGATGTTCTGCTGTTAGGGGTGACTCCTCCCATCACCCTGGAGTATAGGCCCATTGCTGTTGAGGCCAACGACACATCAAGGTAGAGTCAGAACAATTACACTGATAGTTTAACCCAAGTGAATCTGTAATGACATTTTCCTACCATGATGCATATACACTCTGACACATGGCGTAGAAAATGTTGAGGAAAGTTCATCCTCTTTGACTTTCCCTCTCGCAGACCCGCTCTGGTGCTGCTGACCAGCACTGGGATGACCAGGGATGGCTACCAGGGTCGAGTCAGCGCCAACGAGCGCCAGGTCACCCTCAGTAGTGTCACAGGTGCAGACGAAGGAAGCTACACTGTCAGAGATGCCGAGGGGCACATCCAAAGGAAAGTGTGTCTCAACGTCAAAGGTGTGCGCACAGTCAGACGTTATTCTTTCCTCTTCAGTGCTTGACCTGTCTTTTTATCTGACCAGCCCTTCCATCAGGATGTTATTGTTGTTGTTGTTTCCTTCCTAGTTATAACGCTCCTCTTGTCTGCCATAATGGCTTTTTAAAGACCTAACGTTAATGGGCTCCAGCAGGCTAATGCATTTTAGATGATCCATTGGCCTGTAAAGAGCGCAGCCATGTATTTATTGTACGTCCTTCCTTCTTCTCTGTCTGTCTGTGTCTCAGAGCACCAAAACTTTGTGAAAGTGCCGTACGGCAAAAAACTGAAGATCAACCTGATACTCAACAGCTCCTTGGTCGACCTCTACTACACCCGCGACTCTGATAAAACAACCCATCTGCTGCTGGAAAAAGGAAAATTTACAGATGTAACTGGAGCCTCCTATTTCTTTTGTAGTCTCAACACTGTTGTGATTATTCATTGTTTGTATTGAACAGCAGAGAAAGGGGCTTTAATTTTTAAATCACTAAACAAGGGTGGCTGATATTACTATTGCAAAGAAGTCCTCTTTGAACAGCCCGTCCTTTCTGTTGTTGGTTATTTAGAAATTATGAAGCGTAGTTATATTATAAAATGCACAAATATTCATTTAAATTTACAATATGGCCATTTAATAATAGATTTGATATTCAGCTACATAACTTAGCATGCTAGGATTTCCTGCGGTGTTTGATAGCAGTCTGAAAAAAAGATTGCTGACATCATAAAAGAATATGTACCCTTTTATGGAAATATGAAATTTTCTTTAGGGAGAAACAGCAAAGCATAACTTTACACAGCAAAAAACATTATATTTCATGTGAGTTCCATTATTTAAGTGTGTGTCTGTCAACTAAGTTGATCGCGAGACAAAATGAGATGTTGACGGCTCACCACCTCAGCAAAATGATATCCTTTGGGAAACTTTGTATATCTGTTATATGTTCTTGATATAATTTGGGAGTGCATAATGTACATTCTTTAAGGATACAACACAGAAGCTCCTATTTCCAAAATGCACAGTATAGTGTGGCGTGAAATTCCATATAACATAACATTAGATAATCATGTAAGACAAAATGTCCCCCAAAGTTAAATTTTTTTTGCATTTTGTGCTGTTGATTAACTTCAGCGTCTTCAAGTCTTTTAACAGTTAACGTTGATTTTCGCGTTAATTCCGTTATTGGATTATTCGTTAAAGTCATATGTATGTTAATGTTCAGCTCTTTCAAGAGAGGGGTATAATTTTATTATCGCCTTTTCATTCCAGGCTCGGGCTGAACTGGGTCTCGAGGATCGTCTCTCTATGGAGGGTTCATTGGTTTTTCTGGATCAGGTCAGGGGTTCAGATGATGGCCAGTTCAAAATTACTGACATACTGGGATTCACTGTGTCCAGCATCCACCTGGAAGTCCTACGTAAGGATGGGGATGGCTTAAATGCACTCTGAAAACATGTACTCAGTGTTAGTAGTGAAACATTTCTACACTGTCATGTGAGCCAGTATTCAGAAAATTACACCTTATAAAAGGAGGTTCAGGAAAGGACGTCCTCTTTGCTGCAACAGTCATGTTTAGCACAAAACGTACCCAGTTTCTGAAGTTGTTGTTGATGATGAAGAGGAATAATTTTAATAATTATTGAAATTGTTTTGTATGATAACTCTATTTTCATATATTTAGATGAGTAATTTACAGAAAGTATGTGAAAATTAATTTTCAGCTACTCAAAACTTAAATTATTAAGGTGAAATATACTTACATGATAGATTAGAATAGAAGAATTTGGGCTAAACGACATATATATTATGTTGTGATGGCTGCTGATGGTAGAGGAAAATAGTAGTGACAAAATAATGGTTTGATAGCTGAGAAAAGAAAGAATAATCCTGGTGTCTTGTCTGCTGTAGCCATGCACTGGAACCCCAACACGTCAATGAAAGGTCAAATTAATTATTTCCTCTCCCACTTCTATCCCTCTCTCCACTCTCCCACCATGCCTACATGCAGCCTATAAGCTGGAGTCGCTATACGTAGCCATCATTGCCCTGTTGGGCCTGCTGGTTTTCCTTCTGCTGGTTTGTCTGCTGTCCTGCCTGATCAAAGTGAAGAAGAGGGCCAAGAGGTCTGCTGCCTTGGAGAAGCTTGCCCAAAACGCTGGCAAAGAGGATGAGGGAGAGGCTTTCAGACAGGTTGGAGGGAAAACTGACAATGTGGTGGTGGTGATGATGACGTTATTGTTGTCTTGCCATAAAAAGTGAGTATTATTTCCTGCGCATCTTCACAGGTGGTCAAGAACATCACCAAACTCAGCGAGGAATCCAAGCATTCCCAGGCAGACACTACCGAGAAGTCTCAGAGCACTGAGGTGGATATTAAAGTGAGACCATGTCTTATTTCTATTCTTCAACCTGAGTCTTTGAGAGGTTTTAATAATGTCTCCATGTTTTATGCTGTTTTCTGCGTTCAGACAGCTGCAGCATATTCAGAACGCTGCTGCTAGAGTCCCCACTAAGATCAACAAAGTGGATCACATCAGTCCAGGTCTCAGATCTTTGCAGTGGCTTCCTGTGTGACAAAGAATTGTTATTGGTTGATAAAGCCCTGAATGGTTTTAAAGGTCCAAAATACATCTCTGACCTGCTGCTATGTTATAAACTGTACAGACCTCTCAGGTCTTCTGGGACAGGTCTGCTTAATGTCCCCGGAGTCAAAAACTAAATACGGAGGAGCAGCATTCAGTTTTCTGCACCACACACTGTTACTGGAACAAACTCCCAGAAAACCTGAGGTCTGCTCCAACCCTCAGTTCTTTTAAATCAAGCCTTAAAGCTTCTGTTTGCCACTGCCTTTTATTAAATTAGTTATAATTATTGGGATAATTTACTCCTATCTTGCACTGCACTGTGACTGCACTCTGACTTTTATTCTCCTATTTTAGTTTCTATTTTATTTTACTCTTCCTAAATCCTATTTACATGCCCGTTCTATTGCCTTGTATGTCTGTTTGTTTTTGTCTATTTCTGTCTTTTGAAAAGCATTTTGAATTGTCGTGTTGTTGAAACAACTTACCATGCTGTCTGTTTGAACTCAGGGTCTGGAGGTTTCCTCTAAGGAGGTTGGGATAGGTAACCTAGAGACCAGTGATTCCGGCGTTGGCTTCAACACCGCCCTCCCACTGGACACTGACACCGATGCCCCTGATCCAACCTCCGAGTCTGTGGCTGTAACCCTCCCTGTTGTCCCTGAAACCAAACCAAGTCCACCATCTGCTGCTGAGGCCAAGCCAAGCGCTCCACCAGCTATAGAAATAAATCCAAGTCCAGTAGCTGAGACTAAAACCTCCCCAGCGCCTGAGACCAAGAAAACCCCTGATCAGCCAGTAGAAGTAAAGTTGGAAGTGTCCCAACCAGCCGATGTTAAGCTCAGCCCAGCCCCCAGCCCTGAACCTAAGGCTTCACTAAGTCCAGCTGATCCAAAGCCTGCTGATCCTAAGCCTGCACCTAGCCCAAGCCCGGAGCCTAAACCAGCTGTTCCCAAAGCCACCACTCCAACACCTGAAAGTAAGAGTGCCCTGACCCCCACACCTGAGACCCCCAAACCGACCACACCAGAACCCATTACCAACGGTACACCTGAGCCAGGTCCGGATTCCAAACCAAGCCCAGATCACGCTGATATTATCGGAGGCTCGACTCCAAAAGCTGCTCCCCCTAAAACCCCTGAAGTGGAGCTGAAATCCAGTGGTGCCCCATTGGAGGCCAGCAAAGACGGCACTGCGGCTGAGGATTCAACCACCACCACCACCTGAGAACTGACCCCATAAAAATCCAAGGGAAGCCCTACAGATTTTCTCCATTTACCACCACTGTAGACAATCGAACACCCCCCCTACCAAATAATGAAGAAACCACTGAAACTGGAGCGCGGACTTTGGTTTAACATGTCTAATGCCTGAACACAGTATTATCTTGATAATGGTATCTCACTTGTCTATAACTAACACATAACTTTTAAGACTTTACTGATTCTGAACAACTCCACACAACAAATGTGGCCTGTTGATTGTGAAACGTTTTAGTTGTGTACACCTTGCAGCCTAATTTTTTGGGGTAAAACTGTAACCGTAAGACTGCAAATCAAATCCTTGCAGAGTTTACAAATAAAACTCCACATAAGGTCTTTTCTAGCATATTGAGGGAGCCTGAAAGGTTTACATTTCATTTAAACAAGAACATACCAGTCGCTGTTTGTTGACCTCAAAGGTATGCTATGCAGGATTTTATCAAAAAACAATGCAAGGACTCATACAAAAGTAATCCTTCTTAAATATCACGACCCGCTAAAAGTGTGTGGTGGTGGCTGTATTTACATATACCCTGCCTCTGTTAAGGGCAGGGAACATTTTAGCAATTATTTTAGTAAGTATTTTGCCCTGTGGAGGATGTTTCTGAACGTCAGCTTTTGGGCAGTGGCGTTTAGCTCCCAGCCAATAACACCGTCCAGTTTGACTCTATAAGACATAGCAACCTGGTTACGTTGCTGTCTCTGTCTCTCTCCTCTGCTCTCTGCTCTGTATTACCGAGGACAGGGCTGAGCTACTCGCACACAAGCACAGAGAGAAGTAAAGTGTGCGCTTTGGGTTGCATCCACACATAATCCAGAGAACAGTGCCGAGCTGTGAGCATGTTTATATGTGCTTTAGAAAATAACCACGTGAAACATTTGAAAAATAACATTTTCACTGCTTTGATCTTGCTAACGCCGCTCCCTCTCGTCATTCACTATCTAGCTTGCTAGTCTACCGCTGCTCTCTCTCACGGGGAGGAGGAGCCAACTCTGAAGGGTGTGTTTACAAATAGCAACTGAAAAATCCTGCGTAGTATACCTTAAACTAACTGTCGTTTCCCATCTAAATGGTCGTTCCTTCCTATCAGCATGTGGATAAAACAGACAAACTGCATGAAATTTTCAGCCAAAACGTCCTCTCGCCTTTTTATTGGAAGCCCCTTCGATCACATAAATGACGCTCATGTAGTTGCCATTTGTACATAGCTTAATTGTGGATTTTATACGCTTGTGCCAGTCCTCTGGCTTTAGAAACATGTGCAATGCATTATCACATATAGAAAACAAAAATAAGTTTTGCACAACTTTAACCACACAAGAAAACATACTAACACTACTAATCCCGCTATTTAAAGTTTCTCAGATTGAGATTCTCTGCGGATATTTCAGACAATTAACGTGTTTGGCAGACTGAACGCGAAGGTTCAGATCAACCACTCTACTGTCTTCAATCTGGACGGCTCTACAAAAATCCGAAAGTTTATTAGGCTTCAGACACTTAATGGGACCAGTGTATACCCACTGTATGTTGAGCTTTTCAGAAAATGAAATACTGAATGAAAGTGTCTGGTAAATTCAAAAAGAACATGCTTGCTAGTTTCTTTCTGTTTTTTTCTTGTCATTTTCCAAGTCTGTCATTCATTCTTTGATTCTCTCTATTTTCCCTTTCCTTTGCTCTGCATTTCTAATTACTTAAAGCAACATCGGACTTTTTCGCAAAGTGTTAGCGTTGTCCGTCAACAACCTATTCGATCTTTTCAGCTATGTCAAGATGTCTGTAGAGGCTGCTGAGCCCAGTTTTGTTGCCTTGCTCATTTTCTCTGGTTGTGGTGCACATTCCCTGTTTCGGATCTGAAGACCCCCTCCTACTGGTGGTCCAAAACTCCTGTGCTAGTTGTGTAAACACCAACACTCAGTTCAGTCTGGCTAACTGAGCTAAATGAGGTAACGGTGGGTACAGTTAGGATTGACCTAAGCAACAAGTAAAAATATCTATCCATCAGGAAATACAGTAAATCATCAAGCAGAGGCAGAGTTGCCTCAGATCATAAGAAGGAAAACCAGAAAACATTTTCTCCATATCCAGTTTCACCGACAATGTGGTGGTGTGTATTAGAGGAAGTGGTGCCGTAAAGCTTTACTCACTCCTCACCGGAGACCAAAATTGCCCATCCACATCATACAGACCAGATCAGGCGTTCGGAACGCATTGTGGAGATGCCAGTAAAACAGCGACATGGCGTTGCTTTAAGTACTTATGAACACAGCCTTTAACATAAATTTGAATCTTGTGAACGTTTTGTTTCTTGCGTCTTTGATCATTTATGCCTAGCATGCTGAATGCTCCAAAATACTCCTTAGAGGCCTTTGTCAATGCCACAACATCGTCTGTCCAGAGCTGTTCTATGTGAGTTTGGAGCTATGTGGATGTTAATTCAACACAATGTCCTCTTAGTTGAAGCTCTTGTATGGTACAGGGGAGGTGTGCAGAAACATTGTAGTGTAACAAAATGCATGTCTCTACCTCATGTTTTAACCGACCACTAGGAAACCAATGACAGTGCACTGAAATCAACAAAAAAGCATTTTGAATTTTTGATAGAAGCACAAAATGGCAGCCATGAAAATTAAATCAGATGAAATGTAGGAAAAGTGAAAGCAGCACATCCGTCTACAACCAACTGGCCTTTCTTGGTAGCTTTCCTAAACTGATCGATTTTTTCTTACAGACATTAATATCAGGCGATATGTCAGCATTTTAAAAAGCCATACGACAACATAGGTTCAGATGTCAGATTTGATACAAAGATTATTAAACACAATATACAAACTAAAACAACAACAAAAAAAAAAATTAAAGGGGCCTCCATGTTGAATAGACAGTATCAGATAGTCAAATGTATTACACACGGAAACATGCATTATAATGTAAAACACTGAATATGCCTAATTTCTTGCCTGGATCTTTGAAGGAACCACAAACCTATTTTGGCATTACTGAATATTTTTCATTATACATACAGTATATACGCACACACACAGACACACAAACCCAACACACACATTCCAGCCTTGTAAATATTGCATGTGTACGCCAGTTTAACCCCCTTAAGGCTGAATGTCTTTAGTGTATAGAACAGTTGTTGTATTATACTTAAAAATGAAAAAAAGCAAACTAATTTAAATTTCTCACCAACATTAAATCCAGAATATAAAATATATACACATACATTACTATGTACTATAAACACTAATAATCACTAACGTCTTGAACTAATTTAACAACCAAATATTGTAAAAAAGGAAATCTATCAAAACTATATTAGATCTTTTTAGATCAATTATCTGCTGTTATTGCCATTCCAACCTGATGATACCCGCAGCATACAGTATCTCTCACAGTATTTACATGTTGTATTCAGCTGTTTAACCTGTGTCACTTAATGCATCGACTGCAGCATGCCCACGACATCTTATTGTCCTGAAGTTGTGTCTGTGTGTGTGACCAGAGGAGTGATGTTTCAGTGTGACCCTCACTGTGTGTTTGGGATTTCTGTGTTTGTATTATGCACATAATGTACGAGCGTGAATGATTTATGACTGTGTTTGACCCGGTATAGTCCATGCATATGCAGTTTGTACAGAATGAAACAACTGTGCTTTAAGTGTGCTTCTCCATCTGTCCTGAGTAAGGTATTCATGTGCCTGCTTAAATTGTCTCGCAAGTGCTGTGTATAAGTCATGAGTGTGAATGTGTTTGAAGCCACGAACATGTTGTAAAAGATATTGTAACTTTGAGATGTTTGAGTGAGTCTTGTCTTTGTTTAGTGCCTAAAACTCGTAGTGGATAGTTGGCCTTGTTTTCTGGCATTAGCCGACACTCCTAATGGCACCTTCTTTCCTCGCTGGGGATTCACAGACGTTGAAAGCCGTTTGCACACCACTGACTGGCCTATGACATGCTCATGTGTAGAGGATATGTGACTTCTTGTATAAAAACTGGTTTTCAAGAGGATTTCTGAGTAGCGTAAGGAATGCTGAACGTGCTCTATTTGTAAGCGAGGGTGTTTTTCCATTCCATTAATCAAGACACGGTTCGGAGTATGTGAGTGAATTCATGATAGCAGCAGATGAATGACAGAGCACTGTGTGGCTAACCCTCAGGGTTATGTTGTGGTAAGCAATTGATGAGGGGGCTGCTAAAACAGCATTTTCGTGCACCACCACTTCTGTATATTGTCAGTGATTGTAAAACCAAGCCACTCAGAGTGAGAGAGGCAGATGGGGTTTGGTGGGCAGGACACGCCTTTGGTTTACACGTAACCAGCATCTCAAAGAGGGGTCAGTCTAGTGGGATTGGAGTTATTACATCTAACTGGTGCCAGAGGGATTCTGTTTCCTACCCACCTCTGATAGCCCACTAATAGGAACCACTACTTTTAATACCACTGGCACTTCTTGCACTATGTGAGTCGTCTCTGCCCTGATCCTCTCTGTTTACTTCTGCTGTTCTGGCCTTGGTGTGGTGTGACATCCTACATGTTCTCTCTGTACTCCCCCTTTTGCACAACACTTCACACAGATGTTTTGTAAAGAAGACTAGTTTTTTCTTTATTTCGTGTCTAAAGGAATACTAAGAATAAACAAGCGATTATGACATTTGCTGTCCTGCTGTCTTTGTTTCCACAGAGCAACGCACTTACAGAAGGACAGTTCTGTCTCAGTGCTGTCCACCCCGTCTCGCAGTGAGTCATCTCACTCAATGTCAGCCATCAGTTGTTCTCAGTGTCACGCGCCACTTTCTCACCCTTCAGGCCATGCGTGCCATTAATCCCACTTGTTTTGAGCGGCCAGAGCCTCGCCGGGACGCATCGGGGCAGAGCAGGGACAGCAGAGATATTTATAAACAGGCCAAAGGTAAAAGCATAATGCTGTTAGCACCTGTCATAGACTGTGAAGCTCCAGGCTGGCCGCAAATTACAACCTTCCTCAAGCTTTGTTCTCCTCAACACTTATAAATACATACATACATCAGCTCAGGATATATTTGAAGCATCATGTTTCACCACATTTATTTCCTCAAACTCTAAAGCATTCAAGCAATCCCAGTAATAGTACATCTAACAAATGTATTTAATGTAGACTTTCTCTATTTACAACACCTTTTCTGCAAATTATAAAAAACATTGTACAATAATAAGGGGTGCAACTAACCATTATTATTATCTAAAATATGATCAATTCTTTTTTTTATCAATTGTTTAGTCTATAACATCACAGAAAATTGGAGGTAATGTCTTCAAATGTCTTGTTTTGTTCCAAACCCAAAAATATTTGGTTTATTTCAACAACAGATTAAAAGAAAAGCATTTAATCTTTCAGTTAGAAAAGCTGGAACTAGCAAATATATGACATTTTTCCCTGAAAAGGTGCAACACAGAAGTTCCACAGAACCCCTTTATTTGATCATCAAAAGAGTTGAAAATTAATTAATTTAATTAAGCAGCTCTGTAGGTCAGTCCACAAAAATGTCAGCCACAGTTTTTGCCCTATAGGAGGCTGTAACTTGGCAGGGAGGTCAAGGGCGTCTGTGTGTGTGTATGTGTTTGAAGGTGTGTGTGTGTGTGTGCTCATGCCAACACACTAAAAGGGGGCATGCCAGTGGGAGTGGTCTAACTTCTAAACTGATTTATGTAATGTGACCGAGACAGTCAAGTGTTTGTGAGGTTGTGTGTGTGTGTGTGTGTGGATACTTTTTATGCGTGGTTGAATGCAGCTTGTGCAAATACCCACTTGTTTAGCCAATAGTTTCAGTTTGAAGTGTGACAATAAGACAATCATAAAATTAATATTAGAAATCTCTGGCCTGTTGACCATCAGTGTAAATTGCTGACAACAATCCACTTCATAGCAAAGGGCTAAAGATCTTAAGTGCTGCCGTGTTATTCCCATCATCTGTGTCACATGGATTATAGAAGGGGAACAGAGGAACCATGACCGTTTCCATCGTAAACGTATAGATTGGCGCCATGGTAATAGCATTATAGAAAGACACCTCCTCCTTTTCACAGTCTAAGAACACACCGATGCGGGCAAGACGGACAGATACGTTGACCTTGGTGGGCTTCGGGTCGGTGCAGGCAAAGATAGATCCGCCCTTCAGGGCCAGGGTCCAGAGGCCGCCGGAGGTGCCCGTAGCAGTCGTCTCACCTCTTGGAACATCATCTTGTGCCACTCCCAACCTCCATGCTGTCTTATGCCCCACCTCCACCTCCCAGTAGTGTCTCCCTGTGGTGAAGCCCTGACGGCCAAACACACAGTAATAATAATGGAAGCGCCGTGGGTTGGGCTGGCAATCCTTCGTGTCTTTATCTTCCTCAAACCACACTGAGGTGCAAGACTCGGACAGGGACAGATTAGGATGGGCTGTGTCAGGGTCAAAGGTCACTGATGTAATATCTGTAGGCAAGTAGAGATTAGAGATAGAGAAGTAAGGTGAGCTTTGTTGTTGTTCTGCATGTGTTTTGTCAAATAAGATACATGAACATACTTGGGTAAAGGCAGCTTTTCATGTGCTTCCATATCCTGTACTGTATGGGCCCCACAAACTGACCAGCGCGCACCTCAGTGTCCACCTCTGCTGGAGGAACAAAGCTGACCTGAGACCTGCTTTGACAAAATGGAAGGGAAGAGGGGATGACCGAATGATGAATTGCAGAGTGTCACATCAGTGTGAGGATTATGAAGATGGATTTATGTGCAGAAATGCCAAGCGTGCATATACACAGGACTAATGAGGTGTGGGGGAAACAGTTAGTTTGATGGAACACTTGCCTTTTTACGAGATCTTGAATTTCCTGCAATGAGAAAGACAGTTTAGGAAAGTTTGTGTATATTTGCCAAAAACGGATGGTGGGGAAAGCTGTCTTTGTTTGGACTCCCAAAATGCAGATTGCCAAGCTGCCTTGTGGTGTCCATTCCTATTTGCTGACCAACGCATTGACTGCCTTCTGTCCTTCCACTTTCAAATGAGAAATTGATTTTGATCTGCAAAAGGAGGCAAGTCAACTGTTTAGCCAATCAGTGCCTATAATTGATCAAATAAGTGCTGGTGAAGAGGCGCACAACAGCTAACAGGGTTGCACTGCAGCTCTGGGAGCCTGCAGAGTCACAGGGTTTCCCAGCAGCTCTGCGCTCCAAGGAATCCAAACAGAGAGAACACTTATAAACAGATATTTCAATCGCAAGTAAGGTAAGTAATGTTTTGTTCCAGGCCCAGGAGAGAGCTGACCAAGTGTGGCTCTGTCGTTGTGCACAGAACTTTCCAGAATGTTTTATGGAAGGAGGCCAAACTATTCTCCAACTCCTCCTCTGTACCCACTCACACATCAGCTCACCCTCCAAATTTACAACTACAGTAAATTCAAGCCAATTATAAGCCAAACCACTGTGACAGTCCTTTTTTTAACTTCCTCACTTTGAGCAGTTTCGGACTGTCCTCCTCAGTCAGTTTGCTGTTGAGCACCGTGATGGCTCTCTCCAGGTCCCTCCCTTGCTCGGCTATTTTCTTCTCTCTTTCCTTCAGCTGCTTCAGTTGTTTTTGTCTCTCCCTCCGCAGTCGCTCAAGGTCCTTACACTCCTCCTCATCCAGGAAACGATGGAGGTTCTCAAACTCGGCCCTGATTTCTCGTTCCAAGGCATCAAAACTGTTCTGAAAGACAGAACAGGAACAGAGGTGTGACTGCAGACACAGTGTGTGGACATGACGATGTACTCATTTATTTTGTGTTAAACTGAAATTATTGTGTACGAAAGCGTGTATTTCTGCAAAGGATAGGGATTAATAATGCAGCAACAGTACCTCTACTTCCACTGACTCTATGTACGTCTCTCTCTCTGCCTCTCTGCACTCATCTACCTCGTGCTTGATTCTTTTAATAGCCTGGATAAGCTTTTCCTGTAACACACAAACACACACGTATGCACACACACACATTGAAAACAAAAAAAAACACATAATAGTGTTATGAGTAAAGAACACATATTAAATTATTTGCCTATATTAAAAACAACAAATTCAAATGAATACGAATGAAATTGGAGTGAAAATGTAATCTAATGTCAGCTGTTCTACATACAGCAGCAGGTGAAGACCATAAAACATGAAGCCTACCTTGTGATCGCCGAGAAGCTGTTTATTGCAGTTGTTGTTGGTGTCTTTGGCGTGGTTTCGGTACATTCCAGTTCTGCAAAAAAACAATTGACAAATACCGAAATCGGGAAGACTCTCGAGAAAGCACAACAAAAGTGATGGAGGGAGCGGGAGGGAGGGACAAATTAGAGGAACATGAAAGCACAACAATACGGAGAGGGAGAGGGAGAGGGAGAGAGGGAGAAACACACAGACTACAGTGACAAATAGAGCAACAAGGACATACGTCCAAGCAGAAAATGAACTAGAGAAAAGTATTGACAAGCACAGATCAGTATCCACAGCCTGGCTTGAGGATATATGGATCCAATAACGGTATAGAGGAGGAAAAGGAGGAGTGCAGATGACTGTAGTTGCCAGGAGGGCTTGCTGGCAGGCTGGCTGGCTGGTTGGTTGGTAGGCTGGGAGCAGCGATTTATGGCAGCCGACACATAAGAGTCTATTTTTGTCTGCCAGTGTCTTTGGAAACAAAGAAGAATCTGGTGGTGGAGAGTGGCAGCCAGGCAGTCAGGCAGATATAGTGTTTCATATCTGCAGTTGTTTTGCCTGGAAGGGAGACATTGCATGTTTATTTTTGATAGGTGGCTCTCAGTGTCTGGGGGTATGAGAGGAGCCAGTGTGGCGACTATGAGCAGTCATACTGCTTGATTCAAGGATGCTGGTCAGGTATTCCTTCCCTGCTGGCTACATATTGTCTGAGAGGGGGAGCACTGTTTCTACACCCATAGTCAGCATTTCTGCTCCCTGCTCCACTGGGAGTTCATATCTGCATCCCGATTTCTCAACATAAGTCTCTTTTTTCAGTATGACTGCTTCACATCCAAACTTTTAATATCTCTACCTCTGTTTTTGTCTCCCCGGTCACTCCCTCCACACAGAGACACACACACACACAGGGGGGTCTGGCTATGGGTACAGGGCACTGAAGCAGCATAACCCACCCAGCAACTGTTCCTCATCTATAATTCATGGTGCTTGGTCCTGGCAAGTGACTGCGCTGAGCTGAGGTTGAGCTGCAAACACCAGTGCACTACAGTATGCGGCAGGTGGAGGGGACACCGACAGGAAGATTCAATAAAACACAAAGGCCCACTGGATGAAGTCATGGAGGCGTGCCCAGCAATAACTGACTGAGAATCGAAGCAGCTGTTAATTAGCGTTGTCTATTCAATTTCAACTTAATGAATTGTCTTTAATTGAAAAGCCAATTATAGGATTTAAGGTCCTTTTTTTTTTACAATCGTCACATCGACACGTGAATTTGAATTGAATGTGACTTTTTATAGTGACAGACAGAAATAATTATATATTACAGTTTTACTGCTAGATAAAGGCCCAGACACAGACACATAATAGGATATGTATATATAGAAAACATACGACATATACGGTATTTAGAAAAATAACAACTATGATAGTCAGTTGTAAGAAAAGATGGGAAAGAACACTGTTGTGCAGCAGTTTGCAGTAGACCGTTGTGCAAATATAGAGCGCAAATATAAAATTTGAAATATATATAAGGTGCAAATTAAAAAAAAACTCAAAGCCAAAAATATAAACAGGGCAGCAATAAGATGAAAGTCCTAAAACATTCCATCTTAGTGTTAAATTCTATTAAAAAGAAGGAACATCAGATCACAAAAAGGGTCTGAAATGTTTGCTTTTTAAATATTTCTTCTATCTGTATATATTTACGTAGAAATTTAGAAAAGGTCACACTTTATAACAGTAGTGTAGTCAGTGGTTCAGCCTAAAAAAACTCAGGAAAAGTTCAAGAGGAAGCATGAGCTCCAAGACAGTGTTGTTGGAAAAGTTAGACATGTCAGCCCTGCAGCTCCTCGTGGGAGAGATGCCATAATATGTTAAGAAGAAGCAGTTAATGACCAACTGCTGTGCTAACCTCAAAGGAATTAAATAACATAACCCCACTCATGTGGTGTTGCAGGAGAGCTGAGAGTAAGGCAGAGGACAAATAGCAAGCTTTGGGTGGGTGTTTGCAAAAGATATGCAGAGGACCTGGGGGTTATTAATATCAAGCTGAGCTCAACAGTAGCCTGGTGATTCCAGAGGCTGAGTCATGGACACACTCAACACCCCTGATAGACATGTGCATGGTGGAGTTGAGGTGGTCAGAGAGAGGAAAAGTCAACCTATAAGCAGCTTATTCAGTTCATGTAAGAGAGCACTATTCTCAGTATGTACATACTGAAGGGTGAAATGATAAAGATCATCAGACAACTGGAGCTGTTATTTTTTTCTAGTTCCCAAAAGTTGCTGGATGCAATTAAATTATCTAGGAGTCCTCTCGATGGTAGTGCTCATTGTGGCTCTGCAGTGGGTGGAAGAGAATAAACCAGGAAACACTTTAATCTGCTGCGATTCTGTTTCAGTTCTTATGAGCCTGAGATCCATTTCCAGCTGGCAACTCAATTTATTTCAAATTTGTTCAGCAAGGCATGTCAGCTCTGTTTGGTGTCCTGCACATGTAGGTCACGAGGAAGGTGAACAGGTTGGTAAAACGAGTTCAACAAAGGTGCTGTAGAATTACAAATATAAAATGTGTAATATGTAACCAGTTTAGTTGAAAGTAATTCAGAAATTAACAGCAAAAAAGATTGACAGAATTTGAAAAAGCAGCAGTTTTGATGTTGTTACCAGGTGTCAAGCAATATGACTTTTTCAGGGTTGATTCCAATTATTAGAAATCAAGAAGATTGAAAAACGATATTTGGGACCGATATTCATTTGCAGTAAAAATGAAACCCTTTGTGTCAAAATTTCGAATCCACTCATGCACTTTTCTGAAGTGCAATCTTCAGGTACTTTATACTTCCTCCCCACTACATCTGTTTCATACATTTTGTAACTAGTGACCTTGCAGAATGGCATTATAAAGGGTTTATGGGCTAATATTGTGATGTGTTACAATCAGATATTGTTGTGGGCAGGACATTGTGTTAGAGGAAACTACATCGGAGCCAAGTAACACATTTTAAAATGTGTTCCATTTTAGCAGCAATCTGATGGAGAAAAGATACCGATAATTGGAAAAATGCTGAATATTGGCCCGATAATGAGCCAGGCTGATAATCTGTCTACCCCAACTTATCTATGTAATGTGATGTAGAGTTATCTAATGAAGTAAACATGCTAACAGCTAGCTTCAGTCCAACTGCTTCTGTAAGGATATAAACAACACCAACAATCTCCAGTCCAGATTGCTAGCTGCACGGCTAACTGTGCTAGCTAGCCAAAGGCAGCTCCAGTTAGTGGCAGTTGGTAACCTATTTGTTTTGAGTGTGAGATAGGCAGAAGGCAAATTCTTACATATTAAACCATTAAGCAAATACAACAGTAAAACGGAAGACTGGATTACTGAAATTAGGAGATGGTGCCTGTACAATTTAAATAAAACAGTCAACTGAGCATTTAGAAAGAGGAATTTTAAACCACAATAAGAGTCCATCATTCAAATTTAAATGAGTCATTTACGATAGAAAAGTATTGAAAGGGTTTTTGTTAACACTGTCATTGTTAAATAGTCTTACACATGAACCTGTCAAGTTGACCAGGAAGCAGAACTTTCCCTGTTTTTGATCAGAAAACAGGATGTAGGGATAGGATGTACAGGGCTGTATCCGAAATCAGCCACTCATTCCCTACTCCCTAGTCACTACCTAGTGAGTCCAACATAGTGCACTACATAGTGAGTAGTGAGTGATTTCGGACACAGCCGAGTGTACATTCCGGTCCACATTTGAATGCAGAAGATGGCGCTGGTTATCAGCTGCTGTCAAAACACACGAAGAAGAAGAAGGTCCCGCCCACCACGACGCATGAAAACGACGTCATAAGTAAACAAGAGCATGTCGTACAGACAGACACAAACAAGAGGTATCAATGTTATTGACGATTAAAATGATACTGTAACTTATCGATATCATATTGGAATCTTGAAACGAATAGGTCGATACTTTCATTGTTCTCTGCGAGCTAGCTTTGTAAGCTAACGCGTCTAAGTAGATAGCTAGCTAACGTTAGCTTAGCATACAGTACCCTATTAAATAGTAACGTTTTGTCGTTTTACAGACAGACCGTGTTACGAAAATAACCTCAAGTATATAATTATGACTGTCGACGGAGGAAAGGTTTCATTGTTTCATCGTTTACTTGCTGTGTTTCAGAAATGAACGGCCAAGCGGACGTTGAAGTCGACTACAAGCGGAAATACAAAAATCTCAAACGAAAATTAAAATTTTTGGTTTATGTGAGTACAGTGATTTTTAATTGTGAACGATCACACTTGCTCAATCATGTCTCGGCATTTTCCCAAATACATTAATGCACTGATTGTGTGTTTGGTTTCATTTTTCCAGGAGCAGGAATGCTTTCAGGAAGAATTGAGGAGAGCACAGAGAAAACTTCTCAAAGTTTCGAGGGACAAAAGGTGAGATCGCACTGTTTGCACATGATAACTTGTGATTGTTCCATAATATTATACGTGAGTACTCAATAACAATGGCCGTCACTTGTTTTCCAGCTTCCTCCTGGACAGACTGCTACAGTATGAGAGGGTAGATGAAGACTCCTCAGGTAGTTTTTTTTTCGACTCATCCTATAGAATAAAGTTTTTATACCTGTGGGGTGTGTTAATGTCTATGATAAGAGTTGTACTGTTGACTGCACTGTTGGTTCAAGTGTCCTTGTCTTCTGTTCCAGATTCAGATGCAACAGTTTCTTCAGACAACAGTGAAGGAGAAGGCCCCAGGGAGAGGGAAAGAGAACGAGATGTAGCAAAGAAGTACGTTTTCACATAAAGTTCTGAAATCAGTCAATACCATGAGCAGGTGACCAGGCAGGTTTGCCTTTCACCCTTCACTGCTACATTTTAATTTACTTTAACAGGCTGCTTGCGCTGTAAATGGGGACATGATTATCAACGTGCAAAATATGTATTGATCAATTAGACCCTCTTTGTTTTGGTTATTGTGAGCATTTGTAAATCGTAAGCATAATCCTGATACATCATGGTATGTATACAGTCAAAACTTTTGAAAAGGAAATTATAAATACATTTTGCTGATCATCACTGTCCAGATCTCATTGTTCTTAAGAAGATAAAATATACATGCTGTCAAATCATTTGCAGATTAATCTACTTCGGAATTATTTTTTGAAAAGATAACTTTTTGGTTGAGAATAATTCTAGTTTAGAGTAGCCAGAAGCCAAAAACATAGAGAAAACTATACATTTTTAAAGTCAGCCAACATGGTGTAGCCTATTTAACCAAAAGGATCAATGTGGATGAAACATTTTGTACTTGAGTCTCTCTTACTTTTTTCAGGCGAAGAAGTAGTCCCGGGGCGTGTCTTCCTTCTTCATCCTCCCCTCATCTCTCCCTGCTGTCCCGTCCTGGTGTAAATCCCCTACAGTCGTCAGGGTCTGGAGCCTATCTCAACACTGTAAGTTTCCATCTCCCTTTTGTGTATGGCATCTTAATGCAACAGTAACATTGCTGCCACTGTCATCTCCTCATCAGCAAACATAATCACTGTTTTTATTTGACATTGTTTATATAATTTGATTTTGTCATATTATTCATAAGTCTGTTTTATCTCTTCCTTTGTTTTTTTGTTTGATGCTTATTATGTTCTCACTGTCCTTGCATTTTTCATTTTCTGTGTTTTGTTTTTGTCTGGGTGTATGTCTTGTAAATTGCCTGTGTGCATGTGTGTTTGTGTGGTCGTTTGGCAATTTGGGGGCCTGCGTGTGTGTTGGGCAGATGCCCTTCCCGCCAGAGTATTTGGCTCCCCCAGCTGAACGTATGAAGAAAGAGAAAAAAACAAAGACGCCTAAAAACAAGAAAGAGACTGCAGGGAAGGTGAGAGAGGAAAAGGGGAATAAGATGCTCAGAGATTATAATAATAGACTGCGTACTTCTCACAAATTGTATCTGAATGTGCCATTTATACGAGGTGGCTTAGTCTGCCATTACATGATGGTCATATTTCATGCGTAAGTACTCGGAATTAAGACCTGTCGACTTTCATAGTTCTCCCTACAGAAAGCAAAAATGCTGTATTGATTACTTTCCCTTTTTTGCAAAGTCATGCTGACAGGTTTTTATATGTAACAGTGTCTAATCTGTGTTTTTCTGACATTTGCTCAGTATCACTTGTAAGACCCTAAGCCATTTTAAGTTTGATACTACGCTGAAATGCCCTTCTGGTCATTTTGTTTGCAGGCTCATATACATGCCTCATGCTTGCTGATTGCAGCCATCCATCCATTAATTTCTGCATCATATCTTCATCCCTTTGCCATTCCTCACAATTCCTCATTGCTTTATTCCTAACACCTCTCAGGTTGTTGCCCCAATGGCGGCTAATTACCCATCAGCCACCGCGGCCCCTCCTGCTGCTAGCGGCCCTTTCAGCTGGGTTCCCAGACAGATGCTTAGTGGAGATGCAGCGGAGGAGGAGGGAGACAGCGATGGAGACAGCGACAGAGGAGATGAGGACAGAGGGGAGGGAGACGAGGCTGAACTAGTCATTGACATCCCTAATGAGTGAGCCTGAATGTGTGTTTACATGTGTTTATAAGCAGAAGGTGTAAAGGTTGTACATGTGTGAGACAGAACGTGACTGAATATGCTGAATCTTCTGTAATCAGTTGCCCATCACATTTTTTCAGAAGGGGAGCCAAGCGCCCCCTTGTGGACTTTTGCGTAACTGTAGTATCACTGTATAAAATATCCCAGATAAATATGGTTCTCCAATATTATGTTAAGAATTAAATCTGTGAATACAGTTTTGAAGTATTTAAGAAAAACCACTGGGATGTTTGGATACTGCTTTTTACACTGCTTTTTTTTCTTCTTCTAAACAGTCTAGAAATCTACAAACTGACTAAATGCACAAAATTATTTGTGTAACCACCATTAAAGCTGTTTTAGTGATATAGATGTTTCAAATGTTATGTCTTCTTCGCTTGTTACAGGCAGTTCTGACAACTGCCATTTTTTGTACTATGTTAATATTTTTTTTTAACAAATTGTCAAAAATCGAAGCTACTTCATTTTTAATGGAGATATATTATTTTTGCATTTATCAAATGGTGTGCCAGAGAATAAAATGCAAAATGTTATAATTTCAGACGACTGATGGGGTTTTTGTTTAAAGTAAAATTGTGTGTCCGGTTTCATTCGCAGGTCCTGCTGTCAACCTGCAGCAGTGGCTATCCTACCTGAAATAATTGGTTAGGGCAGCTGAAAGTTTGTCCAACATTCGCTTCCCTTATCACCATTTGAGACGTTTAAAAAGCTACGAAAGTGTCAAACATACCTTCATACTATGATTTAATGCCCCACCCAAAACATCACACCCTAAACCTCTCATTCCAGAGTGACAGACAGTTCCTGAGGTATGATGAGGTATAGTCTGTGTCAACGCTAATAGTATACAGGAATGACAACATTCACCAAAACTAAAGCTATGACTAGGAAAAGCTCATGTAAACTTCCTTCATGTTGATTATTGCATCTGGTTTTCTTTGCTTGTAAGTCCTCTCTGCAAAGGAATCTCTTGACATGAGCCCAGGCACACACTTGGCTCATGTGTGTTGTAACTCTTAGGCAACATGAAGGCAGCCTTGCTGAAATCGACCTCCTGCTAGATGTCAAAAAGAGAGCTTAAAAGATATGTATCAGAGCACTCTCACACATACGCGACTGGTTTATTAGATTGTGGTCAAATTGTTGTTTTTGCCACATAACGATTTTCCAAAGAGCAGCAATTACCAACATCATGTCTCAGCAGGCCTGTTTTCTAATATTAAGGAGAGCAAGCTGCAATCTGTGAGCCGTGAAAGGGGGTGTGTTTAGTCTGTTAGCTTTCAAGAATCGCTGCAGGCTGGGTGAAACAATGACCCGTGGCTTTGACACTGTCAGGATTTAGCTTTAATGAGGATTTCATGAACTGATAGGGTTAAATTTAGAGCTCTGTTGCTCACACTTTACCTGGAGTTTGAAATGAGAAATCCTGGTTCATATGACAGTAATTAAAGGCAACTGACTTGATACGGAGTCAGCACTTTCAGGAATGTGCTTTACCGAGAATAATGGGTAACGAGAGTGAGTCAAATCAAAAGGCTTAACTTGTACAACGACCATTGTTAGGGAATGTAGACTTACAGGTAATTGACAGCGTTCAATGGGTGTGGGCTTGGCTTGTGTACCTAGCAGCCCTGGGAGTTAAAGGTGTAACCACAGAGAGTGTACAAGGGAGGGGTGAAGTGGAGGTACGGCCAGAGGGAGAGTCAAAAGAGGGTGGAACTGACAGAGGGGGCGAGGTTGTCAGGGAAAGAGAAATGAAGGAGTAAGCAAGATTGTGCCTGCAACACAGATTCACTCTCTCAGAGTACAGCTGACACTAAAAGAAGACAGACATGGTTGGAGACACACTGGAGGAGAGACCAAGGAGCTAGGAGGAAAACAAGAAGCCATCAGCAGCAGCCAACCCTGGCCACCTTATCTTTTTCATCTATATACGGAAACCACTGGATAATTTATAAGCCTCTCCCTCTCGCTCTGTGTGAGTGAGAGTGTGTGCGAGGGAGAGAAAGAGCGAGGGGGGGGATTTGCTGAGCTCACCACCACCATGCTGTGTCCTGCTGCTGTCAGTGCAGCTGCTGCGGCTCTCTGGCTGCTGGCAGTGCTGGGCCCAGGCCTGTCTATTCCAGCTGAGGACAACTCAGAGGCAGGCTTCAGCCTCTGCAGCCACTGCTTCCACAGACAGACGCCTCCTCGGGGAGCCTCTGCAGGACCACTGCTGCGCCCACTCTGCCACACACTGCCCGGGGGACAGGCGTTTGCCACTCTGTCCAGACCGAACTGTGACACAGCTGTCTACTCTGCCTTCCATCTCAGCCATGGGTGGATAGAGAGCGAGGGAGAGGAGGGGGGAGAGCTTGTGGTAAGCACGCAGCTATAAAGCTTGTTATGGCAGTATGATCTGTTTTTTGCAGAATGGAATTTGAAAAGACTGAAAAAGATAGAGAGATCAGTGTTTCAGCATGCAAGCAGTAAATCAGTGGAGGAAGGTAACTAAGTACATTTATTCAAGTACTTTGGGGTATTTACATTATTTATCCATGTATCCTTCTGCTCTGCTACATTTTAAAAGGGAATACTGCAGCCTACCTTTACTCCACTATATTTATCTGACAGATGTAATTACCAGTTACCACTTTTTCCGATTTAGATTATACTTTAAAAAAAAATATTTAAGGCAATGAAATGCAGTGTTAAAAATTAAACCAGTTCCCTTGGACTCTGACCCTTTTAAACAGAATTTGGTGCCTATAATGTACCTGATTGTTGGCAGTGTCATCAAAGAGACATTTCCATTTCCATTTTCATCCACATTACCATTAATCATCTAACAGTATTTCAGGTTTTTCTTGTGGTGAGTCCAGTGGAACAGGACTAAACTGTACGACCGCACACAAGTAGTTAAAAACTAGCACCACCTTGACCAGCTGCAACAGTTAACGGCTCCTGACATATTTTTGAAAGATATATAGTCATAGGGGCCATTTTTCTACACAATGAATTCTTTTGCTTTTATTACTGAGGTACAATTTGTGAACAGTATTTTAACTAGATCATGAAGGCGGGTATTGGTGAAATATAGGATTACTTCCTCTAACACTGCTCTAAATAGTGTGAACATTGAGCTCTGGTACTTGAATGCAAACCCCTGCATTTGAAAAATATTCTGTCGACCAGTGGTGGAAAGAAAAAAATCTCTACTCAAACACGAGTACAGTTAGATAACTCAAATATTACTCAATTTCAAGTAAAACTACGAGAATAACACCTGAGTAAAAGTATTCCTGTCAAACGCTACTTAGAGTATGAGCTGCTTTTTAATTGTGATATTTGATGCATTTTTATAAATTCAATCAAAGAGGTTTCTGTTTCTCCAAATCTTTGGTCGTAATTAAACCCAACTCCTGTTCTGTTCTGCTCAAAGGGTCATGGTCACCTCTCCCAACCCGGGCCTGCTGCAGACTTTTCTGTTTTTGTCGATAAGTCAGGGTTTCCGTTTGTCCGTTTGGGATCAGAAAGCCTTATTGGCTAGAAAAAAGCTGATGAAAGGTTTAGGTATAAATTAAAATTGTACACAATTCTGAATCTTAAAGTAACTAAGTAGATTACATGGTGTAATGCCTACTTAAGTACGAGTAAACTTAATGACAGTAATTCAAGTAAATGTAATTAGTGACTTCCATTCCTGTTGATGACATGCAATGACAGTAGAATGGGAACCTGTCCAGGTTTTCAAATGTTGACAAGACTGATTATCATCATTGAAATAAAATGTATTGATAAACCTTAAAAAGTACTGCCTAAAGTGTCTGTAAGGTCATACAGTGAGGGTTATAATCTGCATAGATGATTTGATCAGATGATGATGATTTGTGTCCGACAGACAGAGGAGGAAGAAGAAGACGACATTAAAGTCGCAGTACCAGGTCTTCTCAGAGGGGCTGTGGATCCGTCTGATTCTGTCCCCCCCACAGACTCCCTGCTCCAACACTGGGACTCAACAGTCACAACACTGATCCAGATGAGCATCACTCCTAAATGCAGCTCTGTAGAGGGAGATCTCTACGTCCTGACCGGGGCGGGACGTCTCGGTGCTGCTGAGGATGGAGAAGAGGAGTGTCAGACAAAGCTGCTGTGGTCTGCTGTGTGCTGCGCTGCCCCCGAGGGGAAGGCTGGCTTCAGTGTGGGGTTAATCAGAGAGGCAGAGGAAGGGGAGAGGCAAATAAGCGTGAAGGAACTGGAGGAGATGCTCGGAGGAGCAGAGCTGTTCTCAGAAGGCTGTGGAGGAGCAGATGGGGCCACTGTTGGTATCACAGTGGGTCTTCAGAATGAGGAGCTCCTGGGAAATACAGAACAGCTAGATGAGGATCTCACTGATGAAAACACAGGTGCAAATGATGATTCAAACACTGCTGGTGGAGTTACCGAAAGAGAGGAGGTTGTTTCCACCAGCCAAGATTCAAATGAAGACATTAAGGAAAGCAGCGAGGCACCGATCGCTGAAGAGCAGGTGGCTGGTGATGATGCTCAGCCAGAGGAAGCTGATGTTGCAGAGGTCGCACAAGAAACTTCAGCAGATGCAGCGACTTCAGAGAGCAGCAGTGAAGGGCAGCATGACGTGACACATTCAAGAGCTGTCGGATCAGAGTCCCCTGAGGCCTCAGCTGAATATGAAACTGTGGTTGAGCAGGAGACAGACACGAATTCCAGCAGCACTCTGGTCTACATCCTTTCAACTACCATGTCCATCATGAAGGCTCCTCTGCGGCCTTTGTTCTCCACAATCACACAGCTACCTGGACAGGTGATTAAAGTGACTGGACCACTAAAACAACGTTTTATTTGATTTAATCTTAAGGGTACAATATGTAGAATTGGCCATCTGTCAAATTCATACTCAAAACAAATATCACCAGAGTAACTGCTTACTGCTGCAAACAGTAAAAAAAAGCTTTGGACTAGGACAGGCGAGGGCTAGCTCGTTAGCATGTTATCTTCAGTAAATAACTGCATTCTCTCACATGATCCAAACTGCTGTTTAATCACACTCTGTTCATAAGTGTACTTAATCTTTGAACATTTCCAAAAGGCTAAAAAATGCTGAAGACTGAGACGTCCTGAATTTTAATCTCCATTATGGGTCATGCGCCAAATATAATGAATACTACATTTCCCGCAATGTTTTCCACCTGTTTGTGACACAGTACATCAGTCACAAATTTGTAGATGCAAGCCTCATTTGTCAGACTTTAGGGCACATCCAGAGCAACAGAAGACATTACAATAGTTGTTTGCGCTCCTCATGACGTGTTAAGTAAACTTAATGCATGAAATTGGGGGAATCCTTGTTTAATTTGACCAATTACAGGCACAATACTGGATTCATTCTTAAAAATTAGGATGCTAGTTTATTACAATATGAGTTAGCAAGTTTGACAAGTTTGCAGCATGAAGCACAATCAAAAGAGAAACAACAATAATAGAACATCGTAGAAAGATATCCCCAATCATTGCTTGCTTCTTACTTTTGAGTCTTTTTTTTTTGGATACAAACATTGAAACAGAACATTCAAATATTAGTTCAGTCAAACTGTAGAAAGACTATTTGCATTTTAACATGTTCAGCTCCTGAGGCATTCAAAAGAATTTCCTCATTCCAGTTTGCTCCTCCCAGAGACTGGAATGAGGTGTGAGGCCAGCAGGAGGTGTTATCTCATCACATTCGTTCAGGTTATTCTGTCATTTCATCAGTCACACCTTTGAATCTCACTTAGAAAGTGATATTTTTGTCTTATCTCGACACAGGTCACCTACGTTCTTCAGGAGGACCTTGGAGTTCTAAGTGCCCTGCCTGGAGATACCTACAACGTGTTCCACCTCATGACCTCTGACCTCCTGTCCTGGATGTGCTCAGCTGGAGAAGTGCTGCTGGGTGTTGGTGAAACCTGCTTCTCCAGCGCCTACTTCTGCTCCTCCTCCATGGTGGGGGCTCTGCTGGACAGCTGCTACACTGGGGTCACTGGCATGGGGACCCTGGCTGGGGACACAGTGGGGATATTTAGTGATGCGCTGGATAATGGTTGGTGGGTGACCAAGTTCTTTGGAGGGCATTTATGGGAGCAGAGTGAGGGGTATGTAGGTACAGTGGTGTCAGAGATGGGGGGTCAAGCGACAGCTTTGGGTGGGGGAGTTGGGAGGCTGGTATGGAGAAGTGTAAACGGGGTGGTTAATGTGTTTAGTCTGGGAGTGGGAATGATTATGGGGGCGGTGGATGTGTTCATCGGTGGAATAAGGGAGGCTTTTGAGTAGAAGTCAGAGTAACAAGTGGAGGAAACATGCAAACTACACTTGATGCCATTAGTAACAAACTTTTTCAAATGTTTTCTCCAGTTTTGGTTTGTAAATTTCTTTAGCATTTAAGAGTGTGAAAAGGGGGTAAATCTTCAATTTGATGTCATTTGATATGCCTTAGTCATTTTAGAAGGATTGTAATAAACTTAAGCAAATTTAGTGAAACACACATTTCTTCCACTGTAGGTTTTACACTTCACTGTGGCTGGCGGTCCAAATAATCTGCTGTATTTGAGCGCTTGGATAAATGACCCAACTGTGAACGAAAAACACTGTGCACAAGGCTTTTGGATGTAATTATTCAAGTAATTATTGTATGATAGTTGTTATGATAAATGTTTGCTTACATGTACATTTGAATAAAGGAGAGTGCTGGCTTATTGTACTATGCCGAATGGAATGTGTCCTCCATCAAAATAAGACAGAGCAGCTTTTGTTCTGTTCTTTTCACGGTAACATTGAGTAATGTTTTCATAATTATGAAATCAAAAGCTTAACATAAAAAGATATAAATACAAATTAAGGATAGAAAATACTTATGTACTTAACTTTGATTAGAGGTATTTTTACGTGGGTATTTCCATTTAATTCTACATTATTTTTTCTCATCCACTCCATTTTAGAAGGAAATATACTTGATACAACAATACTTATTTATTTATATATGTATATATTTTTACTTTACTTTTATTCATAATTTGTATACTTTTGCCCTCATTTTTTAAAATTGGTATTGTTTTCATCAAATAAAAAATAAATAATAAAACGACTTCCGCTTTGTACCGGAAGCGGCGGATCAAACCCGGAACACGTTGCTCGCTCTCGTTGCATCAGACGGCTCAGAGGCGGAGAGGACTCATGTCGCTCTGCTCTGCACGCTAACTTAAGCTGACGTCTCTCTCTCTTTCATTCAAAGGTATGTACAGTTTCTTCAACACATTTTCTATAACAGGTCACGGTTTCCTTAAACTCTAACTTTTAAACGAGTTTGCACGAGACCTACGTACGTAAACACGTAAAGCTCGGCATGCACTCAGACAAACTCGAGTTTTAGTTTGACTGATTAGCTAAAGCTAACTAGCCCGGTTGACATGGGTATTCATCAGCCTATGACAGGTGCCAGAGACCAGTCATGGAGAAAGTGAAAGAGAAGACCAAACGGCTAACATAGTCATCGTCTAACACTTTGAAACATTGATTTTGGCGAGTATAAGATACAGAAATCTGTCTTTGACACGTTTAAACCAGTTTCTTTACAAAGCTCGCGTCTCTTGCTAACCTCAAGTCAGAAGTTAGTTTGAAGTAACTGTGATGAACTGATATGACTGGTCAACACACCCACTTCATACTTGTCAGGCAGGTAAAGAATGTCTGAGATAGCATTGTAGTAAAACTTGTTTTGCCAGACTACATTCTGACAATAAGAATGAATTACACACAAGTGAAAACACTTGTTCATCACTTCTGTGTCTCCAACAGAGATGGCCACTCTCTACGTGTCCCCTCACCCTGATGACTTCAGGAGCCTCCTGGCTCTTATTGCTGCAGAGTTTTGTCCATCCTCAAGGCCAAAGGCCCTCACAGAGGACCCTCCTGCGTCCCTGAATGCCCGCTCCAGACCGACCCTGGTGCTGGGCGCTGGGGAAGGTGAGTCCGTCCTGAGCGGGTCCAGTGCTGTGTCCTGGTACCTGGCCTTGCAGGGGAAGAGGGCTGGTGTAGACACAAAGCAGCAGAGCCAGGTGTGGCAGTGGCTCAGTTTTGCAGACAATGAACTCACCCCGGTGTCCTCTGCTGTTGTCTTCCCACTGATGGGGATGATGGGAGTGGATAAGAAGGTAAGAGGAGCCTCCAAATATTTACTTGAACATGTTTGTGATTTATTCTGATCAGTTTTTATTCTACACTGACTTGTTGTGTGTTCTCAGCTCCAGCAGAGTTCCCGTGCAGAGATGATGCGTGTTCTTAAGGTTCTTGATCAGGCACTTGAACCGAGAACCTTCTTGGTGGGGGAGAGCATCACCCTGGCTGATATGGCTGTAGCCACAGCTGTTCTTCTACCTTTCAAATATGTACGTATATGCTGTCTTGCAGGTTTTTCAGTATAGTTGCTTTTTGTATCTCTCAGAATGTTTTTTGTTGTCTGAGCAAAACTAGTGCAGTTTGCTGCCAGTCACCATTTGAATGTGCTATAAATCAGTCAGTCACACTCGGATCATATTTATTGTTTTTGTTTTTAGGTGTTGGAGCCACCAGACAGGACAGTCTTGACCAACGTTACCAGGTGGTTCCTAACTTGTATAAATCAGCCTCAGTTCCTGAAGGTGTTGGGGAAAGTCACTCTTTGCGAGAAGATGGTTCCAGTCGCACCGAAGACAATTGCTGCTGCAAATGCTAAAGCTGCTAACGGCAGTCCTGCTGTTGAGTCTTCCGATGCCACAGCTAATGGTCAGTAGGGCTTGAGGAAAATCAATTCTTAGATGAATTTGGATTCTACTCTTGAAAGAATATTTCTCATTGCAAAAAAAATTATCCAAATTAAAAATAAAAACCCATTCTGAATATAATGAGAATCATATTCAAGTTCTAATTTAGGCTACTTCTTGAGTTTTGGGTGAGTGTGAGCAAAGGCAGTGGATGCATCTGTTTATTGTAATTATGGATCACTACGAAAAAATATGTTTTGAAAGTTGATAATGTATAGAAGTGAAAAACATTCAGGCATTAAGATATGTTGACAATTGTTGTATAATCACATTGTAGCGTAGGTCAGGGAGTGAAGTGCCACAGTACAAAAATATATATATATTTCTAGTGTGAACATTACTCTGATTTTGCTTTTGGTTTCCTCATTCAGGCCCACCAAAGACAGAGGCCCAACTGAAGAAGGAAGCTAAAAAGAAAGAAAAGCTTGAGAAGTTCCAGCAGAAGAAAGAAATGGAGGCAAAGAAAAAGACGAAGCCACCAACAGAGGTATGGATATTAACCTCTATAAATGGGACTTATTTGGGGCAGCTTTGAAAAACATAGATGTGGCGTATATTAACAAAATACATTGTTTTGTGTAAGTTTAAAATCACATAACACATGTGAGCTCTGCTTTATTTTTTTGCTCTTTTAGAAAAAGGCCAAACCGGAGAAGAAGGAGTTGGGAGTGATCACATACGATACCCCCACTGCCCCTGGGGAGAAAAAAGGTGATTGATCAGTGTTGGTGGAGGTGTTCACTATCTTGTAACGGATGTATTAGACAAGAGTATGTCTTGAGTGTTTGGACTTCAGGTTTTGTTCATAACAACTTTACTTCTCCATTGTCAAGGTGCACATATGTGTCCAAAAACTCAATTTCTGCACCCATTTCAGTGTCCTCACTCTCATTTTAAAGACCTTTAATTTTTTTTACCTTTGTTTCAGTGGTAGCAGGTTTGTTCTGCCTCTCAGTGATGGTGAGGGGGATTGTAGTATGAGAAAAAGTGACATTAGTGTGTTCCCTCCATATTATGAATAATCTTATCATATATTATTGTGATTAGCTTCAGCTCCTCATGTCAACCCTTTTTTCTCTTTCTCCTCTGGTGTCAGATGTTATCAGCCCGCTTCCTGACTCCTACAGTCCCCAGTATGTGGAGGCAGCCTGGTATCCATGGTGGGAGAAGCAGGGATTCTTCAAGCCTGAGTATGGGGTAAGGGCGTCCTTCCCCTCACACTATAGTCACATCAAAGAATAAATGCCATGTGTTTTATTGACCATTATTTAGTCCTCAATGCCATATCTGTCTCCCTCCCTACCTTTTACAGAGGAAGAATATTAGTGACCCAAACCCTCGTGGTATGTTCATGATGTGTATCCCTCCACCTAACGTGACTGGATCACTTCACCTGGGTCATGCCCTCACCAACGCCATACAGGATACTCTGACCAGATGGTAACTATAATTTGACTGTTCTTTAGCCTGAAATTCAAAGTCATATTATCAGTGTGACTTCTATTGCACCCTGGGATTTCTGTCGACCCATTTCAGTCTTACTTGTTGTGATCTGGAACCTGTGTGTTTGAATTGCTGCGCTGTCCCCCGTCTGTCCAGGCACAGGATGCGAGGCGAGACCACCTTGTGGAACCCAGGCTGTGATCACGCTGGTATCGCCACCCAGGTGGTGGTGGAGAAAAAGCTGATGAGAGAGAGAGGCATGAGCCGTCACGATCTGGGCAGGGAGAATTTCATCCAGGAAGTCTGGAAATGGAAGAATGAGTGAGTGAAGCAAGTGGTAGAGAGTCAGAGATGTCAGAGATATTAAACTGAGATAAATACCAGAATAAAGACTAATTTGATAATTTAGCTATTATGCCTTTTTAGAAAGGGAGACCGTATCTACCACCAGCTGAAGAAGCTGGGCTCCTCTCTGGACTGGGACAGAGCCTGCTTCACCATGGACACTGTGAGGTTTTTTTTTAAATCCCTGAACTAATTTGAATGAAATCTGAAGAATTATTTCTCATTTTCATGCCCATTTTTGTCTGTCCAGAAACTTTCCTATGCAGTCCAAGAGGCCTTTATCCGCATGCACGATGAGGGAGTGATCTACAGGAGCAAGAGGCTTGTCAACTGGTCCTGCTCTCTAAACTCTGCCATCTCTGACATTGAGGTATTTTGTTATGAAGTATTTTGGTTAACTGATGAAGAACGAAAAAGATCCAAGCAACTTGTTTAATTAAAAAAAAAAATAAAAAAAAAAAATATATATATTTATATTATTTTTTTAAGTTTAGTTTTTTAAAGTCAGTGTATTAGTTTAGATTTAATCAAAAATACTAAAATGGTCTGTTATAAAACCTTTGACAGATGAACAATGTATATACGTGTATCCCACTGGTTACTACTAGTGCTAGGTATATCTACAAATGGCTAAAGCAAAGATTATTACATTGTGATGCACTGAAAGTTTATTGGTATGGATTCTTAGATTTGTGTTCTTACTCAGACATTGTCAGACATGATTTAATCCAGGCAATGTTTGTGTGTGCCTGTTTGTGTTAAAGACAGAATTAAACAGTGATGTATTTGAGAAGTTTGTTACTCAAGAAATTAAAAATTACCCAGAGGGCTAAGATGTGTATCATAAGAGTAACATCATATCGTCCCTGGCATGAGTCCAGCTGGAAACATTTGTTGCACATCCACCTCCCCTTCTCCTCTTCCCACATTTTTTGTCTGGCTCTTGACTGCACACTGCCAATTAAAGGCAAGTGCACCAAAATAATTCTTTTAGAAAGGACAGAAAATTGTATTTCATAGAAAGAATGTGATTATACTGAGGTTTTATATAATGAGGGTATAAAAAAGTGTCATTTTGGAATTTGCAGCAAATGTTTTCAAACAGCGCTCAGCCTGACTTTGTTAACCCTGTTACAAGGTTGTGAAGGAGACGGATCCAAACAGCTCTGCCAGTACTGGCCATGCTGTTCCCTTGATTAAATCTTCTGGTTGCTTCGCAGGTGGATAAGAAGGAGCTCACTGGCAGGACTCTATTGCCTGTGCCGGGCTACAAAGAGAAAGTGGAGTTTGGAGTTTTGGTGTCATTCGCCTACAAGGTGGATGGATCAGGTACATGAGCTCATAGAGTGCAGAATATTTTGAGCACGTCGTGCCATATTTGTTGTTTACCTTTCACTTTTTCTTCCTTAGACGAGGAAGTAATCGTGGCAACAACTCGTATTGAGACTATGCTGGGAGACTCTGCTGTAGCTGTCCACCCTACTGACTCCAGGTATCAGCATCTAAAGGGGAAAATGGTGCTGCACCCCTTCTGTGACCGCAAGATGCCGATTGTCTTCGATGACTTTGTGGACATGAGCTTTGGAACAGGTAGGCATTGTTACAGGACTAGACAGTTTGCTGTTTGGTCAGTAATGTGCAGAGAATAAGTAATCATAACAAGTCGTTAAGCCTGGCCACTGCCCTTATTAAGACTGTCGTTTTTTACTTTTTCTGTCTGACTCAAATGTCCCTCTGCACCATTTTCTGTTCAGGCGCTGTCAAAATCACCCCAGCTCATGACCATAATGACTACGAGGTTGGAGAGAGACACAATCTGGCCTTCATCAACATCTTGGATGAGAATGGCCTGCTCATTAACGTGCCTCCCCCCTTCCTGGTATAGTGTCTCATTAACGTCCTTCCCCCTGCAGTGTGTGCATTTCCACCCTGACACTGAAAGTCAGGCCTTTTCATAGTTTGCTTGTTGTTTCGCTTTTATGTCATAATTTTTCATTTTTAACTATTCTGTCTGTTCCCCAGGGCATGAAGCGTTTTGAGGCCAGGAAGGCCGTGCTGCAGGCTCTCAAGGACAGAGGCCAGTTCAAAGAGATCAAAGACAACCCCATGGTCGTCCCAGTCTGCAGGTAAAGCGAGGCTCATTTGTGCATAAGTGGATACCGGTTGTTTGTGTTTTAGATCTTTTCATCCTGTTACGGATCATCCTCAAAGCTCCATTGTTTATCTACTCCAACAGCCGTTCCAAGGACATCGTTGAGCCGCTGATGAAGCCACAGTGGTATGTGAGCTGTGCAGACATGGGCAAGCAGGCCGCAGATTCTGTCAGAGAGGGACGGCTCAAAATCATCCCTGATCACCACCTCAAGACGTGGTTCAACTGGATGGACAACATCAGGTAATTATCTTTTTATTTTTTTAAATGGGTTTCTCTTGTTGAACACGTATTGTTTGATTTTTTATTTTATTTTTTTTTAAATGTGCAATTCAGATTATTATTTTTTTGTAAAAGTTTGACCTGCCGATCCTGATTTTGACTGATTCTGATCTTTGTAAGAACTATAATTAACAGCATAAACCAACATTTGTATGGTCATAACAAAACATTGATGATTAAATAGGCCTCAATCTTAAATTACAGGACCTTCTCTCACTCTCTCACGTAACCAAATCTTAAAATAAAGTGCTTTGTAAATGGACAGAGCATTTTTTGTGTAAGATAACATACAACTAAAGATGAAATGCAGCACATCCCACTTCATCTTACATGTTGTAAGCTATTTTATTCAGTGACCTGTTGGTTAAATGGCCTTAAGAGAATTTAAGTTCCCTCTGATAAGCATTTACAGTGTGCACTGGTATATTCAGGAAGCCTATTGTGAAAGGTAAGAACATAAGGAGTCTGTTTCTCATGCAGCACAGTAAAAGGGTGGTGCCAGAGTCACTGTGTTGTTATTTCGCATTTATAATCTTCGACAATGTTCAACTTTCCCAAAAGAAAACCAGTGCAGCAGGTCATCGCTGGCCATGCCTAAAACCAGCTGATTCTGGTCCCTGGGAGGTTGATTATGCATCTGTTAAATTACTTCAGAAAAGATTGCGGCAGTTATGGCCTTTAAATAACACATTTAATTAATGGTAGACAGTGTTATACCGGTGACTTCTCTGATTTCATTTTATACAGTGACAGCATTTTTGGACAGTACAGTTAAGCATTTTAAATTGAATGTCAACATTTAGGGACACTGCTGGTCTTCTTTTTAAAGAATCTCAAATAAGTTGCAGATGAATGTTTCTTGACAGTTAATTAAATCAATCTCGTAGCTATAGAAATGGATGTTTTGAACAATCAAGTCTGTAGTGAGTCCTGTTTCAGATGTCATCCATCCATCTTCCTCTCAGGGACTGGTGTATCTCCCGGCAGCTGTGGTGGGGTCATCGTATTCCTGCGTATTTCGTCACTGTCAACGATCCCTCTGTGAAACCAGGAGAGGTAAGATGATGTCTGTCACTATGGTTAGGGTCAACAGGAATAAAAGCTATTTGTGTCCATTAATCTGCATTTCAGATTCTTCATTCATCTGCTTTTTTCCTTCCAGGACATGGACGGTCATTACTGGGTGAGTGGAAGCACAGAGGAGGAAGCCAGAGAGAAGGCAGCAAAACGCTTCAGCGTATCCACTGACAAAATCACCCTCAGACAGGGTAAGATTTCATCGTTTTTAATTTCTCATCACTACAATTATTGTAAAGATTATCTAATCAGTTCATGTTTTGCAACTGCACACATTCATCTAATGTAAGTAATTATGCTCCTAACTTTTGTTCTCGTGTTTCAGACGAGGATGTTCTGGACACTTGGTTCTCATCTGGCATTTTCCCATTCTCCATCTTCGGATGGCCTAATGAGGTAAAACACTGAGGTCACCCACCTTTCTGCTGACACAAATGCCACTTCCATGCTGTCTATAATAAAGATATCTTCTGAGGTAGAAACACTGAATATGTTTAGAGGCACGCTCCTATTTTGAATGTGACGCTATTACAAATTTGATACTGATTATCTAAGCAGAATATTCAGTTTCATTATTCCTAATTATTCTTATTATACTTATTTGGACTGTAGCATTTTTTGGTTAAGACATGTAGAATATGCTGATATCAATTAGAATTTAGGAGCATTCTTTGGTCATTTATGAAGCGCACTTGGAATATGCATCTCATTTAGGGTTTTTAACGCTGTTTGCCACACACAGCCTCAGGCTTGTTTATAGTAAGCCTGGTGTGTTGTCATGGATGTGTACTCGAACAAACCAGCCAACCATTTGCAAGGCTGTGAAGAGATGCATTTTCAAAAGAAAAGCCAACATTTCTATGATCGAGAAACATTGACGCTTTGAAGCATTATGAAAGTCTTGGATGTCAACAGGTCTTCAGATATGTGCAAATATCATTGCCGACCTTTTCAAGAAGATGCTTGAACTAATCAAAGAGGGAGGCTGTCGAACAAAAAAAAAAAAACTCATTAGGGCGTGTTAATTGGAGTATGCACTCCTGCATGTAATCATGATTATAAGTATAATATTCATTTTCGTTAGCCATGTAAACAGCTTATTAGTAATATGGTCTTTGTTTAAAATCAGGCCGACACAGGAACATTTTGTGTATTTAAAGAAAACTGATGATCTAAAAAGGGCTAATTATGTAATAAAGAAGAGTATAAGCTGGACATGGGTGCCACTGTATCTCTTTAAGTGTTATATTTGAAATATGACTTTTAAATGGTGTTTTGTTTCCTCAGTGTTTGTTATAAATGCTGCTGTTTGCGGTTTCCCCTCAGACCCAGGACCTGAATGTGTTCTACCCCGGCACATTGCTGGAGACGGGCCATGACATCCTGTTCTTCTGGGTTGCTCGTATGGTGATGATGGGCCTCAAACTAACAGGCAAGCTGCCCTTCAAAGAGGTGAGACTAATGGTGACACAATGGTACATGATTTAAGTGTCATAAGCAGGACGTGACCAAGTAATGATGACGCCTTTTTTCCTCACAGGTTTATCTGCATGCAGTGGTGAGAGACGCCCACGGGAGGAAGATGAGCAAATCTCTGGGCAACGTCATTGACCCTCTGGACGTAATTACAGGGATCTCCCTGGAGGTGAAGCCCAATCATGCTTTGATGCATGTTCAGATAAACGCATACATAAAGTCTTTCCTCTCTCCCTTTTGGGTTGTCTTTCACGTGGAGAGCACACACTCATTGCTCCCCCGAGGCACATATTCTTATGTAAGCTTTATTAAGCACCCTTTTCTGCTTCCAACAAGCTTTTATTGAGGCCATCAATCTCTTCCCCACTGCTCCGTCAGGCGAAGCCGACCTGTCCTCTAGGGGGCACTGAAGGACTTGTAGTAAAACTGCACTTTACCCTTAATGTTTTACTTTAAAGGTCCATTTCTACCCAGTCAAAACATCAAGCAGTTGAAAGTGGTTTCTGGCTCTCAAGATAAAAAGAGAAAACTGTTGAAGACCTTGTTTTGTTTTTCAAATGGTGACTTATTCCCTGTGCCTCTACCCTCTAGGGCCTTTATGCCCAGTTGACTGACAGCAACTTGGATCCAATTGAGGTGGAGAAGGCAAAGCAGGGCCAGAAGTCAGACTACCCAAATGGCATCCCAGAGTGTGGCACAGATGCTCTACGGTTCGCCCTGTGTGCCTACACTAGCCAAGGTGAACTCATTTGTCTTTTTTGTTATTCGTAGTTGTTCCTCCGTTGGCCCACAGCCTGCATCTCAAGCTTGAGTTAATAAAATAGATCAAAACACTAGAAGGAACTTTACCATCCTGTCAGTGCAAGGTCAGTTGTTACAAATCTGTTTTAATATATTCTGAAATGATCATTTATTCCTGTGTTTGTCTCACAGGTAGGGATATCAACCTGGATGTCAACCGCATCCTGGGTTACCGTCACTTCTGCAACAAACTGTGGAACGCTGTGAAGTTTGCCATGAAGACACTGGGAGACAACTTTGTGCCATCAGAGAAAGCCCAGGTGAGACCAGGGGAAAAGAACAAAAACTGCTCTGTGCTTATTTATATTCATCCAGCAACATATTTTGACCAAGTAGATGTTTAGCAAATCTTTCTTCTTGTTACCATTTCTTTTGTCAGGGGGTTCAGTTTCCCCATATGCTGCCCTGCTTTGTATTCATAAAATTGCACACGCTGACATTTGGAAGTACAGGAGTCGTGTTATCTGAACCTGAACATTTCCTCTTTTCACTTCGTTCAATGCTCTCAGTTGTGTGGAGAAGAGAGTGTGTCAGACAGGTGGATTCTGTCGAGACTGAGTGCTGCTGTTGGTCTCTGCGACACTGCCTTCAAGGCCTACGACTTCCCCGCCATCACGACCGCCATCTACAACTTCTGGCTGTATGAGCTCTGTGACGTCTACCTGGTAAGAGTCTCGGAGACCTCTGAGCAGTCCAGCAGTAGCTTGTATGAGGGCGTGTAAAAACTTAATGATTTTGCAGGAGAGATGTATTCAGGATCAAAACCGATTCTACTCTTTGTTCCTCATCTCGTCTCTCTCACTCTTCTTGTCCTCCAGGAAAGTGTGAAACCAGTCTTCAGTAAAGCAGAGGAAGACAGCACCAGTCAGAGACAGGCTCTGGTGTGCAGACAGACACTTTACACATGTTTGGAAGTCGGTCTGCGCCTTCTGTCTCCCTTGATGCCATTCGTCAGCGAGGAACTCTACCAGAGGTTACCACGGCGACGACCACAGAGTGATCCCCCCAGCATCACTGTCACATCCTACCCCGACACCGAGGAGGTGAGAAAATGAAAGAGTAATGAGGGTTGTTGGAAAGAAAAACTGACTGAAAAATCGTATTTTTTTTATAAAATTGCAGTTGTGGATGATGGAAACTGAAGTTCATATTTCAGTGATGCTCTCTTATTGTCTCTGTGAGCCATACATTTTTCTGGGATTTGTTGCAGTTCTGCTGGAACAGTGAGGAGGTTGACCGGGACATGGAGTTCATAATGACAGTGGTCAAGACCATCCGGTCACTGAGGGCAGACTACAACCTGACCAAGACCAGAGCTGACTGTAAGATAACACATAATTATGAAAGTTACTCTGAAATGAATCCTGTTTTAATGTTAACAGTTACCATCTCAATCACAAAGGGAAAAATGGTGATGAAAAGTAACTCTGTACATTTACTGAAATACCATAAAAAAGCTGAAAGTAGTTTGATTTACTCTATCACGCTCTCTCTTCACCTGTTGCCTCCTCCATCAGCAGGGTTCTTTTTCTTCTGCGGTGTAGAGTTTCCAGTTATTCCAATTATACCACCACTACCTGGGCATAGTGAGAGGGTAAAACAATGCCTGATCCTGTTTCAGTTGCAATGGCAGAGTCATTTCCTTTGTGCTCTAAAATTGCCCTTGTTTTTCTGGGTGCTGGCCAAATGGCATTATGAAAGTAAGCCTTGCAAGGAGCCAATCTTGACATGGAAGGTGTGATTTTTTTTTTTTTTTTACAGCCATCACACTGCAATCAGTATTTACTTAAGAAATTAGGCCAAAAAGTCATCTATTGCCGGTTTAAGTACAGTTTTAAGGTAGTTGTGCTTCATTATTTCTATTTTATCCTACATATACTTACACTTAACTGAAATTTAGATGCAAATATTCTGCCTTTTTTTTTTTTTTTTTTTTTCTGTATATAATATATCTGTAGTTTTGACGATTCGGTGACCTTTAAAATATGATGCATTGTAATGGTTTTAAACTACAGAACAGTGTTTACAGGAGTGAGAACTGGCTCCACCATGGCAAGCTTCGACATTACAAGCTGCTCACACAATAATGCATCAGTAATGACAATCTGGTAACATAACATTCTGTATAAAGTAATATAATTTTTCTGCATTAGGTCTACTTACTTTTACTTTTTTTTTTTTTTTTTTTGCATTTTCTTAAACGTACCACTCGGAACTTTTAACTGGTTGTGATTTCTATTCAGTAGTGATGCCTCTACATGACCTACATAAGCAAATGAGACCATCAGCCAGAATATTGGCCATTTCTGTAAAATTAAAATAGAAACCAGCTTAAAATAGTTACCCAACTCTTACTGACTTCTCCGGGTTGGATCAGTCCTAAAAATAAAACAATTTTTCATGGAGCAGTGCTCAGGATGAATTGAGGGGTCTCACAGTCCGAGGAAAGAAGCTGCACAAAGTTTACTGTATTTCACAATTGTCATCTTTCATCCAAAAGGGCCAGCAGAAACAACGACAAATAAACGCTCCTTTTTGTAGCTTTGATTAAGATTTGAATGCAGGGCTTTTATTGTTAATGGAGTGTTTTTACACTGTGGTGTTGCCACTTTCACATAACAACCTGAATACTTCCTCCACTGAGAATAATACCCAGGTTGACAAATGCCTGAATCACCCTGAAGCCAAAGTACATAAACATCATGTACAATAATGTATCTTGTCTATAACTTATGTTATGATGCCTAAACTTCAGTTTACCCATTTCTCTCCCAGGTTACCTCCAGTGCATAGATTCTGCGACTGCGTCCTTGGTGCACAAGTACAGTCTGCAGATTCAGACCTTGTCTTATTCTCAGGCCATCATCCCTCTGACAGACAACCAGCCTGTCCCAGAAGGCTGTGCCGTGGCTATCGCCTCTGACAGATGTACTGTCAACCTTATGCTCAAGGTGAGAGCCCTTTTGTTTTGTTTCTCCCACTGCTTATCTCTCTGGTGTGTAAACAGATTTCTTTTGGCTTTGTTTTCAGAGTTACGACTAAGTCTGACAATTTTGTAAAATGCTTGTAATTATCCGTTTATGTTTTCAAGGTTAAGAACATGTTTGAATTTCAGTATAGACAATCTGGTTTTTCATCCACACAATCAATTATGTAAACCAAAAATCAGTTTATTTGAAACGAAATAATCCTGTCAGACTAACCCTAACCTAGCATCAAATAATCATGGACAAAAAAAAAAAAAAAAAACATTTATGTGAACAGCAGGTAAACATAAAAGTGAAATATAGAGTAGATTTCTGGGGGTATGAAGGAATTCTGTAAACTTTATTTTCACAATTTTATTTACAAATTGCTGATGTTTTAGTTTCCCTAGACACAAAATAAGGTAATCTTTGCCATTTATTACTTCTTAAATTCACTGGCTTCATTTTGAGACATTACATGACCACCTGAATAGTCTAAGAGCATGATTGCATCTCACCTACTTGGTAATCAAGGCAGGTAAATAAGCTAGGAATACTATTTAAACAAGGCCTCCTCGACTTGAATTTAAATTTGGTATTTCCTTCTCCTTTTGAAGATCTGAAATAACAAGATGTTAATTTACGACTGTCTTTATATCCACTTCACCTTTAATTCCCCCAGGGTCTCATTGATGTGGAAAAGGAAGTGGCTAAGCTGATGACAAAGAAAGGAGACTTGGAGAAACAGATGGAGAAACTGAGAGAGAAAATGGCAAAGGGTGACTACAAAGAAAAGGTGCCAGTGAAGGTGCAGGAACAGGATGCTGAGAAGGTGGGAAAAATAAATTGAGTCAATGCCTCACGTGGTGTTTGATGCGAATTCTTGTTGAATGATAATTACTTGCGTCTCTCCTCAGCTTCGGCAGAGCCAAACCGAACTTGAAAAAGTCAAAGAAGCCATGGACAACTTCAGGAAAATGATGTGACTTTGCCCTTAGCATTCTGTAAATCCAGATTTATTTCCTCTTTTTCATGTCTCTGTATTAATTTTCAAAATCATTTTCCAAGTTGATTGTATTGTGGATTGAATTCAATAAATCTTATATGACAGTCTTGTGTATTGTTCTGAGGGAGTTTGTTAATCTAAGTCTCCGTACATCTGTGCAATTTGTTGAGCACTAAGGCAATGAACAAATGATTTCAGATCTTTATGTCAAAGATTTTATTTTATTCAGCATATTTAATAGAACACGTAAGCAGAACGTAGAGCTTTGTTCATAAAGACTGTCCACAGAAAGTGGATAAACCTGAAAAACTAAACTTTGGCTGCATTTTTAAAAATCAACATACCTCAGATTTGATTAAAATTAAGGTATTTTCCCATCATTTAAATTGTAGTCATGCACTAGAACTAGAGCTGCAACAATTAATTGCCAACTATTTTGATAACCTGTATAAATCGTGTAAAAAAGAATCTTTAATTCTGACTCGAGCTTCTTAAATGGGATTTTAAACTGAATATCTTTGGGTTGTGGACAAAACGAGACATTTAAGGACGTCATCTTGGTAAAATGCAGATTGACATTTTTCACCTTTTTCTGACATTTAATAAAACAACTATCCAGTTGTAAAAATAATCGCGCTAAATCAACAATGAAAAAAATTGTTAGTTACAGCCCTGCAATGTATTTCTATTTTTAATTACATCTTTAAAAACACAGCCAAAGAAGGAACAATGGAAGGAGTAAGAGATGGCTTATGTATTTACATGAAATGCACCCTTTAAGTGACAAGAACTGAAAGGTATGACTCACCACTAACCTCAAAAGATTTACCAATATTTTACAACTTTTTGCATGGAGTTGGAGGGGACGGGAGAGGGGGGTATTAGACCAGATCTTTCCAGATGCCACCACAGCAACAATATACATGACAACAAATCTGTCTTGGAAAAAACTCCGGGAATAAAATCACAGTTATACATTCACACCATGCCAGGAGCCCGCTCTGACCACAGGTCACCCAAAACCTCTGCTGCTTGTTTCCTGTCAACCATCCATCCTTCTTTCCTTTCTTCCTTTCTTTACAGTCTCCAGGGTTGGTGGAACTCGGAGGCGGGGAGAGGAGTGCAGTGTGTTGTCTCAAAGTTTCGCATGTACTTCCGCGCCTAAGACAACGAGAGAGAGAGAGAAAAAACATGTAAAAAGGCAGCAGGGATGGAGGAGGAATGGAAAATGAGAGGTGTGGGAGGGCAATGAACAAAAAGTGCAGAACTTGATTATATTAGTTTCGGTCTGTATGGCTCTGTGCCATACAAATCTCTTCCATCTCTTAAGGGTTTACAGGGGAGGTGAATAAAGCCTAATTCAGAAGGCATTACCAAGGGAGGAAAAGCATAGCATTAGCTGTAATTGATGGCACTCCTGTTGTTTGATGTTAAATGACTTCAATAAGCTGAGCGCAGTGAAATATATTACACCAGTCAACCTGAGAGCACAGGTGAGCTGGTTACTATGGCGACCAGGAAAGTGTTCCTCAGTGGTAATGATGTCGGTGAATAGCTGTGATGTGGTTTTTTTTCTTCTCTGCAGAGGGAGGGGGGGAAGGTAAGCCAAGTTTAAACTAGAAAATGGGTTTTTTTGAGAAAAGCAAATTAGACTCTCCATTTAACCCGACTCCAAAGAGACGAGACAAAGACAACAGGTGGCTTCCCCTCAAACCAGACAGGAGAAACAAGTGTACACTTGGAGTGCATAGACAATAGATTATTTCCTTACCAAGAAAAGAGCCAGCTGCCGCCTTCCCTCTAGAGTCATATCCTCACCTGGTAACAGTAAGGGTGCGTGAGAACATGTTGAAGCATACACCTATGTATGTATGTATGGATGTATGAATGTCGTGCCTTGTGCAGTTTATTTACATCATAACTGTGAAAGGACGTTGGGACTTACCAACGCTCCACGGAAACAAAACATCTCTGTCTGCCTGATACGACTGCAGCACAGACACACACCAGTCATCGTCCACCTCGTAGCCACTGTACACTGATGCTGAGGAGCAAGAGTGAACTGACATTACACACAATTTGAGGTTTTTAAATCTTAAATGTAGACATGCACATTTTTTCTTCCGTTTAATACAGTAGGTTTCATTCTAATGTGCTAAAGGTTCACCACGTTTCTGACACACTGAAACAGTGGTGTGAACATTAACGTACCTTCTTCTAATGGAGTAGAGGATCCCAGCCATTGTCTGACAACTCTGATCCCTTCATCTGTCATTATCTTTGGGTACCTGGGCAGGAAAATTACATCACCACTTACATATGTGAGCATATATCCAGCAATAAATCTATTGAGATTAGACGTTTGAAAATCAGGACACCAACCTGAACTGTAGCAGTTTGAGCAGGAGGTCGTTGCCTCTGTTAGACATGACATCCTCTGGACCCCTGTAATACAGTGTACAACATATCCTTATCATAGTGTCAGTGGTCCTGTGACATGTCACTATCGCATCAGCAGGGCACTCGACCCTCACCACTTACTGTGTTTTTAAACAGTAGATATATAGTAGTAGTTATATAGAGATTAACTTGGATCAAATGCTTGGTACAGAATCACCCCTATACGAATGCTGTTTAAATAATTTGCTTATAGTCATCAACAAGTGTTCATGTAGGGTTTTTCTCATACAATAAAACTACAGTGATTTTTCTTTTTTTCTTAAATCCCATGACATTTTGCCTTGCAGCAACCTGTCTGCATCCAGGTGGCTATTAAAGGCTGGTGCCGCGTGAAAAATGGAACCGTGATGAGAAAAAAGGTCATTTTCTCAAAAAAACTCAACGCTAATGTCAACCTGCAAAAAATGCATCAGTGAAACTTGCCGCAAAAGGAAATAACTATACACAGTACTATAATTTGTACAATAATATGAAAACATTTTGAAACAGTCAATACATTTTAGTAAATAGCAAAGCTGTTTCATTACTTTGTATTCATTTAATAGTATATTAATGTCAGTCAGATGGTCATCTGCATTAGAAATGAAGGAAAAGAAGTGCAGATGTAATCACCCACTTAAAGCGATCGAGAGACGTTATCACTTGAAGAGGTTTACATTTTAATTGCAGAAAGAATCTGTTTCTTGATGTATAGGCAAAAGAAAAATGTTTTCTTACAAAAATAAAAACACCTGTGGTTGAATCATAATTGTGTCAGTCTGACATTAGGTGCAAAAAAACCAATTTTTTGACATTTGAACTGAACGGTTTTCATGACCTCAAACATCCTCCTTTCAACCAAAATTCATTCTACTGATATTATTCACATGTTACCGCCAACCCCCAATGGAAAGCAAACTTAAACGCTATATTGAGACATTTTAGGGCTGCACAATGAATTGAAATATTATCACAATCCTAATATGGAAATTTTTTGATAAAAGGTAACATGAGGCAAAACAAAATTATAAAAAATTATCAAAGTGCTTTCAGAGAAGCCCTTGTCTACAAATCTTTTTTTCTAGATGTTTGAAAATGTTTCGATTGGTACAGACTAAATCAAATGTCACACCATGATCATTGTTAAATGTTTTTTTTTTCAGTGAAAATGAAAATTGCGATGCAAAATGTAATCATCCTTCCCACCAATTGTGAATCATATCCTAATATCCCCAATTAGATTCTTTCACCATGCTGTGCAGCCCTGAGACATGGTAATATGGTCTGCGGGGGACTCACGTTGTGGTGATGATCTCATCTCTGGTCCTCCTGATGAGCAGGACTGGTCCCTGATATCTGGAGGAAGAGAAGGAGTTGTGTTAATCATCAGTGACATCAATGTGAGCTGCGCCAAAAAAAGGCAATTACTCCCCAATATGTTGTGTAATGTTCAATGATGCAGACTTTGACTTTTATGATTAGTGTCACTAAAAATAGATAGTCCCACTCACTTGAGAAGCTGCTCAGCGTTGTTGAGATTCATGTACTGCCTAACTGTGTGTTGTACCAATGGCCCTAAGAGAGAAGATAATTCAGTTTAAATACAGCTGCCTGTTCTGACAAAAAAATGTGTTTAGAACTTTTATACTTGTAGACTCACTCCAGCTGTCAGGCATGACTTTGAGGGCCAGAGGCAGGAGGTCGTCAAAGGAGGCGTCCAACACTATTGACTGGATCTCTGGGTATGACATCACTGCCCAACTGGCTAAGAAAGGAAATACACAAAGTGAAGGACAAAACTTTAAAGGAAGGACGTAATAACACGATTTACATTCATGGCATATAAAAGTGCTCATCATGTGTCGTTCTCGTCTTCATCTACCTGTGAACCCTCCTATGGACCAGGCATATACGACAATATCGCTGATCTTGAAGCCCAGTTTGTGTATTGCAAACTGGATCACTACATCCATGGCGTTGGCCTCATTCTGGGGGAATGGCACTCCCTGGCAGAAAGATCCAAGTAAAAAAAGCGATATCTATGCATTATTAAACATCGCAGTAATACTCGACCCACCTACAAAAACCCTGCGTCTCCCAGTTTGAACAGATTTACAGTGTTTCATTCCTCAGCACTGATAATATCCACCATGGGAGTGTACTTGCCCTCTTGTGAAATACTGCCCAACTGGAACCAGAATTTCAACATGCCTTTTATTCACATTGTGTTGTTTGTTAAGACTACTGTATCTGAAGCTCAGAACACAGCACACACTGTAAACTAACACTGGTTTAAGGATTAAATGTAGTAAATCTGACAGCGCTGCTTACCGTGCTGCCTCCAAAGCCAGGGTGGTTCCAGCCCAGAACAGAGTAGCCACCTACAGTGTGCACAAACATTTAACTTTTTATTTAACAGTAATTCAAATGTGACAATAAAATGAATAAAAGAATCTATGATGAAAACAATTCCTCACCCTCCAGTGGTGTGTTCATGCAGCCCACCTCATAGAAGCCTGCGTTCCCTTCACAGCAGATGACCTGTGGCAGAATTCTTAGATTTCAACAGCTAAACACAATGTGATGACACAAGTTTTGTTGAACCCTGGTATGAGCCACAGGAATGAACACAAAAAAACAACAAATCTCCGCAGACATTTACCAGCGTCTGGCCATTCTGTCCCCCGTCTCTCCTTCGATCCACAAACATTGTGTCGATCTCATTACCATCGCAGGCCACGAGCTTGTTCCTTTGGCCATCAAACTGTGAAAAAATTTAGTGAAATTAGCAGGGAAGGGTGATCAGTATTTATTGAAGCCAATATGGTCAGACTGGGAATGTGTTGGATTTTTTTTTTTTTTTTTTTACCTCTTCTATTAACCTAGCCTGGCCTTGCTGGAGCATAGGTCTCATGGCTTTCTGCAGTAAACCTACAGAGCCAGGGTAAAGCATCCGCCTCCCAAACGAGTGGGTTATAAGAAAGCTGGAGAGGAAATACAGACATGACAAAACTGTAGCAACATCGGACAAGCACTGTAAACCTACTACGAATGAGTCGTATCTATCCCCTGTGATAAAGGGCTGGGCGATGTTAGATTCATGATATATTTAGGCCAGGCGCGTCGTTAGACCTGGGCATTCGGGGCTATAGCCCCGGATGTTTTGGGAATAGCCCTGGATCTCTGTGCTTTGAAAAAAAAAAAAATAATAATAATCAAATACAATTGTCTAACGGTGAAAGGTTTTTATGTGGCTGCATATCGAACGGCCAGCAGCCTCAAATGCGACATTGTCACCGGAGTCCGAATAATTTGTTGCAAATTCAACATCAGTGTTATTCTTTCCCCCTCTATGCGTCACTGATATTACCAGAGCCGTCTATTAGCCTACTGTTTAGTACCACTGCAGCGTTTATAACAGGGATGGAAATTAAACCCGCCACCAGCCAAATGCGGGTGAGTTTGTGTGCTGGCGGGTGAACTGAATCAGTTTACCACTGTGGCGGGTTCTTTCCAGTCAGATCTGATCCAATTAATCTTAATGACTGATATCTTGGTTAGGGTATAACAATGCGCTTTCCACAACCCTAGAGTTAGATACGGTCAAATTATGTTTCTGATTGGACCAAAGTGTCAGTTGGACTTCAGAGGCGCCGGAATTCAACATGCGGCCGTAAGCGGTCATTTGGACCGCTGGATTTAAATCCTATATTCTCTCATGTAAATACACAACTGAGTGATGAATGCATTCATTGTGTCATGATATTTAAACAAAAAACGAAATAACACCAAAGTGTACATTTTAATAAGTTTAATTATACATTTATCAACATTCATGTCATCGCACATAGTAAACCATAATTATTGCATATTACACACGATTTTAATAGAGAAAACTCGGAACAAGAAAATTAACTATTAAAAGTAACTTATTTGATTATGAAACATTTTATTTTAACACTTAATAATATATGATAAAATAATAATAATAATCGAAAAAGCTGAAAACAAGCTGATGTAAAACAAAAAAAGAGCCACCGTAGCCACTGGTCACAGATTACCTCCGCTCTCCTCACAGTTACCATACACGTGTTCGACGTTTGGTTCCGTTTGCAGCTCTTTTGGACCGGCACTGCCTCCGTGTCTGTGTCTGCTGCTGCGGTGGTTGCTTCTGCTGCTGCCCACCTTGTGCCGACTGCTGCGGCCGCTTTCCCCTCCATGTATTCTGCCCTCAGCTCCTCTGCCAGCTGCTGCAGGACTTTCCTCCGGGCTCTTCTGCTGCTGGTGCTCCTTGAATAAGATGCGGCCACTGGCCATCTTCGCTGACACAGACACCGAGGCAGTACCGGTCCAAAAGAGCTGCAAACGGAACCAAACGTGGGACACTTGAAATGCCACAAGCCCGTGTGGTAACTGTGAGGAGAGCGGAGGTAATCTGCAGACTGTGACCAGTGATCACAACGGCTCTTTGTTTGTCTTTGTTTTAGATCACTTCGTTTCCAGCTTTTTCGATTATTATTATTATTATTATTATTTTATTATATATTATTAAGTGTTAAAATAAAATGTTTCATAATCAAATAAATTACTTTTAATAGTTAATTTTCTTGTTCTGTTTTCTCTATTAAAATCATGTGTAAATATACAATAATTAGGGTTTAAAATGTGCGATGAATATTGATAAATATAGGCCTACATTTAAAAAACGAAATTAAAATGTACACTTTGGTGTTAATTCGTTATTTCGTTTGTAAAAAAAAATATCATGACACAATGAATGCATTCATAACTCAGTTGGGTATTTACCTGACAGATTATAGAGTTTAAATCTAGCGGTCCAAATGACCACTTATGGCCGTTCTAGTAGTGTTGAATTCCGGCTCTTCTGAAGTCCAGCTGACACTTTGGTCACGGGGGATCCGTTGTGTGACAGCGGAGAGTCATCAGCTGGATTTTGCACCCATGGTCAGTTTTAGTAGGTGTATAGGTAAACAAACAAACAACAACCACCCCGACCATTATTCATTGTATTATTACATTTGTGGGAAGTTATTACAATAAAGATTTTCACGTCCCCACAAAGAAATCATTGACGTAATAGTTATTACATGTGTGGGAAATCGTGTGTTACGTTTGTAGTAGGCAGCGGCTCTTGTGGAAAATGTATTACATTTGTGGGTTTATTACCTATGGCCATGAACTTTGAGTCATGACCGAAAGAATAAGATCCCGGATACAAGCGGCCGAAATGAGTTTCCTCTGCAGGGTGGCAGGGCGCTCCCTTAGAGATGGGTGAAGAGCTCTGTCACCCGGGAGGAGCTCGGAGTAGAGCCGCTGCTCCTCCACATCGAGAGGAGCCAGGTGAGGTGGCTCGGGCATCTGTTTCGGATGCCCCCGGGACGCCTCCCTCGGGAGGTGTTCCTGGCATGTCCCTCCGGGAGGAGACCCCGAGGAAGACCCAGGACACGCTGGTGTGACTATGTCGCCCAGCTGGCCTGGGAACCCCTTGGGGTCCTCCTGGAAGAGCTGGAGGCAGTGTCCGGGGAGAGGGAAGTCTGGGTGTCCCTGCTCAGGCAGCTGCCCCCGCGACCCGGCCCCGGATAAGCGGATGAAAATGGATGGATGGATGGATGGGTTTATTACATTAAATGCTGCAGATTTGTATTACGTTTGTGGGTTTATTGACGATGTTAAATGACGATGTTTGTCTCTTAACACCCTACAAAGCCTCCTGTAGGCCTGATGCAGATAGACAATGAAGCCAAGAAATTATAATAAGGAATGTTTTACCTGCCCTAATAGCCTATGCACACAGCGCAGGTCTTGGCTATAATATCTTAAATGTAAACATTACTCAGTAGGCCTAGTGAGGGAAAATTTGCTTTATTTGTGATTAAAATATGACGATGAGGACCCAACGATTGGCCTTCCTTTCCTTCTCAAACTATGTTGAAATTGCATCTTTAATCCCAATTTTCGAAATTTTCGAAATTTCCCAGGACCCGTTAAAAAAGACTCTCTGCACAGTGATGCCGGTATCTGACCACTTTTTTCAGTAACGAGCAATCTAACACGTTAATATTTCCAAACCAGTAATCAGATTAAAGTTACTTATCATTGTTTTTTCCTTAGTAAAAATATATATTTCTGCTTTCCTCTTGACTCGGGGAGTGATGTCACGTTTGCAACAAGTCACATTTCAGCACGAGCACAACTCACGTGTAATACCACGCAGCGACACAAACACACACAACAATGAAGGGAGGAGAGAGATGCACGTTTTCTAGCTGGAAATACAGTCATTATTTTGAGTTCCTCTCAGCTAAAGATGAGAATATTAAGGTTTGTTGTTCACTCTGTGCTGGCGACAAAGTACTATCAAGCTTCGAATGAGTTTTAAGGAGTAATCAGTAATCAGATTACTTTTTCAGGGTAACTGAGGCAACACTGCGCGGGGCTAAAGCCCCAGATGTTTTGCACTCCTAGCGACGCCCCTGATTTAGGCTATATCACAATACAAACTCTGTATTGTCATATTTTAAAATCTCCTCTACAACACTTCATAAATGTTAGGACTTGGTGACAAAATCAAATATTATGATATTTTTGACCAAATACCTGAAATCAATATTGCAACAAAATTGTAAGGGTGAGTATTGGTACTTTCACAAAATATTAACGCACTGTGATTTTTAGATAAATAATCATCAGTAATGTTGATATACTGAATAAGTGGGTAAAGGTACATTTTTTTTTCCATCACTGCACTGTAATGAAGCCTTCAAAAGCAGGAAGAGAAAACACTTATACCATATCATGATAAAGATATCGAAAATTCTAAGATGATATATAGTCTCATATCAAGATAAACATATGACGGAGATCTATTGCCCGGCCCTACTGGGACAGTAGATCAAAAAAAGAAAATGCAGTGTCTTTGTGCTGCATAAAGTGCATTTACCCGATGATGTGGCATGGTAGAGTCCGCACAGAATTGAGGACACTGTCTGCAGCCCCTCTTAATCTGGGCTCTGGCTTTAGCAGAGAAACACCAGCCTTGGATTGTTTCCTGTCACACAAAGGGTCAAAGGCACACATAAAAACAAATAAGCCAATGTACTTCGCAGTGCTTTGAATGAATTCATTTATAATGTACTGACCCTGATGGGAATAGAATAGTAGTGAACACACAGACACTTTAAATAAAGTAAAATATAAAAGCAGGAACTCACGGACTGCTGACTTCTGTCCAGCTGAAATCCAAAGGCCAGTACGAGAAGTCAAAGTCGTAGCACCTCACTCTTTTCTACATGGAAAGCACAAACAAATAAGAAGTCGTACCTCGAGTTAGGTTCTGATGGAATGTAATTATTTATTTTGTCCCCCTTTTTTTTTCAAAAACTTTGTGCAGACCGCAAAACAAAATCTTGCTGTTCAATACTCAAGTTGCCATGACCTCACCTTGTTTGCTGGTGTGTGATTCTTTTTGGCTTCTTCAAGAATGGAGATAAACTGAAGATACTCTGAGTTTTTCCATCTCCCATACCCTTGAGACAAGGAAAGAGGAAAGGTAAGTAGAAAGCAAAAACAATGGGAGACGTAAGTGGAGTTTACATGAGGCACAAAACACACTTTGCTGCAAAGCCTCACGGTCGTATTTAATATTCCTTTTAGGTTTAGACCTTGTGCAACTGTCTCAATGTTAATGAAATCTTATTGGCATGCAGCATATACAGCAAATGTGTGTGATAACTGAAGATGAAAGACTTAAATCAGTCATTTTCTGCCTGTCAGCTGAAATCTGTAGTCTCACCTCTAAGGCAGGCCACGCCGAGAAGACACACCAGCACTGTTCCCAAATACTGACTTACTGGAACCAACTTACTGGTGCAGATGTAACCTAAAAATACACAGAGCAACAGTGACACAGACATCCACATAAGCCCCCACTTTCTCTGCTAGACTTTGGGCCTCATTAACAAGCACCAACACAAACATTCACAGTCTGACAACTACCCGACAGCTGTATGCATAAATCAATATCAGAAGCTCAATTATACACTAAGGAGTAGCAAACAACCTCAAGCAATTAATTTCTATTGATGCATAGTCTTGCTGGATGATTCAGTTGATTAACTTTATATTAATCCCACTTGTAAAAGAACAGTAATTCCCAAGAACGCCCTCACACGGGCAATTTTTCTTACTTAATGGAAGGAGAAATGTCATCTGGAAAATATACGCAATTAGACATATGTTACTGCCAAACGCTCTGAGAAAGATTTCTACTCAAACATGGCATGCTCACATTTAAAGAGGATTAAGCATTGCTGTATGCACCATGGCTTTGGTGTGTTTTTACCATTTTTCTCCCAAAGCTGGGATAGTTTGCATGGGTGTAGGACTGAGCAATGAGGTCAGCATCATTAACACAATATTAATCTGGATATTTTCCCATGTTATTATCATATTATGGCAAGATTGCACATAAAATAATCAAACTGGTACTCAAAGTTATCAACTGTTTTCCACTGTTAAACACTACATAAAAATGAAATTCTTTGTTTGTGTCAGCTGGAACCAGGGAGTGTTTGCTGTTATTCCTGATAAATGACTCATCAAAACTGTTGCCGAGTAATTTTCAGTTGAGCAACTAATCGATAAACGTAGATGTTGAGGGAGATAAGTCTACTTGTGTTTCCCACCAAACATAATTAATGAAACCAACCTTTTCTGTACAGATAGCAGAGAAGAAGAGGGGAGCTGTAGTAGGACAGAGACCACAGTGCTGAAGCCTGTAGAGAAAAGACACACTTTTACTTGACTTTACTTCTAAATCCTTCACGTCCAGTGAAATGAATCATACGATAATACTTACCCAGCCGAGGATGCTGTCTGTGTGCTTCTCTAGGCTCTTGGGTTGGTAGGTCCATCCCTGCCACAAGTGAGAGCAACTGTTCAAATCTTGAGCAACGATGCTAACGTCTGTCTTTCAGAGAGCTAACGTTAGCTAGCTAGTAGCACATCTAGTAGCACATTTAATAAACATATTGATAGATATTCAAACTACACAGTCTTTACAGTGGCTCTGTTTAAGTTCACATGTTTGCTTGTACTTATAATTTGGTTTTTGTTCAGTTTTTATTTTTGTCCGCCCGTCTTCGCAAAGTTTCCTTTCACCTAGCGATAGCATAACCAGGCTAATGTCATTGAGGAAAACAGTTTATGACGCTTCAGTTGGACTCGCTTTTACCCCGTTGGTGAAACAGAAATGCGTCCAGCATGAAAAGACAGTCGTGTTCATGTCATTTCATTCATTTACTCGCAGTCAACCCGGCCGTACAGCGCAGTGACAGCGGGGTTTCAATAACAAACACCTGACACTTCCGGGACGCAGCCGGAGCTACATCGATGCTAACAGATTAATTACTGTTCAGTTTTCGCAGTCGGCTGTATTCAAACATATGCAGAACATTATAGACATCCCTACCCTCCCTCCAGGGTGATGTTGGTCCGGTGATTTGTGAATTCGTTGCAAATGAGGCCCTAAAACACAGCGGAGCCACATCCAGCCGGCCATTCTTCCACTGTGAGCACTACGGAAGCCTGCACTGACCAAAACTCTCAAAAGCGAAAGTGCTTAGAAGTAATACAGAAGACAAGATTACAGTCAACACTGTTTATTTAAAAATGACCATGAATACAGCTGTCCACATTGATAAAATAACAGATAAAACAAGACGTCAAGAAAAGAAAAAGCAAAACAAGGTAACATACAAACTTTCACACATTCGGCAAACGGTTTAGAGTCAAACTTGAAAACCTTTTCCGCTATGTGCAGCCCAAAAACATTAAAAGCAAATCAGTAACAAAGCAATGATAAAGAGCAATAGCTAGGAATGCACAAATCATTCAAACTATTGAGTTGCATTTCCCTTAAGCACTGAAGTTTCTCTTTACTTCCCGGCTCTGACACACAGTTGTTACTGCTGTTTATAAAGGCCCTCTGCTGCAGCTGGGAACTGAGCGGATATGACAGCTGGATGAGGATGAGATGTGGGTAGGTGATCAGCTCTGACACCGTTCGCATCTGAAAACAGAGCACAAAGACAAACTCGCACAAAAATCTCCTGTCCCCCAGTCTCTTTTATTCTCCCTTAAACACAAACACAGACAGCCCACGCAACAACAACACAGGGGCGAAGGAGCGCTGCCTGTCAGTGCATGGCGTGATATTATGCCACTGTGTCACAGTAATGTTCAGGTCCGCGTGATTGGTGAGTGTGAGAAGAATGTGAGGGGCAGATGAGTGACAGTACACACACACACACGCACACACACACACACACACACACACACGCACATACACACACACACAAACACACTCACAAAAAGCTGTTCAACAGAGAAAAGCACACACAGGTGATGCAAGGGTTTTTGCTTACCGCTCCAGTTCCTCGTAGACATCATCCTCTCCTCTTGGCTTCAAATCCTGGCAGTAAGGAGAAATCGGGGTAGGGAGGCAGGGGAAGAGTGGGACAGAGAAGAGGATGATAAAGAGCCAGATCCATGCTACAGAGGCCTGATTTATGCCCCTCTGCTGCCTGTGTAATGAGATTGATTTGTTAATACCACTAATGTAAGGGTGACAGCTGATAGGCGATGGGTTTATCTGAGAGAGAGCTGACGGGCCGGAGGAGAGGACTGTGAGTGTGAGGGAAGACATATTTGCTGACAGCTTAGGGAGGGAGCAATGCAGAGCGGGAGAGTCTGTATGCATTGGTGTATCACAACTCCTCACACACGCACACACGTGCAACCACGTCTGTGTGTGTGTGTGCGCAGGGGACGACACAATAACTCACCATGTAGACTGAGCCCTCGGGAGGAGCCTGTTGGGAAGGGAGGAGAGCAGAGAAAACAGGTTTAATGAACAACAAGTGACAGAGAGGGGGGGGATAGTGGAAATCAGAGGGAAAACAGAAAAAAAAAGTGTACAACAGAGATGAGTAAGGGAAGGTAGGGGAGGGTGAGCAAGAGTGAAAAAATACCAAAGGCGATGATGAGGGCAAAAAAAGAAGGAGGGGAGCTCATCAGAGGATAATTAGTTATTGGAAACGTCTGTAAATCATCACCTGTCTGATATCCTCAGGATTTTCATAGACGTTCTCTGCTTCACCCGAGTGGACAGACAGAGACTGCTCAATACCTAAGCACAGAAAGAGAGAGAGAGAGAGAGAGAGAGAGAGAGAGAGAGAGAGAGAGAGAGAGAGAGAGAGAGAGAAGGAGTTGCACACCCACATATACACACTCAAATGCACAGGGAGAGAGGAGGAGGTGGGGGCAGATTCATTACAACAACCCCAGAGGATGTCACGGCCCACATCACTCAGTGGCAGCCGACAGGGGTCGAAGATGGACGAACAGGAAAAGCTGTCAAAAGAGAAAACGCCGGAAGACTCACTGCGATCAGAAATGTGTTTCTGTCTCCATAGCAACACACAGACAGTCGCGGCAACCAGGGGCATGAGGAGTAATAAGGCAGAGAGGGAAGGGAGCTGGGAGGGGGTGGTCACACTGAAACTCTCTGCAAAAGAGAAAAAAGTGAGAGAGGGGAGAAAGCATGAGTGTTTCCAAGAAAAGTGCTAATGTAAAACTTGTAGATCCTTGAGTGTGAGCGGCTGACTGATGTAAAGAGAAGTTATTTCTGTATTTCCCCACTTTCAAGTCAGGAGAGGGCAACCTTTTCTATTACTTGAACTCTTCAAGCTAGAGATGTTGCAGTTAGGATTTCCTCAACATCTTACATGTTTTTGCATCATGCTGCTGTCAGTCACAGACAATGGGTGCAGTCAGTGGAGGAGGAGGGGAAATTGAGGCTCTGTCAGACAGAGTGAATAGTCTGTACGACACCTCAGCAGACATCGATCTGACAGACCCCCAGTATGGATGCTGTCAATTTCAAAACATTTCCAAGAGGAGTAGAAGCACTGGTATCAAAGAGACCAAAAGCTGTCTGATCATTGCACAAAGCCTCACCAAATGCACCTTCCATACAGATTAGGTTCATCTGACTTTTTGCAAATCCCATCTAGTCGCCGTCTAATTATCTAAATATATACGTGGCATGTAGTCAAGCGAGGCTTGCCTGCACTCTCCCATGACATTTGATCCTGGCAACAAGCTGCCTCTGGGCAAGCTGACAAACAATGTATACATCACATCTCTCAGCCAAACCATGTCAACGCAGCGTTGGAGAAATAGGTGGATAGAAAGCGTAGGCATGATTTTAACAAGCATTACATAAGCCATCCATTTGCTCACTGTGGCACCAGTCAAATTTTGTGGGAAGATCTCACGCGTGCTATCAAACTTGTCAGGTTTGTTTGCATAATGAGGATGACATCAGCCTCGCGGAACACAGCCACAGGGCGACGAGAGAAGCAGGAGGGAGGTACTTGTTTCCGCAGAGACTGCTGTAATTTAGCGTACCTGAAAAAGTGTTCTCTCGCTGCCTGATCACTCTTCATGGAGCACAGAGCAATCAGCTCTGTCAGACTTATTTGGAGTACAAATGTGAAGTAAACAAAGACGTACCACGGAGAACAGAGTTTTTATGGAATCAGCACAAATCATACTGTGTCTCTCCGTGGCTTTGGAGGTGATCTGAAAGACAGAAACCTGGCTAAAGTTAAGCCAACTCAGGCATCTCATTAACTTTTCACACATTTTGTTTGTGAAAGGATTGGCCCCTGGGTCTCACCTTAGTCCTGGTGTCACAGCTTTTAGCCAGCTTAAAAATAAATCAATCGTTATTTGCTGTGCGAGGTGTAATTGATTGGTGAGTATGTGTGGAGGTTGCTAATGGAATATTGTGGTGAGTTCTGACCCGAAGACTGACCCGCACTGTTCTCCATGCCAGCTTTAGCCCATGATTTATGGTAATTGAGTGCAGTGAAGTGAGGCAGAACTGCTTTTCTCACTGTCTAGTCTTTCTCTCTTTCTGTCTTTTTCTCTCCCCCTTTCTCTCTCATCTTCTTCTATCTCACCTCTTCCTTCCCTCTATTGGCACTTCCTCTCCAGCTTGCCTTTTTCATCTCAAATGAGGTAGGAGGTGAATCATATCAGCGCGATTGTAGAAGACGGTGGCTGATGGGCAGGAGACCAAAGAGCTGCTCGAATGCTTTGCAAATGATGGGCCAACTCAGGGTAGCAAATGATTGAAGAATATCCCTGACATTTGAAGTATTTTATGTGCTGTGGAACACAATGATTGCTTCAATTTTGGATTTTCTGAACTGTGCCACCAGTGAAAGGAATTCTATTATGCAGGGTTTTTTGTACTTGTACCACTGGCACTATACTTTAGATTTGGCTTACGATGCACAAGATATCACCAAATTGCTTACATATATATATATATAGTTGTTTTTGTTCATTCTTAAACTAACTTTTTGCAAAATCTCACAGTGTCTGGGAGCTCTCTTGCAATCCACAACAACTATTTATAAAGCGTCAGGGTTTTTTTTAATAAACTGTCATTGCTTATTTTCACACTATTCATTATTAACCAAGAGCGTTTGAGCACTTGCACCATTGCAGAGTTTGTGCAACCTGTCACTTATCAACAGTGTAAATGTAGGTCAACCAACACTCACATTATTTGAATTTCTCACTCTGCTCAGACTGAATTCTTCATGACACACTAGACAGACACCTGTCACTCAACATACACTCAGCGGCCACTTTATGAGGTACAAATCTGAAAAATCTAACGCAATCCAATGCTTCACTTTTGATTGATACTGTCGATATGGATGTTTTTGTTTGCAGTGGTGTCAAACTTGACTGCACTGAATTGAGAGGTGTTTCTAATGTTTTGTCTGCCTCATTCACAAACTCGAAGCGGGGAAGAACATTCTTGCCAACCCGCCTATATCCTGTATTTATCCCAAATTAATGACAATGTTTTACACTTATTCCCCTTTTAGTCATAATAACCTGTTTTCTGCTGTACTGTCATCCAACTCAGTTGGTGAGAGACAGACAGAGAAAACGACAGGAGAAATCATTTTTACATAAATTCCAGCCACCCTGGGGAAAATTCTTGTTTCTTGATTAAAGTTTTAAGCAAAAGGGGACTGTAAAATCTGCCACCTTGATTTTTCTGCCAATCACAGGGGTAACACTGCATCAATCCACATCAAGAGGCTGACAAATACAGGGCATTTGTGTGCAGAGACTCTAAGGTGCATGGACAAAAATTATGGATGAATGAAAAGATTTGCAAACGTTTAAACTCAAGCGCAGACTATTCTGTGTTGATTTCCAAGAGTAAGTAAAATAAAATGAAAATGATCTGACATTCAAGTTTTTCAAACCCCCGCTATTTTTGAATTCTCAAAGTTGGCAAATATGGGGCAGAATATCAAGAAGACATTTCCATATGATACAGTGTAATGCAACACCACCACTAACTGTGACCTCAATATTAACATATAGATAACACCTCTTGGAATCCTTTACTAAAAGATGGCCATTTTAGGTTTCATCTGAGTTGTAAAAAAAGCCAAAAGTTATACTTAAGGAAGAGTAATAGTAGTTGAGTAAAAGTCTTAAAGTAATATGATATTAAATTAACTTATCAAAAGTACTTTTTTGCCAATAAATGTCCTTTAAGTAGTAGTAGACAAGTTTTCTTCTTGAATGTATCACCATGAAGTAAATGCGGTTTGCACAATGTAATGTCTAAAGAATAATGACATCATCAGCATTTAGACTGGGTTCTTATAAACCTGGCTCTTACTATGCAATTTTGTCTACCACCGGGCTCGAAAATGTCCTGGGAAAATGAAAGCTGACTGGCAGGCTGGCACAATTTCTATCTGCTTTCACATCCCCATTATAGACTAAATGAATAAATAAACTCATGTTTTGTCTCGTGTTGCTGGCAGATGTGTCACTTAAAAAAACTGAGTTCCAGGTGTCTTTGCAACCACGTAGAAACGCTGAAGGGGCTGAAGTTGTCTGTTTAAAATTTTAGTTTCAAAAACAAATCATACATACTGTATATTTACATGTATGTACACTGTATAGCTACTATGGGTTGACCGGTTATCGGCCTGGCCAAATATGGTATCGGATATGCCAATTAAAAATCTTATTGCTGATTAAATAAATTGATGTAAAGAACTATAATGCTTTTTTGTTTTCCTTTCATCCAGCATTTCATATCAGTTCTTGTGCATATAAAAAATCCTGAAAGTTAAAAAGGTCAAAGTCTGCAGCAAAAGACGCTCCTTTCTCCCACAGAAAACGCTGCTTCTGAAAAGTCTCACCAGCAGTCCCGCCTTTAATTCTGATGAATCTCCATTCATCACACTATGTCACCTTGTCGCACATTTGCATAATTACTGTCTTGCGGCTAGTTTGGCACATAAGAATTCATTTAGCACAGCTGCTGTGTTGTTGTCAGCTGCGATGGCTCAGGCGTGCTTGAGCTGACCAATCAGAACAGACTGGGTAATCAGGAGTTTGGTCCTTAAAGAGACAGGAACTAAAACAGAGTGTTTCAGACAGGGGGGAATACAGTGCTGCAGTATTGGACAACATAAGTAAACGGATGTAAGTATCTGAGTATCTAAACCTATTTTTTAGTGCTAATCCCAAATTAATTTATGAATATTATGAAAATGAGCACAATACGTTTCCTTAAACATAGGTTACTCTTGCTCTGATGCAGCATGCAGGTTGCAAAGTAACTTGTAAGTGAAGTGTAGTAGTAAAAAATTCTGAATTAGCCTACAAAATGTAGTAGAGGCATGAAGTAGCAGAAAATGGAAAATACAAGTACCTCAAAATTGTACTCAAATACAATAATTGAGTAAATGTACTTTGCTATATTCCATTAATGAGCCTCATGAAAGTCAAAATATGTGGCAGAGCTGTTGCACTGCATTGCAATTTATTGTATAAGTACCAATAATGTGGCCAGCGAGAGCATAGATTTTTTCTAATCCCACTTCTCCAATCAGGCAAAATCTTGCCTCCTCCATTCCCCTCGCTGTCTTTATCACCCTCTCTTTCTTTCCTCCGTGTCCATTACTCTTACGGCCATACCAGTAGCGTGCATCATGATGAGCTCTGGGCCGCTCAGCCCCAGTGATGTATCGGGGTACGGGGGATTGAACTCATCTCTGCTAAGGGATCCATTCAACTGTCACATCCTCCTGCGCTCCCCCACAGCCACCAATACAATAAGCCTGAATAATTTAGTTTTGGTGGGGAGAGATGTCCTAAGGTCCTGTCTTCTTATATTCGCATATCAGCAGGGTGAGTGTAATGAGAAAAGCGATAGCTACTATGTTTTATATTTTATAGCAGAAGAGGAAGCTAAGCAGAGTATTAGAGCTCTGGTGGATTCTTATGAAACATGGGCATATAAATGGACTCAGTTATCCTGCTGCATATTATCTGCAAATCACAACTTCTTGTTACACAGAAGTCTTAACCTTTGACCTCTTTAACTACATTAAAAACCACAACATATGGTATCTGTCAGGAGCTTTCCCCGCTGTAAACCAGGCGCTGGCTGGCAGATGAATTGACCTGAGCTTGGCTTGAACGCACAGCAGAACGCTTCACGGAGCACATACTTGAGAATCATCCACATTCATGATTCATTATCTCAACTGAGTTGACAGGAAGTCTGCCAGGACTCCTGTGCTCATAATATACTGTTGATGAAGAAAATCAGAAAACAGACCAGTGTTTGTGATACCATACCATTCCTCCCACCTTCATGGGGCAGTGTTACAGCTTGCATTGCCTGGACGGTCTGCCCATTTTTCAGTTGCAGGGTGCAGGTGTAGTTCCCGGCTGTGTCAGAGGTGATTGGCAAGGGCAGAGAGGTGCTGATGCTGCCAAGGCCGTTGGCTTCCGAGCGCAGCTGGTGACTCTTGTTCTGGTACGTCCACTTGGCACTTTGGACCTGGGACAGCTCCGAGTACAGGCACCCCAACTGCAGCTTTGAGGAGGAGTAGCTGGCTTTAACTGTAGATGTGATGCAGAGGGGAAGGGAGAGGAGCGTGGGAGGGAAAATGTTAAAGAAGGAAGAAACAAAAGAAACCAAGGGGAAAGATGAGTAAGTGAAAACGACAGGTATAAGGGAGGAGAAAGGAGCGAGACGGGATGAGAAGGTGAGTTAAAGGGTAGTGTGTGAATACAGAAAAGGCCAAGGACGGATAGAGAGTAATGGGGTAAAGGAAAAGTGATATGAAAAACAAAGAACAATCGGGAGAGGGGTCAAAATAATATATATTCATTAAAGTGATTTGCTGCTAATGCATTGGTTGACTGTGACTGATGCTTAGTGTCTCATCAAACAGAAATGAGAATCCATCTGGGTGTAATCAAGCTCCACAGACCTGCACACACGCATCAAAACACACACATTTCAGCCTTGATTAGTGTGATCAGTGTGGGCCACCTCCAGCCTTCGAGGGAGGGCAGCAGGTATAATCATACATAATGATACTTATAATGAGGTGGGGTAAAAATATATGCGTCACATGATTGGTGCGTGGGTGGATGTGCATGTGTGTGCGCGAGCGAGGGATGCAGATGTGTGAAGCGGGATGACAGTGACAGTGACTGATCGGCTGGTCACGTCTGGGCAGCCGTGATGGATGCCAGTGGGACTGTGATTAGTAAAGCCTTCCAAGGCCGCCATGACAGAGCGTCTTATCTGTACGCGTGTTTGTTGGGTTTTGTGTGTGTGTGTATGTGTGTGTATGTGTGTGAGGGGTGAGGTGCAAATGTATTCTGCTTTTTTTTTTCTGCAAAGGTTGAAACCTGCCCAAGGCTCGCTCACAAAAATCAACAGGTCTACTGCTCAATTTTTTCTCTTTAAATATATGAATCGAGTGAATGTTCCTTTTCACGAGTAGTATCGTGAATGTATTCTATAATGATGTGACATTTTACCAATAGCTGTAGGAAATCTTCATCGTGTTTGTCTCACAGTGCATGATCTATGAGAACAATGCAGTGACAGAAGGTAAGAATTCGGTGTCTATTATTATACGACACGCAAACAAGGCAAATACTACAGGGAGGTGTCAATATTCACTGTGTCAACCTCGGCCTCTTAAGTTGTCTTTGTGTTTAGATTACAGGAGTGATGAGAAGATCGATACCAGTCTCATGTTTGTACCTTAAGTATGGAGCTGGAGCCAGAAGGCTATTAGCTTAGCTTAGCATAAATACCGGAAACGGACAGAAACAGCTATCCTGGCTCTGTCCAATGTCAAACATGTCTAAAGCTCACCAGTTAACATGCTGGGTCTTATAGGAAAATGACAAGTTGTGGTTTCAAGATGATTAATGTTGCAGCCACTTCCCTGTGATCAACAAGGAACCGAAAAAAGAAGGAAGGGTCATTATGTCACCAATCTATCTGGGGCCAGACTGTGGTGACAGCTGTTCTGGAGTCAATAGGATAAATACAGTAAAGCCCAACATATCTACAGTACGTCAAATGACTTCAGATGAAGAAATGCCTGAAGAAAATGAAAGAAAACAAATTCCGGGACGAGGTAAACGACTGTTCTTTTTATAGACGCGTTGTTCGCTCCACAACTTTGTGTAGGAAAGACTCCTGTTCGCATTGTCAGTTAAGTCTAATCAGTGAAAATCAATCAAAACTTACCCTTTTTATTGACAACATAATCAGCGATGTCAATTGTCAAATGTCAATGTCAAAAATCAGTGGTCAACCTACTCTTGAAGTGTGTTTGAGTTTAGTGTGACGCAATTTCAGTGACATAATGACCCTTCCTTCTTTTTTTAGGCTCCTCTGTGATCAACAGGAGGCTTGACATGAGGTTGCTAGACAACCAGTGGAGATACCAGGAGGAGGTTTGTCAAGAAAATAGTTCCCCAAGAAAATCTCAAGTGGTTGTTTTTACATGTCTAATTGTGTACCAATTCAACAAACAAGACACAAGCCGCTCATTAGTGACCTTCGGAGGTGCTTGTAGGCGTGCTTTTGAACTTTGGAGGCAGCCGGGCTAAAGCTGCTTCTGGTCTTTAAGCTGCCAGTGTGCTTCTTCAGAAGTGCTAGTTGGACGACGGTGGATTGCTGGCTTTCCGAAACCAGCAATCTGACACTCACACCCACTTCATGCCACGATTGTCCAGCTGTGCAGAGGTGAGAGAGGAGCCAGGTTTGAACTTCTGTCTCCAGCGCTCTTTTTTCAATCTTGGCACAACTATTCATTTAATGTTTCATGAGAACAACTGAGTTCAACACTATGAACGTTTTTCCAGAGGAGACTGTCTTAAATTTGTGTGCCATTATCTGCATATTTATACAAGATCACGCCTCCGCTCTCTATGACAACAGGCTTTTCTTCTAGTGTGGTCGTCTGGAACAATGACAGACACTATTTCTGGGATAGTCGCACACAGCATGTTGCACAAACGTATTCTGTTTGGGCGTAACCTGACAATATTACAGCACATACATGAGAGTGTTAAGAGTCTTGCAAGAAAGCAAATATGTTTATTTTGCTAAATGTCAGTGACTGCACATACGTCCAGCTAGCTCATACCTTCAGTGATTCAATGAGTTTGATAATGCTATGAGTGATATGTTACAGTCATGACACATCAACCCTAATGATATATCTTAATATCAAAATACCAAATGAGGGAATATCTTTTATTGTATGTTGTTTTTTTTATCCCTTATATGTGAGGTTATTATTTCAGTGACACCACTTCCTCCTTCTCCTCTTCTCACACTGATCTGTACCTTTCAGCACGCTGAGACGGGTCCGCTGGCTGAAGGCATTGCCATTGAGAAACACATCACAGGCATAAAGACCGCCATCCTTCCACCCAGGTGTGAGTAGAAAAGAGAAGCTCCCAGCCTCTGCGTTGTAGGGAGGGCCGGCAAGCTGGAGTTTCTTGCTTTGCTCGGTCAACAAGGTGGAACCCCTCCACCGGTCGTACTGGTACACCAGCTTCATGTTAGTCCGCTTCCTGGTATCTGGAGGTTGCCAGTGCAGTAAGACGTAGTCCCCCTGGACAGCAGGACAGGTTAAGGTGAAGGACGTGTGCGCCTGAGTGGCGGTGGAGATCAAAGGGGCTTTAGGCAATAAAGGGAGAAAGACGAGAGAAAGCAGGATGTTAAAACAGATAAACAGAGGAAGATGGAGTACAGACAGACATGAAGACATAACAGTGCCAGCAGACATATCGACAGGGAATTCAGAATAAACAGAGGCTGAATGAAGAGTGAGGTGAAGACGGGAGAGTAAACAGAATAGTAAGTAAGAGAGGAGGGAAATGGAGATAGGGGGAAAATTCCTCCAACAATAGGGATTACGTTCTTATAGGCTGAGAGTTACTTCTTCAGTCGCTCTTGCATTCTGCTCTGCCTGATTAGCAAGCTGCTGACACAGGACTTTCAGACTGCCTGTGTTACAAAGTCACTCACCATGTGTTATATTGGTGAATGAGGCCACATTGTCAGCTGTGGAGAGAAGGGAAGCAGGAAGGGGAGGGGGGGATAAATGATGAATAATACATAAATGTAGCAACTATAATATTCACAGGAGGACTGGATGAATTCTCCAGATGTACAGTAGACTTTTGAAACTGGTCTGTTAAAGTAAATACTTTGAAGAACTGTTGCTACAGGATGCTTAAATAAATAATGCCGCTGCTGGAGCTTCTGGCACTGATGCCCACTCAAACCATCAAGAGAAGCAACAACAAATGTTTTCTACTCCTCAATGCTGCTCTTTTCTCTCTCAAACCAGTCTCACCATCAACTGTCACGTCCACGTTGAAGGGGAAGGGAGCCCTACTGCTGTCACCCTGCGGGTGAACCAAACAGACGTAAGCCCCGCCGTCACTGATCTGGAGCAGTGGAAGTTTGGCCACTGTGCCTGTGTTTGGCTTTTTCTCGCTCTTCATGGAAATACCTCCAGGCGCTTCCCAGGTGATCTTGGTGACTGCAGAGTCAGGATTCACACTGGCAATCAGTGCCAGGGTGCTGAGCTGTGGAATGGGTGCAGCGGGGACAACAGTGACTGGAGATGATGGAGGAAACAGGAAATCAGGGGTCAGAAAGCGCCAATGTATTCCATTACAAGTAAAAGTCTGGCATTTTAAAATGTTACAATTGTACAAGCAGAGAAGCAAAATATATTTAAAATATACTTAAAGTGTCAATAGTGAAAGTATCCATTACCTAGGTTTGATCTCATTTATACAACATCATATTGATAAGCTGATTTCCATTATTGCACTGCAGTCCTATGTGTGTTTTCCCCAGTTGTGTTGCCGTACACGATCGATGTCCAGCACTGCATTGGATCTTTATTTCATAAATATTAAATGTATTAAAAGTGGAGAACTAGAATGTAATGTGAGTGTTATGTAGGCCGTATTACTGTCACTTGGGATTGTGTTTCAGTAAAATGTGGTGAAAATGATAATCTTACCATAAAATGATCATTTTCAAGACAATTTACAGAAGCTATATGACATGTTAATTCTGAAAAGTTAATAGAAAGTTAATAAAAAATACATGTAAAGTACAAGTACCACAGAACTATACGTCAGTGCACCACTTGAGTTAATGCACTTAGTCACTTTGTACTAGCGTGAGCATCTCACATATAGGGTATATGTGAGGTTAGTTCTCAATAAATTGATTGTTAGAAGATAATTTATAATATATCAGAAATAGTAAATAACCACAAGATTACATCTTGTAATGTCTTGTTTTGTTTGTAAAGAAGAAAAACAACAAAATCTCAGTCCCTTCTTTTTTTTAAGATTCTTCAATTATTATGGTGATTGACTGAATCATTCATAAACTTTTCATTTCATCTATAAAAATCCAACTTTTAATTAGCTGGTTTTGTGATTTGGATGTAAAATATTAACTGTAACTGTAATTGCAACTTCCCTCTTACAATTTCCCATAAAAACTAAAATACATGTAAAGTACAAGTACCACAAAACTATACGTCAGTGCACCACTTGAGTTAATGCACTTAGTCACTTTGTATAGTGTGAGCACCTCACATATACCCTGTTGATTTTTCTACCTTCGAGGATAGCTAAGAGGATAATCCTCTCCTTCAGTTTCCTCTCTTGTTGCTTTATCAAGCATGAGTAGAAGCCGCCGTCCTTCATTTTGGGAAGAAAGAACAGAGAGAAAACCCCGGTGTCTCTAAAGTTTGGATCAGTCAAACGCATGGATGCCTTCGAGGCACCACCAGACAACTCTGTCCTTTCATTGGCTGAGAGAACCAGTTTCCATTCATCCGCACCAGATGACTTCACCATCCAGTTAATGGCTACAGCACCCCTGACTGTTTTATCAGCACAGATCAAGGTGGTAGGCTCGCCCTCTCTTGCCACCAACACCTCATCTGAGGGGGAGAGGATAAAAAGCATTATAACAGGTTAATTATTTAGGCCATTGAAATTAAGCAATTTTGCTAAAGTGTGCATGGAAAGGGTTACTCCAATTGTTCCTTCTGGACAGAAAAAGAGATCTCTTTTCAGAGCACTTTCAATCTAAGTGTTGGTTGACGAAATCCACATTCCTATTTCTGTGTAAAAATGACTTCTGGACTTTTGCTGAAGATAATACGAGGCTTCAGCAGTCTGTGTCGGTCAGATCTAATAGGCATCTTCCACAGTTACAGTCTTTTTAGTGTCAAATTCCCTCTTTCTGTTTCGCTGGGTAAAGTTTATTTGCTGAGCTGCAGCAGATGGATAGTGACAAGAGAGAGAATATTGTATTAGAAAGACTGGTAGACGACCACTCTGTTTGTATCAGACGCAGACAACTTAAACATCATATCAACTTCAAATGCATCTATAATGCCCTTTCAGAATGGAAGATATACTTTTTGAAAGTTTTGTCTTACAGCAATCAGTTTCTTTGCAGCAGACAGGAGGAGGACTTACAACAACTAATAACTTCTCAGTGAACAAACTGGCACGCAAGTGTCGTTTAAAGCTGCAGTATGTAACATTTTAACACCAAATAAACTGATTCAATAATTAATAAACGTTTTATATTTGGTGGACCCTGCCACCTTTCTAGTGTCAAACGGTGTTCTGGGGACCTTATTTTCCTCCGAGAGCAGCTTGTTTATTCATTTAGGGAAAAAAATAATATTTCTGAGTTTGACTCATTACCTCATTAATATTTTAAAAATCAAAAGTTAGAATTTCTCCTCCAAAACGACACAGTGCTACTTTAAGGACAGACATGAAAAAACCTTTGAACGTGTTCTTTAAAGATTGTCTGGGTCGATTTAAAGACAATAAATTGTAGCAGATGTCAGAAGAGAAGAACAAAAATCACTCAAGAACACAAGGTGTTCTTCGTCTTAACTTCTCACACTGACCACCTGGGATACGGAGGAACTGTGCATGACTCGTCATTTACCATCAAGGAAACAGCTTCAATCATGTTTGCACTTAAAAAGCAACATTAGCCGTGAAATGTAGGCTCCCCTGCCTGCACGATCAGTTTCAAGCACAGTAAAAAATAGATATTTCTAAGACTCACAAAGTATTTCATACCTGGGGTGTCAGTGTGAGAGGAAGACACCGCAAAGGAGGAAACGAGAATAAAGGTGAGAAAACCAGACTCCATCACACACTGAAAGCAGAAAAACCAGACTCTTGCTGCACCAGCTGTCGCTCCAACACTGTGACCTTTCTAAGAGCGCTCCAGATCATTGAGTATTGTTCACTTTCCTGCAGTATTACTGGTGTCCCTGACTGACATGTTAACAAGTCTGCTGTGCATCTCTCAGCCCAACAGGATGTGGCAACATTGGGATAATCGACAGGAAAAAGGCTGTCATTACTGCCATCGCATGCGTGTGCTCGAGGCTGATAAACTACATAGAATATTACCATGATGTTTTACAACATTTCAGAGCAGAACTTCTGGGCAATTAGTTACAGAACTTCTGACCCCAACACTTGGTTTGACAAAGCGAATGGGCACGCACTCGCGTGTATCACAATGTGTGTGTGAAACAGAGAAAATGATAAGAATAGCAGAAAGCGAGGGATTGAGGGAGATGAAAAAGCGAGAAATAAAGAGTTTGGGTTAGTGTGGGTGCACAGCAACCCCTGGGCTACATGTCTTTACATCCCATAAATGTCTTTAATTAAGCTAAAGGTATTATCAGCTCCTCTGAGCACTATTACAGATTTTTCCATAATTACCATTGGGTGAATGGGGGCGGTGAAGAGAGATAGAGAAAGAGAGGGAGAGGGAGAGAATGCAGATACGTATTGTGGGTGTCTAATGACAGGGAGAGAGGGGGAAATAAAAGGGAGAAGAAGAAATGTGAAGGGAGAGGTGCTCAGACGGAATGAGAAAAACCCTGGGAGAGGAGAAGTGTGAGAGAGAGACAGTAGTGTGACTTCAAAGAAGCCTGTGGCTGCTGACACAGAGCGTGGTACTGATCCGGTGGCCCCTCCTCTATGGGTAAATAATCACCATAAGCCTTGGCTCTGTCTAATGAATCCACTGCCAATGAGCTAATATCTGTTAACTACGCGCTTCATTATCACTGCCACAGACCCCCGGAGAGCACGAAGGATGGAGGACGGGATGAATAGCAGCAAGGAGTGAAGGACGAGTGGACAAAGGAAATCGAATGACACAGGAAGATGGAGAGAGAAGGGATGGGGGGTGAGAGAGAAAGTGACGTGTAAACGAAGGGAAGGTGTGAGGGGTGTGAGATGGTTGGGAAGAGAAAATAGAAAATAAGAAAGTGCATAAGTAAAGTGGGCGGTAGCTGCAAAGTGGAAGGTGTGAAGGTCGATTTGTTATGGGTATGAAAAATGGATGAGCATGGGAAGGAAAGGAAATGAAAATCCTCCACTTTCTTTACAGCCCCTCGTTCTAGTCCGTGAATGCATACGATTTAGTGGCGGCTGTATCTGGGTGGTCCCCTGCACACTTTCCTCCGGCTGGTGCAGGTGCTTAAACATACAGCTATAGGGCTGCGAATGAAAACACGGCAATGCAAATGTCACAGCTGCTGTTTGCATGGCAAGGCGCTTCCACGGCTTCTGGATTTACAGTGGGCAAGAACAGAGAGAAAGAGGCCCCTCCCTGTATCTGCAAGATCTCCAAAAGAAGAACACATTTCAGCTGTTAATTTGTTTCACTGGTGTGCAGAACACGGTTTGACCTTTGATTGTTATCTTCAGAAACTGCACCTCTGATAGAAGAAGGGGAGGGGTGACACTGGAGGGGAACTTGGAAATGGAAAAGAACAGGAGGAACCGAGCATCGGCAGCGGCAGCACGGTTTAAACTGTGGGACTTATGAAGATGTAATTACATTGGCTGTAAAACACTTGGGTATAGGGATTAGACCTAAACCAGATAATGCCTTCGCTATGCTAGTATGCACCCTGCTCCAGAGGAAAATAGGGCAAAAATGAATTGGAAGTTATTCTGTGGAGGAAGAGGAAGAAGAAGAGGAGGAGGAGGAGGAGAGAGAGAAAAAATCTCATCAACAGAGAGTCTGCAAATAGATACACGAGAAGCTGTTTCCTTCTTGATTTGATTTCGCTGACTGCCACTGGATTTGTGTTTTGCCGTTTATTAATGAATGTTTATTGATTCTGGCATATGCTGTGCCGGAGTTTAAAACTGTACGAGCTAATCTCAGTTCGGTGTTTGTGCAGAAACAACCAGCAGAGGGCGTAAGAATCATCCGTTTCCACGTACCTCAGCAGCACATCATAAACTGGCTGACTCGGGCACACTGTGGTAACTTCATATTGTTGTTTTGTGGGGGTGAAATGTCACTTTTCTTTTGGATTTCACTCACATTCCTTTGCGGGTAATTTGTTGTTGTTGTTTTTTTTTTAAAGCTGTGGCTGCAAATGCATCAAGATGACTTCGAGTGGGTGCGCAGAGATACTCCTCAGCTTTTAAAAACACAGCTACAGAGGAGTATTCCTCGACGTAACTCCTCAGAAGTAATAAATGAAATAAAAAAAACAACCTGCTGCACACTTCAGACACCATCAAGGTGCAGCTTGAACAAAAAAAAATGCTTGTGGCCATTTCAACAAGTTGCTCCCAGAGTCTCCCCCCCCTGCCATCGTTGGTCCTAATTGGGTTGGTCCTTGTTTTTTTCAATTTGGGGGGCTGTGACGCCTCTCAGCCTGATGACATCATCCAGTCAGTCACACACAGTCGGACAGCCGCCGCGCGCTCAGAGGAAGTAGTTGTTAGAGAGAGAGAGAGAGAGAGAGAGAGAGAGAGCGCCACTCGCAGCACTTCATTACATCCAGAGCGCACCAGCTGGGGGGAAGTATTCACCTGTGCGCCGCCAGGACGATTTCACGAGGATTTTCATTTATTTTCAGCAGACTCCGTCTTAAAGGCGCAGTGAGGGACACGGAACCAGAATCTGTGTCGGACCCCCACCACCACCACCAACACCAGCCCGCTGCTCTTGTCCTGCACGCCGCACAAGTTTCTGCCACAGAAACAGACCCTCCACACCCGAAGGTCTTCTTTCCATTTCTTTATTTTTTGTAGCCTATAATTCTTTTTTGAACATTCACTCCGGAGAGAGAGAGAGAGAGAGAGCTTACGCCTGGTTTCATAAAGAGGACCGTGTTCAACCATGGCGAGACATGACGCCCGAAATTGGCATGACTGCTCAGAAATGATCGGGCTGCTCTGCCTGGTCGCGTCGATACTTCTTCAACACGGTAAGACATTTATCACTTATGAAAACTTAATAGTGTTCAGCTCATTGTCAGCAGCCTTTTTCTTCCATTTTCTCCCTCTGTTAATAATTCAAAGAGGTAGATGGATGTAACTACCACCTGTCAGGGCGGTGACAGGAGCGGAAAAAAAAACCCCGGCAGGTGATTTCCCCACTCTGGTATTTTATTTCATTTCTAAAGCTTGGAGGCATTTATTGTAAAATAAATATCAAACAATTAGTCGTGTTTCCGACTAACACCTCTTCCTCCTGTCTAATTCCTCTCGTGGTTTCGCTCTTGAATCATTCGTATCGCCTCTTTGACCCGAGTTTCGGTCTGACTAAACGCCATGTTTAGTTTTCCAAGGTGTGGCTCAGGCTGTGGAGTTAGGTGTTTTTTTTCTCCCTCAGGTGCCTCTCGGCCTCTACAGTTCTACAGTGTCCTCTTCTCTTTTGAAACTGAGTCACTGTACCAGTCTGTCCTTGGTGCTCTGTCTCCCCCCCCCTCAAAGCCAGCCACCCTTCTCCTTACTCAACGTCCCCCCCGCTCCTTATCTTCCCTCTGTCCGCACATCATCCTGTGTTAGTTACACCTCACTTGAGAAAAATGGCTCTGGAAACAGCTCTTGATGTACACTGAGAGCAAACAGAAGGGGGAAACAGCTGAAACTCAATCATTTGTGCTGCTGACCAGTCGTTTAACCTATGCTGGCTTTTCTTCTGTTTTTTTTTTGTTTTTTAAAGGTGCACTGTGTAGTTTTCAGAAGAGAGAGATGTCGTCTGTATTTTCAGGCCAAAACAAACTAAACGCACTGTTTGTTTTCATCGCTGAATAAACAAACTGACCTTAAAGGATGACGCAGTGTCATGCTGATTATATATGTCGGACCCTGCCACTTTTTTTTTTTTTTTAGCTTGAGGACCTTATTTCTCACCTGACATAAACAGCTTGTTTATTCAGTTTTGGAAAATATAAATATGTCTGATTTTATGTCATTACCTCATAAATATTGTAAATGCTGAATTTATTCTCTGGCCCTTTAACTTCAGTTTCACTCCCAGGAAGGCCTCCATTCTAAGTTGCTATTACTTTAAACAAGGTATCGGGCCACTCCCGCCTGTCTGGCAATACGAGTTAATTATTCAAGTGTTTTCCTATCAACTTGAGCCCAACTCACCTACAGGTACCGCAGAGAGTGGAGCCAAATATTGAGAGAAGGCATCCCTGGCATGCAGTTAACCCATTAACATATGAATGTGTGTGGTATGAAACCAGTTCAACATTTTCCCGGCTTCCGCGCAGGGCCAGCTATTTGTTTTGTGCCGTAATTGGGGCAAGAATGTAGGACCTGCAGATCTGGCACAGCTAACAGTGTACGTTTCTCAGCCGTGCATGTACAGTAATGCAGCTGATTGTGGTGGTGTTTTTTTAATCACGACTCCTAAGCACGCTCACTCTTCTGACTTATTCATGCAGTGGACCTTTTTCGTCCAATTTCATTTTACAGAACATGAAGTGCTCTTAGGGGAGGGAGAAAAGTGAGGGGAGGGGGGGGAACAAAACAAAAGGTTTTACATATTTATGAGCGAGGGGAAAAAAACGCGAAGGATTTACCAGTACAAGCAAAAGCTCTGCTTTTTAAGTTTTTCTTTCATTTAAAGTCGTTTTTTCCCGAAGTGAACCGTTGACCTCCTTTTGGGTAAATAGCTAAACTATGCAGCCTAAACAGCAGATGCAGAGCTGAAACTTTTTACTTCTCGTCTACATTGCTTTTTTGTTCTCCATTTCCTCTCCAGCTGTGACAGCAACCACCTACCTCCAACTTCCATCCTGCGTCTGGTAGTGAGAGACATGATTTCCTTGTCTGCAGAGTTTGCGGTTTATTATGGCTTGGCTGTAAAAATTCAAGTTTGATGGGGTTTTAATTAAGGTAGTCTTCTGTATATAAAACTTGCCAGAAGCCTACAAGTGGGGGTCTAGTTTAAGCTCTGGAATTACACTACAATACCACCCCCACCCCCCAAGTCAAGGTTGTGAGGGACCTGTGGATGTGGGTCAGAAAGGCTTGGCCCATTACCATGGAGATGTTTTTATTGGAAGAGGGGAGGGCTTACGTGAGGGGGAGTTTGGGCTGCGAGGCTGTGGCAGCATTGTCTTTATGGCTGAGTAAGCTGCGAGCGTGCAGGGGGTGGCTGGCTGGCTGGCTGCCTGAGAAACTGGTGGGCATGCGGGGTCAGGGCCGGGGGAGGAGGCTGCTTCCTTCTCCACTCACAAATAAACCAATGTTTGTCTTTTATATACCTGAAGCTAATTCAGATGCAAAGCTCCTCTCGATGGCTCTCGACAGTTTTCGAGGAAACAGGTGGCTTTTCGGCTGCCCTCTGCAGTGTGTCGCAGAGTTTCAGGATTTGCTGGAAAACTGAAGCGTGCAGCGACTGATTAAGACAGAAGTCGCCCCCCCCCCCGCCACTTGAAACCTTTCCTCTCTCCCGCCATCCCTCGCTCCCTCCCCCACCCCTGCCGTTGAGTACATACAGGGGCCTTGTTCTGGTCTCGCCTTTTTTTATTTTCAGCTATCTTTCATTCTTTCCCTGTCCAGCACTTTTGTTTGAGTGACGCTTGTAATTGGTTTATTCGAATGGCCTCCCTCCCCCCGCCCTCCGGTCTCTCTTTGGACTGAAGGCCATGCTGTTTATGACAGGAACAACATGCAGACAGACAGGAAAATAAACTACAAGTGACCTCACCACAGTCTGTCACTGTAGCTGTCGGATTTCTTGTCGGGCAGAGTCGCATTAGCCCCTCCGAAGTTGTGTTTCTCATCCTGCATAGTCATGCCAGCTAATGTTGTAATGGCTCGTGAAACATTCTGGAGATTTTCCAGCTTTTCCACAACACTCTGCCCTCCCACAAACACACACATACTGAGACAATCGGTAACTCTGATGAAGTGATGTTTCTTTTGGCCGTCCCACTTGTGCAACAGCTCTAAACTTTCTCCCCCCCCCACATGGGGAGATTCAGTGTGAACATTGTGCTCCTGCCAAGCCTGGGCCCATTCATCATTACAACTGAGCAACAGCATTACACTCTGTCTATTAAAAGAAGTGTAGTTGATGGATCATGACTGGAGTTTATTTTTTTTTCTCCCTCCTCAATAAAAGAAGGGAAAAGTAAGTCCTTAGTATCTCATTAGTCCCAGCGGAGCGAGAGGCTTCGGTCTGGGTTTGGTTTCTGTGTTAATGGCTGTCGCAGTTAGGTCCCATCATTATGTAAATGAGCTGTCCTCGCCCCTTCGCACCAGCCCTGTAAATGCCAGAAGGATTTTGAAAAGGTCAGGTGTGCGTGTCTATATGTGTGTAAGGAAGTCTGGACGCAGCGTACGCTTGTACGTACACACACGCGCGCGCTTACAAAGGGGTTTAAATGACACATCAATAACCCTCCTCCTCCCCCTTATCATCACCATTAAGACTTCGTTGATTCAGACATAAAACTGTGCTTGAATTTACAGCTTAATGGAGATGTGAAAGTGATACAAAGCAAGCGTGTGTGAGCATCCACGCGGACTCCGTGAGGCGAATTTTAGATAACTAAATTCTTGAAAGACAGAAGGAATTATTTGGCATCTCACCAAATGAGCCTAATGACTTGGACAGCTTTCTATTATGACTTCTTATTTCACCAGGTATGCTACTGGGGAAAATAAGTGATGTGAGCTTAGTGGCAAATTTAATGGATGCCTAGAAATGAAGTAGCTCTTATCCAACAATAAATGGATGGAAAGCTTTTTAATAGATGTATTGAAAACATTTTAGCAGCGGGCCCTTTTCGTTTTTAAAAACCTTTTTTTATATGGATTGATTAAAGCGAGGCCGATCCTTACTGTCTTGTGTGGTTTATTTTATCTAGATATTCTGATAAATGAGTTTCGGTGAAATTACTGCGCTCTGTAGACATTTCATTACCAGTGACCAGAAACACAAAGGATCCATCAGGTTTATCGTTGACTTGGCAAATATTATTACACAGGACCGATGGATCTGAAGAGAGGGAGGTCGATGAGCACGAGTCACCGTGTCTTGTTGCATTTAAGACCACAAACACAATTGAGCGCGCGCACACACGCCCACGCGCACACATTACAGCTGGTGATGAATAAGGCCGGTAACCTGAGGCTGTGCTCGAAGTCAGATGACATTCCAATAATAGGGAGGAGCCGTCACTTCGCTGAATGACAGTACGTGTGCGCCTTTCTGTTTCCTTCTGGAAGTGGTGTATCACCCTCATCAGCAACCCTGTTATCTTCTGCAGACATCAGATCTGAGGACATCCTTTTTTTATCGCTGCCTGCTCATTTAACTGACTCTCTTTGAGGACTCTTTTCCTCCAACTTGTAGGTAATGATAGTGGCTTTCCTGCAACATGAGAGCCAAAACCAGGAGCTCTGTGACGGCTCGGTCGGAAGTCCCCCCCGCCCTTCTGCCTCCCGCCTACATGCACTCAGTGTGTTGAGGTCACACTGAGATGCCCCCCACAGGGATGTTTGTGTTTGGCTCCCTGGGTCACCAGACTTCTGGAGTCGGTCCCATCGGATCCAAAGGAAAAATGAGCAGAAAGGCTCATCTCAGAAGGAATGCCAAACATCATTATATGAACAGAGGCTGTTTAGGGATTTCCAAAAAACACAACTGTGAAGAGGTCAGCGATATTCCTGGCAGGGCTGTCGGGTTAAACGGCTATCTACATGAAATCTGCGTGCATTAGCTCACACGCCGATATGAGTTCACTGCTACAGACCATTCCATTATATACTGTAACCACCCACGTGTTTCTAGATAATGGCGAGTTTTAAGACTGTACTATTTGCAGAATGCCAGCAGCTCATTTTGTATACAAATGCCATAAGGCTTGTGGCTTACTTTTATTTTTCAGTCACACACACATTTCCACACCATTAGTCAAGATACCTCCTGCCAAATCGGCATTTCTTCCGTGCCTAACAAACCCATTTCGGGAATTTCGGGAGATGCAGGTCAGACCCATTCCAGCTCAGCCAATGTGGAGAATGAGCGGGTAGTTCCAATTGAAGATGCATTGAAAGGCAGCCAAACTCTTTAAAATAAAATCCCCTTAATTAACTAGACTTGGGAGATGGGTGTCTCTGTGACCCAGGCGTAGTAAAATCACCGAGGAGGAGCAGAGCGGCGAGTGGGGGTTGAGGATGTCGACATTTTCAAATTCCACGCCGCAGCATCTTGGCAGAGAGAAGGAAGGGGGGGGGGGGCGGGATTTGAAAAACTGCGAGGGAGTGAACCAGTGAGGCCAAGAATTATCAGCTCATTTGTAATTTAGTCGCACTTCCCTCCCCTTCTTCTTCTTCTTCTTCCTCTTCTTCTCCCGCTCTTAAAGCTTGAGACATATTTAACAGCCTTCCATTTGGACAGGAATGGACCGCTTTCACTAACCTTTTCTCTTTTTGAATTATTGTTACCTGACCTGTGCCCTCTCCTTGTCATCTTTCTCCTCTTTCTTCTATCTTTGTCACATTCTTTTATTTCAGAAATCCTCCCCGTCGTGCACTCAGCAGATCTCTGTGCAACTCAGCACTGAGGCCCTTCACCGTGTCCTCAGCGTGTGTCCCCCCTCCCCACGCACACGCACACACATACACATACATACACATGCACACGGCGGCTCATTAGCAGTCACCTTAATGTGTCTAAATGTAGTTTGCGAGGTGGAAGGTGGTTTGCGTTATTGATCCGGTATTGAATGGTGGATGATGCAGTGCCCTTATGTGATATTGAAAACATTTAGGGCTCGCTCTATCGGCATGACAGCGCCATGAAAGATCTCTCTCTCCCCTCCTCCTCTGCTAATCCCTCCCTTCGTCCTCTCTGCCCCCGGTTAGTGAAATCTCAAGCAGGTTTTGCTGTTTCGACCTCTTCCGTGTCGCATTTTCTGCACATTTTTTATGTGTCACCTGCGACAATATGGCGTGTTTGTTACCTTCCTGCACACCTTTACGCCGCTGTTTACACACACAGACAGACACAGACGTGGTGCGTCCTCATCACATCTGACTTTGACAAGGTCATGTCAAATTCACACTTATCAGAGCTAGTGGACAGGCTGGCTACAGGAGGAAATTGAATTCAGTGTGACAGGGTCTTGTCAAAGCTCCGGGAGCTGGATATAAAGTCACGCTCCCCCCCCACCCAAAAAGACCCCCTTGTGCACACCAACTGCAAATTCAGTCAAGTTCCCTCCTGATCCCACAGATTTTTCTGACGAACAGCGTAACATTACACACTGTAATATAAAGAAAATGTAGTTTTCAGGCACAGATATCATCTCAGAAATGCGAGATAAGAAGCTGAACATGCTGTCGCGGAGATAATGCACCACAGGTTTATTTTTGTGTGGAGGGTGTTCTTGTGTTTCATTGTTGTTGCAACCCTACGACTCCATCTCCCCTCTGATACCAGCGTTTATCTTTTGTTTCACTTGTTGGTTTAAAGAAATAAAGAAATATGCCGTGTGCGCCACGTTGATAAACAAGCGGCACAGTTGTCATTGGTCCCCAGAGCCTTGAAGTGGCAGGAGCATTTAAATCTTACCCCTGAAGCAGCCAGCACATTAAGGTCAAAGGGAGGCAGCAGGTTTATTCAGTTATCAGGCCTGTGTTTTGTCAACAGGGTGTGCCTGTTTGGTGCGGCTCCTTGGGGAGAGAAGGTCCTCCTTCGTCGGAGCAATTTGTCTCGTTCATCTCAGCTGATTGCTCTCCTTTATAGTGGACACTCGATCTCCTCTGCCACTCCCCCCCCCCCCCCCCCCCCCCGTCACATTCGTCCCCTTCACTTCCATCCCTCCATCTTGATTCTTTCTTCCTCCGTCCTCTCTGTTTACGTCCTCTCCTAATGCTCCAACTTCCTTCTCTCTGTAATTTGGCCCGTATAATTGATCCATCTGCTCAGTAAACTGCGGTCCCTTACTGTATCTCTTTTCCTCCTCCCGTGCTGTGCTTTGTTCTCCTTCTCTCTCCGTTCTTAGTCATCAATCCCTCGTTTCTGCTTCTGTAATTGGAATGTCTGTTGCTTTTCTCTATCCTCTTACTCTCTCTTTCCCCTTAATCTCTTCTTCTCTACTGTGGCTTTCTTCCACTCCCTGTCCCACTGTCCAATTCCCCAGTTGTCTCTTCCACCTAAGTCAGACTTTCTCTTTAAGCCTATCGCAACTGCCTATGCTACTTTTCCTCTCCTGCTCTGATTTGCTCCCTCTCTACCTCTCTACCTCCTTAACAGCCCCCGCCCTCCCCACACACATTTGTATTGCAGGCATCTGGACCTTCCTACCACCCCTAACGAGGTCTTCTGTTCCTTTTTTCTTCCACACATCAATCATTCTCTCTCTCCCTCCTTCTCTCTCACACACTCCTCCTTCTATCCCCCCTTCTCCTCTAATGGTTGAGAACACCTCCTCCCACTCCACCCTGGTGGGCATTTTTTGAAGGTTAAGTTGCTGTGACACTTTTACAGTGTTTCACCCAACCTCACCCCCCCCCCCCCAAATCTCACCCTCCTCTCCCTCCGTCTCCCTCGCCCCGTCTGTGGAGCGACACTCATCACCACCACCTCGCTACGTGCAACCACAACCACAAACGCACACGCCGGAGCACAAACAAGTGCCAACGTCGCGGATGCATGCACACAGTTCCCAGAGATGTTGCACTGATTTGATGGTTGAATCACTTCATTACTGTACAGAGGGCAGGAAAGGGGAAGTGACGGAACAAAGTCAAATAAGCGAGCGAGCTAAGCATGAGCGGTAAGGCGGGGAAATGGAAGCAGATGCAGGACTTTATTTCATTTCAGCAGAGCTAACCTGTCGTGCAGTGCTGGGATCAGGCTGACAATGTCCACTCCCCTGCTGCTAGATGCTGTCACACACTCATCTCCCCCGCAGGCAGTTACCAGACCAGTAATGGAGCTTGACTCATCGAACAAGAATCTCACACTGAAGTTGAAAGAGGGTTACATTTGAAGAGTTAATTCCCAATGTGCAGTGTTGCACAATTTAATACCACAGCAGAAAACTAGCTTTGGAATGCTGCTTTAGAGCGGTGCTGTACACAAGTCCTTGATGATAACTTAACAAGATACATTTGTGCTTATTATCACTATAAATCTCCATTTGTTCATCCCAACCATATTCAAAACAAAAGGATTGCCAGAGAAGCAAATGATTGTCTTTGCATACCCAGATGTGCAGCATCTCCAGTGCCCATAGCTCCCTTGAAACACGATACCACATTTTAACAGTCAGACATAATGTAGCCTAATGGCCCACGCTCAAACCTTTTAATTTGCAGTATAAATAAAATGTCTAGTGGTTTTATTGATTAGTCATTCAACAGAAACTTAAAGGGGCACTGTGTAGTTTTCGAGAAGAAATCCAAATAATATTTACAATATTAATCAGGCAATAATTTGAGAGAATAATATACATTTATTTTTTTCCCTGGCTGAATAAACAAGCTGTTCTCAGAGAAACACAAGGTACCCAAAACACTGTATGAAGCTAGAAAGGCGGCAGGGTCCACCACATCTAAACAAAGTAAAACCGAATGAGATTGTTTTGTCCTTTTTTTTTAAGGTCAGTTTGTTTATTAAGTCATGAAAACAAAGAATTTGTTTATTTGATTTGTTTAGTCATTGAAGATCTTCCTCTTCTGATTCAAAATTCTTTCCCAAGACAAAAAAAAAAAAAAGAAGAAGCGAGAAAAAATTGCTGGAACCGTCCCTTTATCCAGAGCTGCACTGTAAGTCAGTCGGGCCTATTCTTGGCCGAGATTCTCCATCCAAGTTTTGTGGAAATCTGTTCAGTAGTTCTTGTGTAATCCCACTGACAACCCAACCAACCCACAAACAGACACGGGTGAAAACCTAATCTCCTTGGCAGAGATAATAAATGTGAGTTGTATCACTTAAAAAAGAGCACAGCTTTGTTTGTTTTGTTGAGGTTTGTGCTGTCAGATGTACAGTACATGTTCCTTGTTGGACACATCTTTGAAGTTTTGGCTAGTCCTGTCATAATACATTTGTAACTGTATATTTAACATAAATTTGCACAAGAAGAATTCGGCATTCAGCAGCAACCTTGAGATGTTGTGTTTTTTTTCAGTCCAGGCAGTCAGCCGGCTGTCGCTAGACAGAATGATACACTTGGTGTAACTGAAAACAGAGACACTATTGTTCTCGGCCCAAGCCCGGAGACCCTCCTCCTCCTTCCTCCCCTCAGACTCTACGCCTAATCCAGGTGAGCCGAGGCAGACATTTGAAAAGACCATCTATTGTCCTCCCTCCCCCGTCTCCCCTGTCCTCCCTCTGCACCACACCTGTATCAATGGACAGACCTGCCTTTGAGTGGTGCCCCTAGAGGGAAAGTGGCTCTGTAACAAGAGATGATTGGGTTGTTTCTCTTGAAATGGAGGCTGATGGAGGGGCTTATTTTGTTCTGTGGATGGACCTCTGTGGAGCCTTTAAAAAAAAAAAAAAAGATAATTCTCAGTGTACAAAGCTTAGATAAACTCCTCAAGGGACATTTGTATGCAGAGCGTCAGCCATTTGCCAGTTCCTCCTATGCGATAGGCATGTTTACGCCGAGCATGTATCAAACACTTGCTCGTTATTTGGCTGCTTGCTGTTTTGGCTTTCCATCTTGGCCTCTTTAGGAAGAGCTTGGAGGGAGGGGATGAGAGCGGAGAGGGGAAGAGAGACAGTATCTTCTCTGCTGACTAGTGCTTGTCACCGAGGCCCTCTGGGTGTTTGCTCGCTCTCTCAGGTTGCTGGGAGCCATCTCCTGAACCCTCTTCTTTTAAAAAAAAAAAAAAGAAAAATAAGCTTTTAAAGGAAACACTTTAAACGCTTACCTCTGTCCTTTTTTCCTCTCTTCCCACTTTCCTCCTCTTGCAACAAGCTCGCGGGTGATTCGTGCACCAGTGATTCATGAATTTATCTCTGGCACGGCACAGTCATGCCGGCTACACGCATAGATGTGTGTGTTGAGTGTGCGGCAGGGTCTGAGCGACAGAAGAAGGCTGCGTGCTGGCGGGGGTAAAGGTACGGAGGGAAGTGCTGTGATGCCAGCCGTGATTAGAGCAGGAGTACTTGCCGTTTAAACACGCATTTAAATAGACACAGCCCCGGGAAGATATGGGGGGTAAGGGGGAGATGAGGAAGAGGATGTGGTTCCTCCTATGCTTGTGTAAACTAACACAAGTACTCTCAATTGTTCTGGTTTTAAATAGAAGTCCCTCAGGCTCCACCTACCAACTTTGCCTCGTTCATTTGTTTGTCTCCCTCTCTCCCCTTTTCCTCCATTGTCCCGCTCTCCATTTTGTTCTTCACTTTTGACACAGAATTGCTTTATCTTAGCATAGATTATTGATGTCCTCCATAGATGTTTTCCTCCTCCATCCCTCTCCTCTGCATTCCTTTACACGACTCCTTCTCGTGTGTCCGCTCATTTGGCTGTCATCCCTGTGCCAGTCAGTTCCCTTCCTCTCCTCCAATTTATCTCCCCTCCTCATTCCTTCCAGATGACTCTCCCTCTTCCCCCCCTGTCTCTCCCCTCATCACCTAGGCCCATTGTGAGTTTACTTCCTGCCTCTCTCCCCTCCTCCCCTGACGCGTCACTCTTCCTTTTCCTCTGTGAACTTGACTTGGCCTGTTTGTCTCAGGTTTGAGTGTCCTACTTTGATTTCCCTTCCCTTCCCCCCCAGTGCTCTTTGCTCCTCCCCTGCTCTGTTGTTTATTTACATAGAGAACGATGGAGGTAGGGCTGTCAGGTTGGATTGATGGATGGCAAGAGGCCATGGGTGAGGGGATCTGGGCGTTTGATGGACGCTCCTGTCAGTCAGGATACTACTTAAAGAATTGGCTGGTTCGTTATTGTAAAAAGGTCCTCTCTGAGAAGTCTTGCTGGCTGTATTAAGATATTCACCTCAGAGAGCTCATTCTTCTCTGGACTGGTGTCCTTTTGGTATCCATAGATCTAACATTATTTCCATAATGTAGCCTTAAAGGTCCCTAATGCGCTATGGTAACCCATTCTTTAGACACATATTGACATTTTAGAACATAGAACCACTCTGTCAACAGACGCACGCCGCTGCGTCACACGTCTGCCCTTTTAAAAAAGCTCGTCCCTTGTAGATGACATAATTATGCAGTGCCAACGTGTGACAAGCTGAGCTTAGCTGCATTAGAAGAATTAATATGCACGGCGTAGGAGGGAGCCTGTCCATGATCTTCTAATGCTTATAGCCACTCACTCTCTTCCCCTGTCTGGGGAAGCCATCAAACTCCAGAGCAAGTTATCTCTGAAGCCATCAAGGCTAATGCTCCACTGCCAGTAGTAGGTTTTAAGACTCGTATAATCTCCAGCGGTATTGCATTCATTTGTCAAGCATAATGAATGCACTTGAGTTTTTGCTTGGCCCATTTAATGCTGACACTGGGGTTAATTGGCTTAAAAGAATCAGATATAGGCTATGATATCATAGTTAGGCTCGTCTTATTACATATTTAATGCATGATTCAATATTAAACTGGATTTCTATGGAAGTCTCGAAGCTGAATCGATTTTAATGTGTCGCTTTGATTTGATTCCAGCTAAATACACATTTTATTGGTTATTATTATTGTCGTAGTGGATATAACTTTGATTTAAAAGCTATTTTGAAGACTTTCCACCCTTCTAAGAACTGTTGATAGAAAATAAATGTGTTTTTCAGAAGTCTTTGATACGAAACAGTTAGAAGACGATGGACTGTGTTGGACATACGGAAAGAAAAAAAAAATAAATTGGAATGAGGGCGAGAACAAACCTTTTTAATTTCAGCTAATTTGCATGGCAGCACAGTAGGGCTGCACAATGTGTAATTTTGGCATCGCCATCGCAATGTGAACGTGTGCAATTGTCACATCACAGGACGTGCAATGTCAAATAAGGCAAATTAACTCCAATACGTCCTGCTACAGCTGTTTTGCTGTTGGTAGGAAATGATGACTCGCACAGTTCTCATTTTTCATGACTAATCCACAGGTCGTACAAGACAAGTTTGACCGGTATTGCACAATATGACTTGCAGTATCTGCATGCACAGCAAACCAACAATCACAGTCATTCTTTATCGAACAAAGCAGGGCCTACACACTCGCCTACTCAATCACCCCAATCATTCAAGAGTGATTAATTATTTCCAAATAGAGCTGTTCAAGTTATATGGGGGAGATTCCAGCGCAGTACAGTATTTCTGTAAATGGTCTCAGACAGTGGAAAACAGTGGAGTTGGAGTCCATCAGTGCAGCTGCCGACTGCACCATATATCAGAACACCAAGTACAGATCAGCACAGTGAGTCTGAAGCCTGACATGTTGCAGAACGTACAGCCTGAAATATTACAGCCGTGCTCTCTGGCTGAGGTGATAAACTGTCAACAGAAGTGAACTTAAGCGCTGTTTGACTTTGCTTTTTGCGTTTTTTCATGCGTAGTTATCTCAACTTCAGCCAGTAAACACTCGATGCTGTGATAATCTTTAGCAAAGACTATTTTTCGCCCTCAGTCTGTGTTATTGTCTATTGGAGAAGTAACAAGAGCAGTCATGCACGGAGCTGTGCCACATCAGTAAATACAGCTTGTGTTAGAAATATCTTGAGTTGAAATGAGAAGCTGATTTCACGCAAAAATGCTGCTGTTCCATCTCCTCAGTCATGAGACATTGCTGCTTTTCTGTATCTTGTGTGCTAGTCAGGTGTTAGTGAGACCTCACTTTGAACCTGGGCTGAAACAAAACCTTTTTTCTATTTTTCCTTTTGAGTAATCTTCTGAATATTTTCACAACTAACAATTTACCCTATAAATGTCAAGAAATTGTGAAAAATACGCATCACAATTTCTCAGAACCTGAAGTGACGCAAAGACTCTCCATTAAGCCAGCTATAAATAAAGTAGAAAAAGTCCTGACATTTAAGAAGTTGGAAGCAGCAAATGTTTGACATTTTTACCTGAAAAATGACTAAAATGATTAATAGATGATCAAAATAGTTGGCGATTTTCTTTTCTTTTGGGTGAATAATTGTTTAATTGACTCATTGTTGCAGCTCTACTTCAGGCTTTAAAAAGTTGCACCATTTTTCACTGTTTTCTGATAATTTGTCGGCTGTACAATGAATCCATCAATCAGCATATTGACTGATGACAGTAATTGTTAGTTGCCGTGCTAAAAATACGATTGCTCTCATAATGAAGCTACTGGAGTCGCATTGATGCAGATACCACAGGTAGCCAATTTTACAAGGACACAAGTGCTAAAAAGCAAAATGTATCAAATGAAAAGGTGAATTGGAGGCATGTGCCAGTTTAGCACAAAATTATAAGATCAAACCTTCAAACCCCACTTGTGGTGAGTTTGTAAAGGCAGGATTGACGGGGGAATAATTGAGCTGCAGAGATCATGTGAATGGCATGCAGCGGGATGAGCAAGAGTAAGAGGCGAGCGCAGGCCACTCCGTTGGAGGTAAATGTATGTTGGCAGTAGCTAAAGGGAGGGAAAGAGTGAGAGCACAATGGCGAGAGGAGAGAGAAGCCTGTTACTGAACCATCAGTGGCGGTAATGAGACACAGGTGCAGCCCATGGAACCGCATCCCCTATCAGAGAGGAGGATGGGAGGGCTGGGAAGTCGTCAAAGACACTGCAGAGCTACAAGACAAAAGACTCAATGCAACATTTCACTTTGATAGAACATTATTACTTATTAACATGCGCACCCCCGCAGGAGTTCTTGAACAATCACCCGAAAACAGTGGGCACCCTGGGGACGTGTCATTACTCTGGGTGCCCGGGCTTTTCTTCCCTAACTCTCCATTCATTAGCATCTATTTCGAGCGCCTAGTTAAAAAATCATGCAACACATTAAAAACAAGCATGACATGCAGCCGCATCATAGGAATAATTCGGAGGGCTTTGTTTGTAGTTCATCATCAGCTCTGATCATTTCGTTTAGACTTGGTTTTCAAACATATGCTAATGAACGTGGAAAAGCTGGAGCGTTGCAACGCTGCAACTGATTTCAGCGCTTGATTGTTAATGAACTTATATTTGGGTTTCGCCTGCTAAAAACAGAAAAATGTCGGAATGGTTAGGAAGGCTGCCTCGAAAAAAATTGGTTAGCAGATGCAATGAGAAAAAGATTAAGGAGCACCGAGGGGAGAATGTAAGGTGACAGATTAAGATAGGAGAGCGAGAGGAGCAGAGGAAAGAAGGGCACAAGCTGCACAGGAAAAGGTGTTAAGACAGTGTCAGGGGTATTGAGTCAGAGGGGTGTGTGCAGGGATGTGAGCAGCAGATACACACTCCCCGCCGCAGGCAAGGTGTGGTGACTGACTACTGTTGCTGCTATACTTGTTTTCCTCCACCAACTTTGAGATCACTCAAAGGCACGAACCAGATGGAGGGTTTAGGAAGGGGAGGAATCCCCACAGTAAGCAAGTGTGTATGGGGCGTGCATGGTGCACAGAGAAGAAAAGTGTGATCCAGAGCAGCTGCGGTCAGCGAGTGCATGTGGGCGCGAGGTTTGTTTGAATGTTGGACATCAGAGAGGGGAAGAGAATGGTATTTGTATTCAGCCAATACTGAGCGGGTAAATATTTTGGAAGGGCATGCTGTGTCGGTAGATTGTTCTTTTAGGCAGCGGGGGTGACCACGAAGGAGGAGGAGGAGGGAGAGATGAGAGGAGACGGCGAGCTTATAGGGAAACTGTGAAGCGGCAGCTATGTTTATTCCTCCATGCAGAGACGTGAACACAGACTGGGCTTTGTCCCGCGCCCGGGCTAACTTGATGTTCGAGCTAGCTGCGAGACCTCGGAGAGACGCTAGCATAAACTGCTTTGCTCTTTCCCCTTCATTTGCTGCCAAATGACATCGCTTACTTTGCTACGGGGTTGCCCTCGCTGCCAGTGGCTGCTATCATGAATGAACAATGTGCACTTCTCAGGGTCCCTACCTCTCCTCGGGGGGCCTCTCCACAGGCCGAAAGGTGTATACTACAAGACGTGGGGCTTAGACGTAAGATGATATTCATGCTGAGGCAGTGTTGTGAGAGCGATGTTTGATGTGAGAATAAACACGTGAAGCGCATGTGCAGGATGAACCCGCATGCCGCAGAGTGACCTCCGCGCCGCCTCTGTTGTGTTGTATGTTGTATTTTCTTCTGCTATTGTGTTAAGGCAGGACAGCTCCAGAGGGGGATGAGGGATAAGAGGGGTCATTCATTCATCTCACACACACATCCTCAACGCACACACCTCCCTCACAGGCCTTTCATCTTTACTCTCACAGGCTTCTCTTGTTCTGTCAGTCTCACTGAAGAGAAAGAAGGCGCGAGAGAGAGATGGAGGAAGGATGTCAGGGGTGGGGTGAGAAGGGAGGGGGTGGGAAGGAAAAGTGGACAACAAGTGATTGGAGATTCCTGTCCCCTCTGAAATCATCCGCCAAGCCGCCCCACTCGACTCCATCGGCTCCATTTGCGGAGGGAGTAACAGGTTGCAGGAGCTCTTTCTGCCTCCATGCACTTTTCATCTTCTTCCACCCTCCGTCTTTTTAATTGTATCCTTCTCATCTCATCCCCTCGTAGCCTCGCCTCAACCCCCCCCCCCCCACCGCCTTCCTCTGCGTTCCACTCTTCCTCTGTCCATCCCTCTCCCTCCCTGGGGCTTGCCTCAGTGGGTCGGTTCCAGTCTGTCTGTTTGCTGATGACTCCACTTGGAGCAGATGTGATGCTCAGCAGCTGTTGCTCTGCTCTCCAGCATCACCCCCCTCCATATCTCTCCCTCTCTCTCCCTCTCTATCTCTCTGCCACCCCTCCATATCTCTCCCTCTCCCCCCCTCTCTATCTCGCTCTGCCTCCCCTCCAATGTCTCTTATGTTCTTATCTACATGTCTTTTTGTTCCCCGCGCCGCCGTTGCTCGGTAAATTGGCGAGTCTCATTTTATGTTTGATTCTCAGATCTGTTTTTTTTTTTTGTCTACTCTGACCAGCCTCACCAATTCGTTTCACTTTAGCAGCCTCCCTCATGCAGCTGTTAATGTTCAAAGCATATTAGGATTTTTGTATAACAATAAGTCTGGAGTCTGTCCGTGTTTGTCTGCCTCATGAATGCCAACTGTCACACTGTAATCATGTGAAACAAATGCTGGCCATTGATGGCGGCATTGCAGAGGGCAGAGGGACGGCATTGTTCCACTGTAAATAATATAAAGATGTGTTTGTGTTGTTGTTTATCCAGCCAATAACACAGTGCTGTTCAAAGCCAGGCCCAGAGTGAGCATTAGAATATCTATGTTTAGCTTGATGTTAAGACGTATAGAGTTGGAATAAGAATTGGATGCTTGAAGAATGATGAAGTGGGTTTTATTTAGGCTAACTCCCATCAGTGGCCGGTGCTCCTTCTTCTTCAGATAGACTTATTAGAATCTTTATTGGCTCTCTCTCTGCTCATTTGTTGTCTCTCTCTCTCCATCTCTGCGAGGATTGGCTGGCTGGCGAACTGAGCATCCTCTGACAGGTGCCCTCTTGTCTGAGATGAGAAGAGACGAGGGAGGGGAGTTGGAGGAGGGGAGGGGAGGAGGGTTCACGTCACTTTGATAACTTCAGCCTGGAGAAATACGTTTTTGGACAGGCGTGTGTGTGCGTGTGTGGTGAAGGCGCATCTGTGTGAATGTGTGCATAAGCATACGTGTGCTCGTCACATCTGTAATTGGCTGCTGCCGCTGCCGCCGCCGTGCTCGCAGCTCGGCCTCTGATCTTGTGGAAATCTGGGATCAGCGTGGCAGATCCGCCCGCTAATCAGCACTCAGAGCCCACGCTCAGGAATATCAACCTGTGCTCTGCTTTGGAGGCTGGAATCTCACCGCACTCGGGATTTAATCGCTCAAGAAATCCCCTAATGGGAAACGTTACATGAAGTCTAATTTGAGGATGTTGAGATAAAAGTTTGTCTTCTCTGTGTGCGTGTGTGTGTGTGAGAGGTTGTGAGAGCAATTGTGTTTGTGTGTGTTCTGTGTACATGACTGAAACCCTGATAAGGGATATTGAGCGCCACTTTGCCCCTTTGCTCTCAGATGATAAGATAACAACAAGGCCAGATCACTAGTGACTCACTTTGCACTTTACCCTCTGCACTCCCTCCTCTCTGACCGCCGAGTATTCAGGGTGGCATCCGGCACAGCGTCATTGGGAAATTCATAAGGGGGAATCATCACTCATTCCTGGTTCCCCTTTGAGGACTGCGCTAATTAGTCGGCGTCTGTGATTAGTTGGCTTGTGTTTGATCTGCTTCATTCCTCTCCCTCTCTGTCGAAAAAAGGCTGCCTGCCTGTGCCGCAATTTGGCTGTGAGGTGCACCAAACACACACGGGCAGACACACAAAAACAGACACACAAAGATGTACACAGCGGCAGATTTTTCCTGCCTTTTGGAGACACTGCAGGTGGCCTCAGAGACACAGTATCATACACCAGCAGACAGCTACACACAAACACACACGCAAAAACACACGTGAGCTGCAGTGCTCCAAACCAAAGAAAGGCAGCACTTCAGTAGAAAGAGTACAGCTGTTAATATTTCACTACTGCATACCAAGAACTCTGTTTACTTTCACTTAGAGAGTTTCAGCCTGTCAATGAGATTCCCCTGAAAAACCTGACGTTGCGCTGTGCTTACTGTGGCAACACAGGGCGTGGGTGGCTAGCTGAGAAGTGGATTTACTTAACTTAACCCTGAGTGATTACAGCTAAAGATGGGCGAATTATGAATGTAATTAAATTTATACAAATCCCCCTTTGCTCCCCTTTTGCATTAAGTCTCAATGGCAAAGCACAGTAGGGGATATCCACGGTGCGTTTAATATGACACAAATAGGAGCAACTCTTTGGTGCGTGACAGAGCACTGTCTAATTACACAGAGGCTGTGATATTGAAGGGCCTGTCTGTCCTTGAAGGTGGCCACTGGAGCATGGCAGGGCCATCTCTGTCTGTTGGTACCCCCATCTATCTACCCCGTCACTCCTCAATCCTTTATCTGTCACTCTGCCTTAAGGGGGTAGATGGTAAACAAAGGCGGCTCTAACCCAATGTAATGACGACCTGACAGGGGACGGCTCCAGCAGCCCGCGCATTTCCTGATGTTTGTGTGCGTCTGTGCAGTTCGTTATGATCTCTTGGAAGCGGCTTCAATCTTCAGACAGTCGGATCAATTGTAGCATCATTGTGACTGCTGAGCCATTACAGGCTAAAAGCAGGGAGCATACTGTTATTGAGGGGAAAATCAATCTGCTGCTGCTCCTCCCCTCCCAGACAGGTAAAAACAGTGTGGAGGATGCCAAGCTGTTTATCCTCAGTACAAACATCTAGAAGAAGACTGATCGGAGACGCCTACCCTTAACATGCGAATGTGTCTTTAAATAGAAAGATTGGTTTTTGATTGGGTTTTTGATTTTAATTAACCTCATTAATTAACCTCATTGTTTAATAGATGTATTCTATTTATTTCTTTGGCTGACAGACAGCAGGAGTTTTCATTGAATGGCATTCGATTGGTTGACCTCCTTTTACTCTTCATCATTACTGACAAATACAGAAGCTGTTATCTTCAGATAAGAAGCCTGGTGCTTTGATTTCAATTGTTCTGATCATTTATAGGACTAGATTCAACATTACAAGAGTGCAACTTGAAGTTACTTCTGTTGCTTAGTTTCAGCTGCACCGTTTCGACCAATGAACACATTTAGTCACACTTGACAGATTTTTGGGTCCATGTGTGACCAAAGCAGTTGACTGAATTGCAGATTAATTACTTTAGTAGTGAAAATAGGCAATCAAAGCTGTCATCTTGAAAGTGCATTTTCAATCCAACCAATTATTCCAAAATACAGAGATATTCTATACATAATCCAGTATACTGGATAGTCCCCAAATCCTCACAAGCTAGAGCTAGTAAATGTTTGGCATATGTGCTTGCTAATGGAGCTGAATAATCTATTGTAGATAGATAATAGATTATCAGAACAGATATTATTTTGCGTCGATCGACTGACAAACATAACATCAAAGCAACTCTATGACACTCAATTCCTGAGAAAGATGGCTGATTGTTTAGTTTCACTCCTAGATTGTCAAATCCAAAGGCTTTGGGTTAATGGTCCAGGTCCAACGCCAAAGATTTTGATTGGTTATTTATCTGTGCTTGAGACTGTTGTACCCTGCCAATCACCCAGTGTTGGTTCGGGATCGACTGGGAAGAGACTTTACAATCAACTGTCTTTCTACAAAAAGTTACAGTGTTGCCTTAAACAGCATGAGAGTGTTACATTTATCAAGAGGTTAGTCCTGTAAAGTGTTCAGTCTATGATCAAGGTGGTATGTTAATACAGTAATGGTGAAATGTTGTCAGTAAAGACTGTCATCCCTGAATGAGTCAGCATAGCTTGTCACTCTTGGCAATCTTTTGTTGAGTCTTTTGACCTTCTCCTTTTATCAGAAGCTTTCAAGGCTTATCACTAAAGGACATAAATGGCTTTGAGTATTTTTCACAACATTTTGAAGTTGATTGGAATGAAACACGTACTCGGATTCCTTTTGCGGCCAGCAAATTGTGAGGAAGGTGCTGCGCATACTGAGGCACGGTTTTTACCTCTGTCATCAGGGCATTGCTATTCATTACCTGCTTCTTCTTTATCTCCTCTGGCTATTTAATGGTAGTTTTAATCATTTATTGTAAAGGTTTTAATTTGTCTTGTCTGATTACTTTGTAGTATTTAAAAATGTTTTTTACTACAGGCTCATTATTTGAGTTGTCACGCACTCGCCTCTCGAAGAATAACTAAATCGGCTTTGTGTATAGATCTTCAGAGAAAACCTCTTTTTATTATTATTTTACCTTGACTGTGGCTGCACAGCCAGCCACATTTGTTCTGTTTTTGTGTAATTTTATTCAACAGGCTGACTCAAGAGGAAATATCAGGGTTCTGCGTCCCTCCCTCTTTGATCTGTCTCCTTGAGCTGTATGTCTGTCTATTAGTTGTTCATTCATCCATCCATCCATCAACATCAAAACAATACACCATGTTCCCAAGGCAAGATGTCATTGTGGCTGTCCTTCAGAGAATAATCAGACTTAATCTTAGCATTCAGCGCAAACGGGAGCTCAACCTCCTCATACGACCCTGCCGTTTATTACTCTCCTGCTCCATTGTGCCTCACAGAAACTCCAAACCACACCCTCTTTTTCTTTTCCCTCTTGTTGTTTCATCCCCTCACTCTGTATCACCTTTCCCCTCCTCCTTTACGGGAGAACTGATAGGAGGTGTGTGTCAGAGTTTCATCTTACCTGCCTCCCATTGAGCCTCGGAGACAATGGGCCGCTCACCTCCGCCCCCACGGCTCACTGCAGACCTGCGGGAAGGAAACTGTGACTCAAACAATGCAGCTGTTATGATACACAACGCATGGTTTCTTTCTGCTTTTAATTGCTTCAGTTATCTATTGTCCTCAGCTCCCCTCTTTTTCTTCTGTTTTACCACGTCCTACCTGCCTGATGTTTGCTAATTGTTGCCGTCTTCCCACCTCATTGTTGCGCTCGTATGCAAAAAAGATCTCTCGTATATTTTAAAGATGCAGGCAGTCTAATCGGCTTTCCATATCTCTAACTTTTAAGCAAATACACTGCTGTGTTTTTTGCTAATGAGTGAGTCATAATCGCAATTAATTCCAACTTTTGCCCCTGTGTTAGCAAGACTTTTGCAAAAGTAGACAGGCTCTACTTTTCTTCTTTTTTTTTTTCTTCTTTTTTTTCTTTTTTTTTTTTAAGTGGTGGGTGTGATATTTTGGAACATAACTTGGCTGTCCTCTCAAATCTTTTCCCTGCAGACTACTTTGCTCCTACACAGCCCGTCAGTAATTCAATCCAGCTGGTTGTTGTGACGGACACAGTCATCAGTTTATCATAATATTGGTACGCACCTCCTTGTTTGTTTGCTTGCGATGTCTGACCTTCTGTCTTCCATATGGCTGCCATTGATTTGGTAACATGCTGCGTGATCCTCCTGACAGATTGAGTGTGCTAATAGCCGTCTCCCTCGTATCACCGATATGAGGGAGATGGCGTTTTAATCCTTTAATGTGCAGTATAAATTGGATTGGTCTCTCACCCCCTCAACTATGAATGAGCTGCGCGTTGACAGCGTTGTTGACCAATGGGCTCGTCGGTAGCGGGCAGAGTGGCAGCCCTGACACTGTGGGAAGAGCAGCTGGGGAATGGAGCCCCCCCCTTCTTCACCCAAGGTGAATTAAAGGTGAACGATGAAAAACCTGGAAACACAGCTGTGTTTGGGTCCGGGGGCGGGGTTGTCATGGAATTCCTCTCACTTAAACAGGCGGCTTTGGTTTTTAATTCGGGGAAAGGATCACACCCAGCTTGAAATATCCTCTCTGACACCTCTGGTAGACTCTCACATTCAAGTGTTGTTAGGGAGGCGAAAATAGGACGCATAATCACATCATGTTAACAGCTGACACACCAAGGGAGGGACGGATGTATACACAAAACGATGGATAACGAGAGAGACACACACGCACATCCCGCCTCGGACATCTGTAGAAGTACATGGCACTTTACTCCAGCTGTGCACTTCTGACTTTAGCCTGATCCTATAATTCATGCCTATTTCTGAAGTAAGATGCTGCCAGACTCTGGATGTGCACGCACACGCGCGCTCCCAAAGTCATTCAGAAAGTGAAGTCTGAAGGATTTTTCTTGGCGAGCTTTACTGCTAGACCTGATAAAGAGGTGCAAGGCCTTAGCATGCATAATGGAAGAATAGATCAAGATATTTCCCAGACTCCGACCCTAGACCTGTCGGGGAAAAAAATGTTTTCTCAAAGAAGCGGATTTACATTTTATACTCCCGCACTGACTGCAGATCTGTCACTATGGTCACCCCGCAGTCAAACCCCAAATTACATGCAGGGCTAAAATAACATGCCCAGTACAATTACCATGAGGAGCGATGGCACACAAGGCTAGAATGAAGAAGTCAGACAGAAAAAGAACTAGCAGACTAAAGGAAAAAAAAAAGAAAGTAGTCAAGGAAGAGGAGAATGAGCCAGAGGGATGAAAAGGATTTATTCCAAAATGAAAAGACAGGACAGGGCTATGGCACAGAGGGAAAAAAAGGAAGTGAGCGATGCGGAGAGAAGGCGAGTGTGGTGGAGGTAGAATGATGTGCAGGGCCCGAGCAGACAAAGCAGAGCTGGGAGCCGCGGGGGAGCTGGGTGTCTGTCAGCCATCCAGCCAGTAAGTTATTCAGTCACTTATTCAGTGGGTTGGAGCGATAGCAGTAGCAAGGCAGTATAGAGGCAGTTATTTGTTTGGCCCAGGAGAGCGGTGTCCGTTCCGTCCACAGTAAACTGCATGTTACAAGCAGGACTTTACTGACCCTAAACGGGCCGAGCGCCAGATGAAAACACGCGACGCCATAAAACCTCGCTCGCTTCTTGTGGCCTTTCTGTTTTCTGTGATGAGCTTTATACACCTCTACTTTAACACAGTTGCTGTATTTTTTTTCATGCCCCAGAGTTAGTCCTTTATCGCGGTCTTTCCTCCTTGACCAGCTTCCCTCACTCACTCTCCCTCCCCTCCCCTCTCCCGGGTCAGGTACCGTGTAGATGTTGGTGTTTATCAATAATGAAGAGATGAGAGGAGGAGGAGAAGAGCACACTGCCTTCGTTCTTACCCGTGGATGAATTATTCACCCGGTGGAGAAGAGTGCCTCTCCACCCTATGTGTGTACGACGGTGTTTCTGTCTAACCGTGGTTATGCTTTACCTCGCAGTCGTACGTGTGGAAATGTGTTTTTGTCTCACCCCAGCCACACACAAACCATTTTGACTCCTTTGCAAATCATTTTTTTTTTTATCTCTTATGCATGCTTTTCCCTTAGCTTGGCAGATGCTAAATGATTAAGCGTGTTATGTATGTTGTTGGTTGGAGGTTTCATCCTGTTGCGAGGTGTGATGCGCTGCGGAGAAACAAAAGAAACCGCCATGTATGTTTGATGGGTCGCTGCTGTTTTTCCAATTTAATTCAAACAAACACAGTTTCCCATTACAGACCTGCCCAACCGCTAGAGCTTGCTGGACCTTAAATATTCTGTTTGTCGTAAGTACATAACTGAGAATGCAAGATAGGAGGATGGGGTAGCAAGAGAGTTCCACAGAGAGAGGTACGCACGGGCTATTGTGGATGTAAATTGATGTCAGGGCCCTGCAGTTAAATGGTGAGGAGATCCCTTTGTGAATTCCTATACTTGAACAGTTTCCTCTTACTCTCAAACTCATGCATACTGTATAGAATTGGTCGCAGTGCAAGACGAAGGTTATTGTCGAGCTTTCGAGGCAGGAAGTTCCGGCATTTCCTGCTGAAGTTTAAACCGTTTCAAGAGTTTAGAATTCCTCTTTCTGAGAGGTTTTTTAAACTTCCCTGCTGGGTCTTCTTTCATTAAGACGATGCACTTAATTGAATTGGCAAATGCTTATTTTTGCAAATGATATTCGCTCCAGTCCTAAGGCATGTTTGTTATAAACCGGCAACTAAATGGGAATATGCATCAGTATACAGATGCATGCTTGTACACACATACACACACTCGCCAAACACACACCTCCCAGTGCAGATTTCTCCTCCAGCTGTTCATTTCTCCTTGGCACTTTGAAGCCTGTTCATGTCTCCCCGTGTCCCTCCCTCCAAACCCCTATTTCTCCTTCGCTCCCCTTCTGTTCCATTTCATGCATTTCTGCCTCCCTTCCTCGTTTCTGCCTGTGTCTTTGACTTCTCTTCTCTTTCCACAGACTCAGTTATCAAATATTTCATCATGACACTGTGAACAAAGTGAAATGTAGCACTCCCTCCTTCTTGCACCTTTTTCTTCCTCTGCTCCTGTTGCATCACGGGGGTTGGTTTTTTACCTCCTGTCTCCTGCATGCAACCTCGCTGTAACACCAAGCCCCTTTTACAGCAGGGTTTATTTGTTACATTTCTGAGTTAAATGATCTTCCATGGTGATTTTTGAGTGCAGATCTCACACGATAGCCTTGAAGTCTTTGAAGTGTGCGTCTTTATCAAACAAGGGTGCTTTCAACACGATTGCTCCCACCAGTAAAGCTAACGGCACGCATAGATTATAATATGATGTCACTGGAGAAGTAGCTACTCCTAAATCTAGCTTTCTCATGTGCCATCGATCGGTCCCTTATAGAGAGCCCAGTGGAAAGGTCAATGAGAAGACGAGACACATCTCAAGTCTTCATTTCCTAGTTTTATTCTTGGCTTGTCAAACTGCCTCGCCTGTCAAAGCTAAGCTGCATTCCCGCTCCTCTCCCTGCATACTAAAGTATCCACATCTAAATGTGTGTGCGTGCATGCACAGTGTATGCACGTACATTGCAGGTTTGTGTGGCTGTATGTGTGCTCGCTTTCGTGTGTGTGTGCATGTGAAGGTCAGAGGATCCAGTGCTGCAAGTGTCGGGTAGCAGCGGCAGACAGCAGGTTGAGGTTGGTGCTGCTCCAGACTCCAGCTGATAATGGCTATTAGTACACACCAGCAGCAGTTTGGACATGACACGCAGCCACAGCAGTGTTGCTGCTCCAGTTTGGACACAAATGATGACAACATCACGCACAAGTCCGTAACAAAAGCAGCTATACAGGCAGGCCATTTAAAGTAGAATGTCAGACGGCGCGTGTCGGCTTTAATTCACGTCTGACCGACTCTGCTTATGAGTTTTTCTAAAGCGGCACAAAGGAGCTAACAGAGCTCTAAAGAGATGGCTAGTCGGCGCCCAAACTGCAGGCGCATCAGCCTCAAAAACTTAAATATTAGTTATCTCCAGTGATGAAAGGAACAGTTTTGAAGATTTAGTGAGGCAGTTCTCTGGCTACAATCTGTTGCTCCTCATGGGAGACACAATAGTCACATTTGGACATTCACTGTTGAAGAGTTGGACTATGCAAAAATAAACAAAAAACGCTTCGACTCCCACACAGGAGGTGAACAGCATGGACAAAAACACTCTCAAACCCCCTTTAAGCTGAAAGTCAGCACTTTAATCTCAGTTGTTGTTTCATTTCAGGGCCATTTGCCGGAGCACAGAGCCAAAACAACGGAAAAATATGTCACTGTCCCAATACTTACAAGCTGCGCCGTACAAAAGTACAGACCCAGTAATAATCGTGGAATTGAATCGGCATCTCTGTGCCAATGTCTCAAAAAAACAAAATTGCACGTCGGGAGCCTCGCAAAGCTGGTATTTGGCAGAGCTTTCATTTAGAAACCACTTGTATCCAAGGCCAGTGCACAAACACGCAGACACTGTACTGAGAATAAAACCGAGACCACTGAACAATGAAAAAGCAACATGATCAAATGGATAATACTTAATCAACTCCAACACTCAGGTTCTTGTTTTGGGGCACATTCAAGGATGACTTCAACCCGCAGTGTTGTCTGACTACTGTTAATCATAGCAGGGGAATATCCGATAACATGGACTTTCACCACACATTTTATTATGAGTGAGGAATTTTATAGCATCTTTCAAAGTCCAATGTGCATCATGTGCTGAAAGATGAAGCTGAATGGTTTCAAAGGATCAGCCTAGACATTCCTGCACCTTTTTTCTTTTGAATTAACATTATATATTATTCATGGAACATCAAACTTAAAGCAAAACTCTCGCCAAAATGCAACCTAGGCTCTTTTTGTGAATGTGCCTGAGTCAAACCTTCGTGTAAAAGCATAATTACCATGAAAGAGGCACTTTTAAGATTTACGTATTTATGTTTTCGGGTCAAACTTGTTTTCAATGGGAGTGCCGGGGCACTTTAACGATAGAATCAAAATCGCTATTTTCAAAACACTAAGAAAGCTCGACACAACATGAAACTTTGCTTGTAGTATCACCAGGGTCTCTACACATGAACACGAGCATTGAGAACATTGTTTGTGTACACGGAGTTTACTAAAAACGTTTTTGAACTACTCGAGTTAGCAGATACTTGTTCCGCTATCCGCCGTCCTGCCAATCACAAGTATCGATCTCCTAATGCGACTTAACATGGAGGTGAGTTGAGGTGGACTGCTCCTAAAGCTTAGTTCCATATAAATGCACGGATAATTTGTTGTTTTGTTGCAAACAATATTGACCTTGAAGTTGAAAAAGGAGACTCGTATAAGAAACAATACTAAATTGCATTGTTGCTGGAAGACCGTAGCGGTCCTCCTTAACTGTCCAAGTCGCGTTGGGAAATCGACACTTCTCCACTGGCAGGACAGCGGCGAGTGGAACAAGCAACTGCTAACGTGAGTTGTCCAAAAACTCTCTTTTATTAGCAAACTCTGTGTACACAAATGGTGTTCTCAATGCTCGTGTTCCTGTGTAGAGATACTGGTGATACTACGAGCAAAGTTTCATGTTGTGTCGAGCGTTCTTAGTGTTTTAAGAATGCTATTGCTATAGTGCGAAATATATACGGAAATAAAAGTGCCTCTTTCGTCGTAATAATGGTTTTATACGAAGGATTGACTCGGGTACATTCACCAAAAAAGCCTAGGTTGCATTTTGGCGAGGGTTTCGCTTTAACGATAATTCATGTCTGTCCATCAACTCATCAGTCAGGTCAGCTAAAAGAAAACTGATGCTTTTTTTGAGCCTTAAAGCAAGTAAACCTATTCTGTTAGTAACCCAAAATAAAATTACGAACCTGAAAACGAGCACCATATGTCTCCTTTAATATGGGCACTTTAATATGCTATTATTTATTTATCACAACTCATGTTAAACAGTGTTTTTGCATGTTGCAGATTTCCATCATACTGTGCACACCCAGTACTCATGATTACGTGTTTCCGTCATTACTGTCAGAGGCAACATTAAGCCACCCAGCCTGCAGAGACACACACAGTATTGTGAAGTCTGACCAAAATGGGTCTAACGGAATCAGGAAAAACTCATTTCATTACATCACAAGAGCCACCCTCAGGTCCTGAAACTCAGCATGTGAAGTCATCAAGTCTGAAAGGTGGGCTGGGAATCGTTCTAATTCCCCTGTCAGAAAAAGATTATGTTTGAGGAAGAAAAAATCCAAGACAGATTCCATCAGTACAGAAAAGTGACGCTCCAGCCTGCACTCCATACTGCTTGTATCAAAGCTATTACTCTTCAGGAGTGGAGAGGGTGGGCATAACAATAACAACAACAAGAGAATAATGGAAATGGAGAAATTCGCGCCAACCTGGAAGAATAATGAAAGCCCACAATGCTTATTGAGACAGCAGCGCACTGGAAAGGCCAAAGGAAAACACACCCACATTCTTTCTATCTCTTTCTCGCTCAGAATTGCACACACACACACACACACACACACACACACATACACATACACATACACATACACATACACACACACACACATACACACACACATACACACATACCATATGTGCGAGGAAGCAATCTTTAAGAACATGGAGAATGGGAAAGCTTCATTCTAGCCCACCTGACAGTGCGTAGCCACTAGCTTGATGAAATGGCGGAGAGTCAGTGAGCTCTGAAGGCCATTAGATATTTTAGGTGATGGCCTGCACTCCCTGTCCCCCTGACGCCGTGCTTTTCTCCACTATAGCAGGGATCAGGCAGAGGACATGAATGCCATTAGGCGTCTCAGTCAGGCAGCGAGGCAGGCGGACACAGGCTGATAAGCGTATGTTCGTTTCATAAGCCACGGCTGGCTAAAATGGGCTGCAGAGCAAATTAGGATTTTGAGTAGTTTTTGTTGAGTTGCTTTCTGGCTTCCTCTGGCTCATTCACGATGTTGCTGTGTTTTCCCCCCCTCCTTCTATCTCTCTATTCACAGCCACACTGTTTCTCACAAGGTCATGTGTGGTGTCTAACCTGCCGCTCGCTGCTCCACACCACCTCCTGCTCTTCTCCCCTCAGCTGCCTCTCCTCGGCCTGTTTCTCTCTACCTGTATCACCCCCACTCGCACCTCTCCATTTTTAGTTTCTCCCATCGCCTCGCTCTTGGTCTTTCTTTCACCTACTTCCTCTCTCACTTCTCCCATTTCTCTCATCTAAATGTCTCTCTCTTTTGTCCCTCAGCCGTCTCCTATTAACCTTGTTTATAGCTCACACCGTCGCCTCTTTGAGATCCTCCTCCTCTCTCACCACTTTCTCTCTTCGCTCCCTCTTTCATTCTCTATTCCTAGCACCGATTCTCTTCACACACTTTCATCCCCACTTTCCTTTACACCCCCTCACCCGCCCCTCCTCTGCTCTTATCCTCCATCACTTTGGCATTCCCAGGCTGTCTCTCGTCTCCTTCTTTCATCCTTCCATCCTCCTCGCACACTTTCTCTCCTGCTTCCTTCCTGATTAATTTTCGTCTGCACAGACGAACGGTGGGAAATATGGAAATGTCAGCGTGACCAGGCAGGGGATCAGAGAGAACTGTGTTAATATGGCAGGGCTGTCGCAGCACCATCAGCATAATGTGTGTGTGCGCACATCATGTGGGTGTTAAAGACATAATGATAGGTGACAGTATTTATGATGGTGACATCCAGCCACTTGGAGGATGCTGAAGAGGGCAGCTTGTGTGTGCACGTGTTTGTTTGTTCATGTGCGTTTGGTTTTCGTGCCGTTTCTTGTCTGTCACCTGCAGGCAGCAGAGCTACTGTAAGTAGAGCAGCGGTGACACAAGGCTTCTGTTCTTACTCTCCTCCCCTCCAACCCTCTAGTTCTCTCCCTCCATCTCTCTCTCCCTCTCTTGTCGCTCTTCCTTTCTTCTCAGTCGTACCCTTGAACCGTCTTTTATTCTCTAATTCCCTTAGTTCCTCTCTGCTCCCGCCTCTCCACGCTCTCTCTTTTCTGTTTTTATATGACCAATGCTCTCTAAATATTTATACTGACAATTACTATTTCAAATGCCGCTTGCCTAAGGATTTCCAAAAGCTTGTTGTGTCCGCGTACTCGCACGCGCATGCACGCGCTGACTTCTCTTCTCTGTGTCTGCTGTTCTAATGACACAGACGCTCTGAGTCCTCAGAACTGGGGTTTGGGGACCATCATGGAAGATGAAGCCGTGCAAGTCTCTGTATGTCTTGTGTGTAATATTCATTTCCCCGGGGCTGTATAGAGTCTCATAAGGCCAGCCTGTCTCTCATCTGAGCTCTGGCAGGAGTTGACCTGCGTTGGCTCTCCTCTTATTGCCTCCCAATGACAGACAACAGGTCCAGCTCGGCTCTGCCCCAACATAATGTGTGTGGACGCAGCCGCTCTGCATGTGTTTGCGTGTGAATTTGCACATGTGCAAACAGGCGAAACCTGAGGCGGGGTAACTTTATCTTTAGTGCCACATTGTTTTACAGCCTGCGACATGTCAGGCCTGATCCATACCCCCCAATCAAGACAAGTAATGAAGGGCTTCAATAAGCCTTCATCCCCTTTACTCTATCAGTGCTACACCGTTTGGTAACCAGAGTACAGCTCCCATTCCCAAAGCTCATCTGTTGTTAGTCAGACCAGTTCAGGTAGATTGACGGAGACTTGCAGCTTGATCCTCATTAAATGCTGTAGACATCTGAAAGATCACAGGCCTCGACAATAAAGCTGTCATGTGTATGAATGTGTATGCGCATGCTTTTTTGTGTCCTCTTGTGCAGATATGTGTGTCCATGACAGGGAAAAAAACAAGCGAGCTGTTCCTCTCTCCAGCCCAATAAGGCTCTGTGCTGCTCCCACGGGCTGCTTAGTGGTTGTCCGGAGGTTCCTCTGTGGCTACAAGGGGGTTGTTTTGTGGTTGTAAATTGGGCTGGTCCTGCGAGAGCTGGTGTTATTCTAGGAAAGGCTTGTTTTCCTCCACTTTCCCACTCAGTTTGTTGCTCCTTCCTCCCTCTCCTCTTCCTCCGTATTGATATCTCGGATCTCCCCAGAGAAGAGGAAGGTGCGGTGTTTATTGCTCGTCAAAAGAGAAAGACAGCGCTGGCCTTTCCTCTTATCTCCTAGCCTATGGGTTTCATGTTTTTGTGTGCGTGCATGCGTGTGTTTGTTTGTGTGTGTGTGTGTGTGTGTGTTTTCCATCAGGCCTGCAGATCATATTAGTTTCAACACAATAGCTTTGGCTCAGCACAAACTGGTGGAACTAGTTCTGCAAGTAATTGTTTGTCTTTAGGGGAAATTGTGTTTCACTGGTGCTGTAAACGTGTGTAGCTTGCTGGTAAACACACTGGGAGCGAACACGCGTTCGCGCACGTAGCCCTGGCTGCAGACATTTGAAGTTGTGTATCCGCAGGTAATCCACTCTTACTTAAAACAGGTGCCATCTTGCTGACATACACTAATGCGCGCTTACTCATACAAGTAATTACATTTTCACAGAGACCTGGATTACACACACACACTCGCATACACGGACAGATTGTCGTTCTAAAGCTCCCTCTCTCTTACTGTTTCTCACACGCCCACTGACACAACACACCAAGAAAAGCGTATTTATTTTGACTCTTTGCTGTTACACAGGAATGTGTCGGCACAGCAAATGGCAGGCTATAGAAAAGCATAACCCATCCAGATGATTTATGACCTTAGTGCAAAAGAGAACTGGTGTTCCTTTTTTTTTTTTTTCACCACACATCCTCTTTTTTTTTTGTTCAGCCGCTCCATCCAGACGCACAATCATAGAGAGATACCAGACTCTTGGCCTACTTGCCTGGGTTCACTAATGCTGTCCTCTGTTGTACCAGACACTTCCACACTCTCCTCATTTATCATCAGGAGGCTTTGTACCAACACGATCCCTCTGCTGCGTTTCCTCAACACCTCTTCCTAGTTTGGGAATGAAGGAAACAGCTGATGAATATTTCTCTTTCTCTGTTCCTCCCAGGAGCCTCAGGTCAGCGGGTGAAGGTGGAGCCGGAGGTGTCGTCGTATCCTGGCCAGACAGTCAACCTGCGCTGTGCCTTTACGGATGCCACCGGGATTCAGCTCACAATGGTCAGATACACATACTGCTGTGATACAATTGTTTTCATTGTTTTCAGTCAGGATTTGATTACCACTGGATACCACCGCACTCGTATTAACTCTAAACTGGGTTTGTGGTGTGAGGTTCTAATAAAAATGTCTGTTTCATCCCGAAATTGCAGCTCATTGTGCTGACTTGTCACAGTAATTTGTTGCAATTGCTCAGGACTACAATTTGCATTCACAATCCAAGCGAACAGATGATGGACATTTAGCGAATACACAATTTCATATTTGACTAAACATGTGGCTATTTCTCTGTGAAATAAAGCATTCGTCAATTATGCATCAAACTGATTGTGCTCGTGTGTGAGAGTTAGTCTCACAGGTGGACGAGAGCGATTCATTGCAATCAAAAAAAAACATTAAATGATATAATACAAGTCCAGATGCCTTGTTTATCCGGCACATTAAACCTTAATCTAACAAATCATAGCCTGCAGAAATCATCCTGCGGCTAGTAATAGTTTTTTTTATTTTTTTTATTGCATTTAGGCTTAATGTTTTATTACTCCAAACAAACAATACTAAGCTTCATTTTGCTTTAGGGAATTGAATATGGTAATGGAAACACTTCTTAGTTGCATCTCATTGAAGTGGGATGTGCACAACTCTGCTCGGTTCCACTAAGAGCAGCTGAGAGAGAGACAGGCCCGCTCCTGAAAAGCTTCACATCCATATTCATACCTGCTCCACTTATTTGATTGTGATGCTGTGATCGCTGCCCCGTGGAGTTTACAGCAAAAATGTTGAAGTCTTACAAAGCCCTCCAGTGTCGCTTATCAATGCCATGATAAATGAGGGCCGTTGTTTTCCTCAGTCACTGTACGCATCTTCACTGCTGACCCCTGTGCCTCCTCCACCGCAGGTGACGTGGATCTACGAGCCGAAGGAGGGCGAGAGGATCAACATCGCTGTGTTTCACCCCAACTTCGACCCCAACTACCCCGATTCGCCCGTCAAGGGCAGAGTCAGCTTCACACCCAGTCCCCCTAGCCTGGCCAGTCCCTCCATCCAGATAAGCGAGGTTAGGATGACCGACGAGGGGAGGTACATCTGCGAGTATGCTACCTACCCCAGTGGCAATGAGCAAGGCATCACACACCTGGTCATGCTGGGTAAGTCACAGATAATCTATATACCGCTTGTGTACAAACCATTGACCATTCAGAGTCTAAAAACTAACCCTAATGTGGAAGTACTTTAAACCTGCAGTCTTTCTAATGCCTTCATGCAAAAAGAAGTCCAACTGCTTATGAGAAGATGACCCAACTTGTCTTTACTCGTTTTATCACCTCAGTAAACAGTTAACCCATGAGTTTATGGCCTCAATCACTAGTTTCAGTTCTTCCTCAGTACAGCATTATGTTCATCTCACAAATTATGGTCCCATTTACAGTAAAAGAGACGTTAAAGCAGGAAATGCGTTGGGGGGGTGGCTACCTTATGACTAATGAGTGGCTACCACAAAATCTCCACCGGTTCTCAGTTAGAGCAAATCAGTTTCCTCCCCAGCTCCACCCTCTCCTGAAAATATGGTCTCTTCTGGCTTCAACATTGACAAGCTCAAGGCTTCAAAGTGGGTGACTTCCCTGTGTTTCAACACTTTGCACGGACAAGAAGGCTAAAAAATGAGGAAGGGACATCAGTGAAACTTGCTTTGGTGCCATAATGTCGTGTCAGCTGTATTAACATGCAGGAGAAACACACTAAAACCAAAACACATCTACATTGTATGACTTCTGAAGAAAAAAGGCCTCCAGAAAATGGAAGAGCACACTTTAGAAAGAAGGTCAACGGAGAAAAAAAAATGATTTGAAAAGTTTCCCTTGATGGCTACTGCTCGCAATGTAATTGTTGTCTCATCAGTGATATTTGGTATGGACAGGCCTCGTTTGACAGAGTTAACAGCATTACCAAACGTGACCAATCATTTTGAAATCAAATCTGTCGTTAACCTGCTCTCTGAAGTGTGTTCTTTCGTTTTCTTGGGGCATTTCTTCATCAGAAGTCATACGATGTGGATATGTTGGGTCACAGTGTGTTCGTGTGGTTTCAACACAGCTGTGTTGTAATAATGCCTTTTTAAGGTTTCTTGTAACAGACAAGACTCAAATTACAAGAAGAACACAGCGGAAGGTGCGACCACGTGGCACATGAAGGCCCATGGATTTGATGAGTACAATGTAAATAATACGCCGTGGCCATCACAGTCACCCCAGTCTCGACCCATTTTAACACCTATGGGATATTTTGGACTGATGTGTCGGCCAGCAACCAGGAGATCCACTGATGTTCAACATGAGGAATAATGTTTCTCCAACAAAGAACAGAGGCTTTGTTTCAGTCTCAGCCTTTTGGGTTTACTTTGAAACTACCATCAGAAGCAGGTAGTGTTGTCAGAAAACTACAGCTAATAAACACAAAAGCTTGAGTCTGAAAGGATGCCTTTTTTTTTTTTTTTTTTTTACAGTACACAATGTTATCTACTGGTATTAGGCCATCAAAACACCAGATGCAAGGCGATCTTTGGAAGAATATTTTATCAGACCAAGATCCTGCTGTAATTCCGCTGGTTGATGTTAATATAGAAAAGATGCAGATGTTGAGGTAACTAAAGAGCTGCAATGATTAGTCGATTCAATTTGTAAAGAAATCCTTTGCGAATTACTTTGAGGTTGGATTAATAATTTCAGTAATATTTTATTTCAAGCGATAATGTCAAATAATTGCCTGTTCTAGCCTTAAATGTAAAGATTAGCTGCTTTTCTTTGTCATTTAAATTGGCAAAAAACATCAGTTATTAAAGAATTAAAATTACATTAAAACTAAAACAGGCTTACACTTCCAAGCCTCCTATGAGACACAATTTGACCGTTTTTTTTTTTAATTTGTCAAGGTAACTTTCAATTTTTAGCCGCAAGGAGCTAAGACAAGAAATTACTCATGATATTGCATTTCTGCAATATTAACTCCAGCCTGGTATACACTAAAAACCTTCCCCCAACCTTTTAAAAGCAAGCCTTGGAGATACACAGAAGCTCTGTGGTTGTAAATATTATAGTGGTTTTATGTCTCTGTCTGTCAAGGGTAACACCCAAGCTGCTGGAATTGTTGTTTACTGACGTGTGCACTTGGGTTAAAACCCACCACAGGTTTCTGCTGCCCAAGGACATGCAACATTGTTAAATGTTCCCCTTGAAAATCTTTTTTTTTTTTTTAATTATAAATAGAAAAGTAACAGTTTTCAAGCCTAAATTGGCTCTTTGTCAGACACAGAAGAATGAAACCCAACACAGCTCCAGACTAATCTGTTCTGAAAGATCTATAGTTGGAGAGTTTCTCCATACTTCTGCACCATGAATAGAATGAGTAGTCAAAGCAATTTATAACAAGAGGACAGGCCAAACATCTTGTACTGCCTTTATTAATTCAGTTAGTGTGTCTCTTGGCAAAAACCTGTGTTTGGCAGCATTTGCGTCTCCAGTAGAGTCTCTAGAGACTTAATGAATCAGTTGTTACTTTTTCAATTTGTCACTTGTCTGTCTACAGTGAGTGTGTGCTTTTACTTAAATATACATAAATATAAAAGTACTCACCACCTACCATTCTCCATCCGTCTGTCGAGCTCTCTCCCTCCCCCAGAGGTAGCATGCAGGTTAAAAGCATGTCCAGATCGGCTTAATTGCTAATATAAGTGGTATTGTCAGATCAATTGTGTTCTTGTTAATGCAATGGAACCATTGGTCTAACCTTGGCCCCGGCACCAGTGCCTCTGCTGCTCTCTCTTCTCCCTCCAACGCATCATGCCTCCCTGCCTCCCCTCAGGCACTTTATTGATCTGGCTGCTTGTCATGCCTGCTGTCAGCTCCTGTCCTGCCTGCTCTCCTCTGATCCCGCTCTAGTATCAGAGACGGAAATTGAGGAGGTATAAGGGCGGAGGTAAAGTAGAGGAGGGGGGTGTGGATGGCCGAGATCGTGTAGCGATTTAGAATTTGTGTATGGAAATGCACTAGACCAGGCAGGGAAATTGTTTATCAATGGAGGGTGATGGGGATAGAGAGGGAATAGATTAAAGGAATGGCGGGAGAGTGAAAGAAGATTTAGGGTTCTGGTGTGTTTGCACTGGCGCTCGTAATTGTTTATCAATGCAGTCTCTGGAGAGGAAACAGACAGAGAAGGCAAGGGGGTGACTGGGGGGACAGAAGACGTTTGGAGATTGAGGTTTTGGATCTGCATTCGCCATGCTGCTGACTCAAATTGTTTATCGATAATGGTGCACATTATCTTTTCCCTCAGCTGTCTTATTTCCATTTTATCTATTTCTGCATCCTTTAATCTTCTCTTTGCCACTCTGTGTCTCTTCCTCTCCCTTCAATCCGTCCATCACTCCATCAGCTAAGCCTCAGAACTCGGCCTCCATCGTAACAGTGGAAGCGGGCACTAAGCCGGTCGTCGTAGCACGCTGCGAGTCCTTGGACGGCCGCCCCGCTGCTCAGATCTCTTGGGTGACCACAGCCAATGGCAATGGGACAACTGTGTCTAAGGCGGGTGCTGACAACACGGTGACCATGACCAGCGAGTACCGCATGGTCCCCACAGCGGCAGACAACGGGAAAGACATCAGCTGCGTGGTGGCGCACAGGACCCAGGTCAAACCTGAGAGCTTCCCCTTGAAGTTAGCTGTTCAATGTAAGAGACCGCACAGGCACACACACACACACACACACACACACACCCCAGCTCCTATTATTTTATGAATTCCTCTGCTGTTCACACTCTAACATGATTGCGGTGACTAATTGAACTCGCTGCTATTTTTTTCTCCCCCTTTCTGCCATTCATCCGTCCTTCCTGCAGACGCCCCTCAGGTGACAATAGTGGGTTACGACAATAATTGGTACTTGGGTCGGACAAATGTGATGCTCACCTGTCAGGCAACTGCAAACCCCGTCGCGCTCTCTGTCCTGTGGAAGACGTAAGTATCCCCACATCCAGCTTCTTTTTGATCTTATCTCATGCTCTGTCTCTCTTTCTCTTATCTCTCTTTCTCTCATTTTTCCCTTCCTCACCCTTCAGTCCCAGGTCCACAGCGATGTAATCAGCGCTTTTATTATTGCCACGACAGCCCTGTGCTCTGATTATGGAGATAACCGTGTAATTTCTCATAATGGACTCTGTGATTTGAGATTTAACCCTCACATAATGAGACGCACAATATGACTCCCTCTGTCACTCTTTTTGTATTATCAGCTATTAGCATAACTGTGTCAAAATTGGAAAAAAAAGGGAAAATCTGGAAATTTCAAATGGGGGAGATGAGATTTTTGGGCCTAGCACCAGCAGTTTTGATTTTCCCCCATGTCCCCATCATATTCTCCTCCAATGTGTGATAATGGATTGCCTTTTGAGGAAGGGGAAAACTGATTGGTTTTGCACTGCCCATCAAGATTAGTGGAATTTGATGACATTGCACAATACAGCACATTTCTGTAAATGCACATCTGTCTCACTGCTCTCATTGTGTAAACCAGAATCCTTTTCTCATTTCTTGCTCTCTTTCCCTCCTTCACATGCCAATTATGCTCATGTCCCTGCAGCCTTTCAGGAGAGATGCCAGACACGGTGCAGATCAACGGCAACGAACTGAAGGTACTGAAGGTGGACGACGCTGTAAACACCACTTTTGTCTGTGAGGTCAAGAACCGGATCGGCGTCGGCAAGGACCAGGTCACAGCCATAGTTAGAGGTGAGTTAAAGGACACAAACGAACACACAACCCAACACATGTACACAAAAACGAATACACAACTACACAACATGTAGACCTGCACACTCTGAGGAAAATCTGTGATGTGCGATAACATCTGTTAGTATTGTGATGACGATAAGACTAACGATAAATAAACAAATATTAAAGTGCTCCTGTGTATTTTAACAAAGGAAAACAACAAAAACATAGAAATTCCATTTGAAAAGCCGTTTGAGTATAGATTTCTAAGTTTACGCGGTGTACCTCAATGCACCATGAAGTCCCCGAAACCAGACGACAGAAGTGCGCTCTTTGAAAGACGCCAAAACGCGACTCTCAACATAGTTTTTTATTACATTAATGGTTTGGTGCAAACATTTACAGACCAGTGTGGCAGATAGCCGTCAAAGATTTACACACCATGCAGAAAATCTACCCGCTTTTGGTGCTTGGCGTGTGTTAATTTCAGAACCACTGCTTAAGAACTTTTGTAAATAAAGGTTTTCCTTGTTGATGTGTTTATCGTGCGTGTTCAAGTTTGATACGAATTACAGGTCAGCATTTGCCCAAACACTCCTCAAGATGTAGGTCAGATAACATTTGAAACGTGCTTCGACCTGCTCGGAGCACAATTATGTGACGAAAGAAGCAAGCAACGAAATGTTCTTCTTGTGCACTTCTTTGTGATGAATTAGCATTAGAACTGCGCCTGTCATCACAAATCCACCCATCAGCCGCTCTAAGTAGGTTAAATCCAAAATGAAGTGTAATTTGCACAAATTGCAAACGTCCTAAAACACTGATAAATTGTGCAGCGTAAATGTGTCAGTAAATCAGTGAACATCTTGGAAAACGAAATGAAAAACACATTTGTGGCTCACTCGGGTCTCGTTCATCATCTAAACCTTCCCCTGGCTTGTATATGAAAACATTTATATCCTCTGAACTGATGAACTGGAACCAAGTGCACTTTCATCACACATGCAACACATTTTCCTGGTGTGCTGAGCTCTCATGTTTTCTCCGGGGACTCACCTTGTTCCGCCTCACATGTCTCATAAACACACACATAACAGACATATTCGGTGCTGAGGGACTGTCCTGGGTGTGTAGTGTAGGGCTAAAGGGTCCAGCTGCTCTGTCCATAAGGTATGTGTGTGTGTGTGTGTGTATTAAGAATGTGTGTAACTGTTTGAGAGCGTGTGTGTGCATGCATTTGCATGCTTTGGGTGTCTGCTTTTCTTGTCTCTCTTTCTTTGTCCTGTTCAGAATGCACGTCACTTTCCCATTTCTCTTTGCATGCACTCAATAACTCTGTAATATGAAAGTGTGTCTGCCTCAGAGGTACCCAAGGTCTGTCTGAACATCACATGGCGTTTACAAAGTGGTTGTTCACAAGGTTTTTAGAGGTAGTTTAGTTAGTCCTTCTTGCAGATACTTTCTCCTACCTTCTCTTTTTTTTTTTTCCCCTCCAACCTCCGAAAGTCACGATCACACAAGCGAACCGAGTAGCTTCTCAGCAGTACCCTTGGCTATCAGTAATGACAGGATGGACTAAAGCGGAGCAAATGAGCAGTGTTCATTAGAGACAGTGTCTTGAAGATAAGGCTGTAATCACTAAAAGTGATACATTTGACTCACAGCGACACAGCCATTGACTTTGAATTGAAGGGGATTTCTGTGTCGCCTTGGGTTCAGCCGAGGCCAGACTTGTGCTGATACACTCTGTCTGTGTTTGTGTGTGCGCATTTGCTTGTCCCCATTTGTGTGTATTCAGGTGTAGGCATCTGTCTGCGTGCTGTTTAGCTTGTGATAAACTCAAGTCTGGGAGTTTAGCCATGCAGAGCGGTGAAGATGAAGAACAGTCTCTCCTTCAATTCCCCTCTGTTCCTCAGTAGTTTTAGCTGAACCCCTCATCTGGGTTCATTCTGCGTTTCACCTCATACAAAATACATCCACCTCCACTCTTCTGTAGTATGCCTGCACTTTGCCAGAAGTTACTTCCTGCTGACATGGGGGTAAACCTCAACCGTAATGGGGGAAAAAAGTGCATTTCTCCAGTGGCTCCACTTTAAGAGCAACCCAGCTACTTCATGCCCTCATTTCCTTTCTTTTTTTCCCCTTGTCCTTTTCCCCAGTCTTTACTCATTTCTTTCTTTCTCTCTAACCCCCATCTTTCTTCAAGTCCCTTGGCTCGTCATGGTGCCACAGCATGCGTCACCACTCCTCTGGGGCCATTCTGTACCGCCGCCTCGTAGTGAAACAGCCTTCTGTAGCACAAAGGATGTCACCATCTCCTGCTGTGCATTACATGCAACAAGCCGGGGAGATACAAAGATCCTGTGAGCGCGGGGAGGAAGATGGAGACTGCTGCTTTTAGAGTGAAAAGCCACCAAATGTGCACCCAGATAAATCAGTGCCAGCATGCAATCCTCACACTTAGTGAGAGAGAGAGCATGAGGGATGGAGGGAGAAAGCGAGGATGCTGACGGCATTTAAAACTCCCATGGGAATCTTGTGCCACTGCATCCTATCTCCTCCGCTATTGGCCTCCGCTATCTCACAGCATAGCGTGTGTGTCTGTCTGTCTCCAAGCCTCTCAGAGCGGATCAGTCACCCTTTGCTGCTTCAGCTCCTGGCTGCTTCTCTCCTCATTCCACCAACCGTTCCCTTCTCGCTCTGTCTTTTATCCTACATTTCCACTGCCATTCTTCATCCCACTTTCTCCTTTTTCCCTATTCCTCTCTCCTTTCTTTCTGCTCTCTCCTGTCTCTGCCAGTGTTGAACTTCCCACAGTTGCCCTGTTCTGTCATCTCCCCGCTCTATCTCGCAGGCCGGCCACCTCCTCCTCCCTCCTTCCCACTCCTCTCTTACTCACTGGCAGAAGAGGAGGAGGAGGAGGAGGAGGATAAGATGTGAGCTAAATTCGCCGGCAGTTAAGAGGTGACGAAGGCAACCAGCGAGTGTCAGAGGGAAGGAGGTTTGCAGAAGGCAGCGAGATGGCGAGAAGCCTTAAGAAAGCGAGACTGAGTCAGTATTGGTTGGAGAGAAATGAAAGGGTTGATGACGGTCGAAACGGAGCGAGAGAAAGATGTGGAATGACTCCAGATGGGGAAGCAGACCTGTGGAGGCTAATGTGAATGCATGTAGACAAACAGGGCTAAGAGGGGCCGACAGGCGTGAAATGGCCAGCACCTGCTACATAGCAGGTCCCCCACTCCTCTCTACCCCACAGCTGCATGACACACAAACACACACATGGATCTACACACTAGCTTGTGTTTGTGTGCGTGTTTGCCCGTGTCCTCTGCCCTCAGTCGTGTCCTGTGCTCCCGGAGGCAGCTAGAGGGATGGATGTCCTCTCTTCTCCTTGCCTCTCCTCCTCTCATCTTCGATCCTGCTGCTTAGTCAGACAGGCAAACGTATCCTATCCTGCTCTCCCCTCCTCTCTCCTTCGATTTATCTCCCTCTCACTATCTCTTTCGCTGCAGTTTGCTCTTTTCATTGCATCTCTCATCCTCTCGGTTAGCATATGCTCTCTCCTCATCCTCCTTATCTCTCTCAGGTTGTCTTTCAGCCTCCACAAGTCTGGCGCTGATCTCCCTGCTCAAAGAAGAGACTCCTGCCCCAAGCATTCTCTCTCTCTCTCTCTCTCTCTCCTGCTCATGCAAGGCTATCTCACTCTCTCTCAAAAGCTTAACTCTTAAATACCAGTAGCTCTTCCTTAATCACAGCTTAGAAGTCTCCATCCTTCCATCCATCCCTCCATTGCAGGCTCCTCTCTCGGGGGGTTCGTGTGTGGCTAACCCAGATTCCCTCCATCTTCCGTCTTGTTCTCGCCCCCCCCCCCCCCCCCCCCCCTTCGTTCCTCAAAGGGGTGGTTCAGAAGTTACATGTCCCCAAAAGAATCCCCCACATCGTCCGAGGGGCTCCCCAGGTCAACGGAAAAGAGATTTCCTCTCATTTCGGTGCATTCACTTCCATTTTCAGACTCATCTAAGGAGACAGTTCAAGGGCAAGGAGCTTGGCCATTTTCCTCCATTGGGTTTGAGGGTGTGTGTGTGTGTCTGCCTGTATCTGTCTGTGTCTGTCAGTGTGTGTCTCCGGCCATGCGAAAAACAGCCAGAGTACAGGTCTGATGGAGCCAAGTCTCCCTCCAGCCTGCAACTGGCCCCCTGCCCACCCCTCATTAGCACACACTCGCCAGCGTGCACACACACACACACACACACACACACACACACGTGCGCACACACACAGCTCTGTTCAATAAGTTAACATGCTGACAGGCAATACTACCAGGCTATGCTCTAGGTGCAGCCCATCCCAGCATAAGACCACTGACGACCATAATGGTGTGTGTGTGTGTGTGTGTGTGTGTACAAGAAGTGTGTATGTGACCATGCGTGTTTTTGGGAGGCTGCAGCAGACATTACTTCCGCTCCATCTCCCTCATTACTTGCGGTCACTTGGAGCTTACGGTCGTGCTGGACGTGACTTCATAAGGAGCATGCTGCTTTTTGGCTTCCACAGTATGGTGTGTGTGTGTGTGACGGGAGGGGAGGGGAGAGGAGGGGAGTGGTGTGGGGGCACAGTTACTGTAGTTATGCATGTTTGTTTTACTGTTTTTTTTTTTCTTCCCCTCGTTATCCACACAGCATGCATATTGCATTTTTTCTGCTGGCTCATCCAACAGCATGTGTTTATAAGATGTCCTCTCCTCACCTACTTAAATAAATTCCACTGGTGCTTTGTTAGGATGTGTCGGGGTCTGTGGTGGGCCTGCACTGGGAGCCCGAGGTGGCTCCTTTTACATCTATCTAGTGAATCTTTCAAGTGTTGTCTCCAGAAGGGCAGAATAAAACATGAATGATCATCCACAAAAGGATTTACCAGCGTTGACTTTGAGAGAGAGGCATGTGAACTGACTTGAGCGACGCATTAAAAATAATTGGATGAGTGGAATTTGGGGAGAATTTGCATTTGAATTTTTAGGATAATTCTCTTTGATGTGGCAGCATCCAGCCCGGAGTTTGCACAGAGATTGTTGGCACGCTGCATGTGCCGGAGCTCCGCGGGGCCCGAGGTGATAATGCATTTCTTGTGTTCCCGTTACAAGTGGACACTGAGGGCTAGCTCTCGCTCTCATGTGTGTGAACAGGAATGTTTAGCACCGCTCGGGGGTAGAAGAGTAGGGTAGAGCAAGGCAGTGCGCTTGGGGAAGCTGGTGGAAGAAATTGAAAGAAAGGATGGGAAAATATATCCCCAAGAAATGAGAATTTTTCTCCCTAGGCATATGGTGAGAGTGAAGCGCAGAGAGAAATGCAACACACGACAGGGACACAAATGTAAATTGGAGGGATGGCAGGGAAAATGGATTTGGAAGAGACGCAGGAGACAGCTGGTGAAGTGCTGGCAGAGATGGAGAGAAGAGAAGTGGCAGAAATGAAAAGGAAGAGAAGAGAATGGAGGAGCGCAGGTGTAGTCGGCAGTCGACGACCGTTTTCTCTCTTGACATGAATCAGTGGTAGAAGAGTTATTCTGTCAGCTCTCTGTACGCTTAACAAGAGGGGCCGGCTTCTGTTGGATTTCAAATGGGAATGACAATAAAAATCTGTCTGATTCGCTACTTTCAAATTTAGGCAGGGATTTCAAGAGCAGCGTCTACTTGTTAATCCTCCGCAGCGGCTGGGGAAAGTGCACAGAGTGGAAAGGAAAGCTCAAGCAACAGAAAAGGATGTTCAGCTTAGCTAAGGATCCTTGATCACTTTCAATCAGGGACTTAAATTAAAAATGAATTTGCTCACCACGACTTATTTGGTTTTATTGTGTTTCCTGTGTGCTCAAACCCGAAGAAAGCAGGAACGAATGATGGATAATAAACAGACTTTATTCAATAAGAAGTTTCAACAACGAAGTGACTTCTTCACAGATTTTATTTATGTGCTTCCAAATGTGCAAAATTACCAAAACAGAATAAACAACATTAAAAAAGGATTTTGAAAAAGGACATGGATTCATAGAAAATGCATCATAAGTTTCGATCTCGAATGCTTTGAACTGTGTGAAAGTGCAAATAATGTGAATTCAGGCATCGGCTTTCACCTCTTCAAGTCGGTTTACTCCTTTAAAGCTCTGAAGAAGACCTCCATAACCTCCATTCTGAGATGATTTTAGTCAAAATGCTTCACAGTACAATGAGTGCAAACCACATCGGTGGAGCCTGACCCTTAACTCAGGCAGTGTCAGTTCAGTACTCCACTGAGTTATAGATGATGACCTCATGAGGAAAACGCTCACAGGGACTGTGGGGAGTCGTCATACTCCCAGAAAGCACTTAGAGCCCTGAACCCATGGCCCTGAAAAGTCTATGCAAAGCAGAACCACTGTCACCATTCTCCTAGAGGCTATACTCGCTAGGAGTGTCTTAACTGCGCTGGTATCAACTCAGTACTTGGAGTTCTGACTAAAATGTGTCCATGGCACCAAGTACTGAGAGCTGGCGTTGAATGCATAGTCTGATTCTTGGTGTTTTTTCCTTAATTTTAATGTAATACTTTCTGATTTATGTAACAATTTAGTTACTTTTGGGCTGTATTTTATTCAGTTCTGTACGGCTGCTAGTGTAGCTTGTACATTTAAATACTATAAGGCTACTACTTCTAGAGATTTCCACAAGCTTAGGAGTCAAGCCAAAGCATTGTTTTTGTAGTGGTGACATTGGTGTTAAAACTTTGAACGTTTCCGATTTATGATGGCAATTAAAAAACCAAACAGTACCCTACCTTAATGTTACCTGGCAGCTTCCCCCTCTGCATAAGCCCTTGCATCTGTTGCGCTTCAAATGCCTTCTTTAAAATATTGCACTAATAACACTGCAGAGGTATGTCGAGGGACTGGGAAGTGCAAGTTCAGAGAACAAGCGCTATATTACTTAGGAAGTCATGTGGGACGTCTTTGCAACCTTGATTTAGACACCGGTACTTCTCTCTGGAGTTTTGATGCACAAACAGAAATACTGCTCATTGGGTAGTGGAGCCCTAGATTTACTCATACCTTCCTCAGCCGTTCTGCACTCTAAGAAAGTATATAGTATAAGATATAAACTTGATATGGCTTCTTGTCGTCTGTGTGTGTAATGTGGCGGACGTGACTGAACCGGCAGTGCCGCAGTAAAAATGGACACTCATGTCGGACCGACGGGTGCTCCAGCAGTGCAGAGATGGGTGCCAATCTGTCCCCCTGCTCTACGTTCATGGCTTCCAGGAAGAGTTGTCATTCCGCTGTGTCACTTTGTCACTCACTCACTCCGCGCCCCTCTCCTCCTCTTCCTCCTCCTCCTCCTCCTCTTCATCTAATTTCCACCCTCCACTCCTCCATCCATCATTAATCCACCTCCTCTGCATGGCCTCCACCTGCTCTGCCCTGCACAAGCCATATCCTGCTCCGTTTAAAAAAAAAAAAGTGTGTGTGTGGTTTGCATTCCCACCCCTCCCTGCCTTGCCTTGTGATTTGTGGTAGGCCTTGGACAGACCCTGGTCATTGAAGGGCAACATCGGGAGGGGGGGGACTTGTGGCTGCGACGTTGTTGTGACGTGGCTGTGGGAATGGGGACAGGAGCAGCTCTGAGGGAGAGGAAGAAATGTCAGTGTAGGAAGAGGCTCGGCACACACACGGACACACACACTTGACTGTACTGACACCTCAGCACTCTTACACACTTCACTGAATACAGTTCAGACCAGCTCCACTGACATCATCCAACTCCTACCTTTCTTTCTGTGTTCCTCTCCTTTTTCCTCTCTTACTCTCCATTTTTATGCTGTCCCTGTTTCCCCCCATGCCCTTTTTCCATGTTTCACACTGTTCTCTTGATTCCTTTTCTCAACCATATTCCTTTCTTCCTTTTTCTCCCTCCCTGCCTCTCCTCCCCCCTACAGAGCCCTCAGTGAACCCATCCAATGCCGGCGTGGTGGCGGGAGCTGTGATTGGCTCCCTGCTGGCTCTCCTTTTGGTTGCTGCTCTCGTCGCCGTGCTCATCACCCGCAGCCGCAGGCAGCAGCAGGGTTACCGTGCCAACGGCGGCAGCGACATGAAGACGCGCATATTTGGCGGCGGCAAGAAGGCCAGCAAGAATGGCACGGGCGGAGGAGCGGGGAGTGGCGGCGTGGGGGGCGGTAACAACAACGGACCCATCTACGTTTACAATGAGAGCTCGTCGCATCAGGGCCTCGGAGAGAAAAACAACCACCACCAGCCCCTCACCATGGGAGGCCGGCCTGAAGTTGTTGCCACTACACCCACCGCCCAGGATATCCTGCTGAGCAATGAATTAGATGACGCGGAACGGAGGAAGTTTGACGAGCTTGAGGCGGAGGAGAGGTATGACCACTTCTCTGGAGGAGCCCCCATCCTTCAGCTTCGCCCACCTCACGACCAGGACGATATTATTGGCGACTATCTGGATGACGACATGGAGTCCCAGCGTGATGGCTCGGTCATCTCGCGGACTGCTGTCTACGTATAGAGGAGATAAAGAGGAAAAGGAGGAAGAGAAAAAAATGGAGGGATGGAGGATTTCCTCCTGGGATTTTGTGGCTCCAGGGGTCTCTCCTCCTGTCTGATAGAGCAGAGAAAATAATACCACTTTTATTTTTGAAATTGATTTTAAATATATATTAATCACAGTGCAGCCCCCAGAATGGACTGAAAGAACAGGAGGGTGTGGTATTCAGAAAAAATCTGGTCCCTAAGAACTGAAAATCAAACAGAGGAAAGAAACAACCTGTCTCCCGCTGCTTCTGCACATGCTACCGCTATCACTGGGACCTTGACAAGGACTCTTGACAGACAGACTAAAAGAGAGAAACTATGTAGTGTGGAAGTAATGGAATCATGATACAAGCTTGGCTATAGAGAAAGCAACTCACTTGCATATTCACTCTTATCTTCACCAAAACAGTAGAAGTGTAAGGGGTTGTCAACCACTTACGCGTTGCCTGCTATTCTCAGTCCTCCTGTGGGAAACCTTTTGTTTTGGTAAAGCGATGTGCTCTGACAGCTGGTGGGTAGTTAGTAGCTAGTGATGGGCTGGGAGGGAAACATTTGAAGGAGTAGACGGTAAACATCAGGTGATTTCAAGAAAAGAACAATGTATTTGCTCTCGTCTGCTGGTTTTCATTTCTGCTCTCTCTGCCTTTCTCGCAAACTTAGAAAAAACAAAACATTTCTGCAAACTAACAGCGACTGTAGACACTCTTGATTTTATACAATTTAAAGGAACATGGGGTCCTTGTGTGCTGCACAAACACACAGAGCAGCGGAATTACACAGAGTAAGTTTGCGGCGAGTTTGAAATTCAAGTTCATGACAAAGTATTCACATGCAAACGTTCGTACTGTGCCTGGAGGTAAGGAGACGGTAAACAAGAGATGAGGGAATGAGGTGTAGCCGATCTGACAGGGTCAAGGGATGGAGAGAGGGATGCAGGAGGACGAGAGAGGAGCACGTCTCTTCTTTTCTCTTCCTCCTCATGCGCGTCTCCTCAGAGCGCTCCTGACAGGAGGAGCTTGATTGGTAATGAGCCGTGAAGTCGCTCGCTTAGCCGGGACCAACAGATTGCCACCACTTATCGTTTATGACGTGGCAGTTCCCCCCCACCAACCCCCCTCACCTCTATCTCTCCATCACCCTTCCGTCTCTCCCTCTCTCTCTCTCCCTTCATCCCTCACTCCCAGTGTTTATGGGGAGTTTATGATTTATCCAGGGCAGAGTCGAGGTCAGGGCCACAGAGAGCAGGGGAGTATTTTACTGCTCCTGATGTGTCAAACGCCCCACTTACTCTATTCCAGCTCGGCCCGCCATGACATGCCAGGACTGACTAATCCACCTGGAGTGGCCACGTTCCCTCCACTGCACGGACGCAGCAGCTTCCTCCTTTTCTTTAACAAATAGCTGGATGTAACAGAGCCCCACCTCTAAAGAACGGCCGCGTTAGGTTAGATAGATTTTCAATGAGATCATCCAATATTGCTCTCCATTAAGTGGGCGTTGTTAAATGTAGTGAATTGATCGGGAGACATAAAAGGTTTTTGTTCACAGCGACGCTATGGGAGTCATATTGACTAACAGGCAACAAGCAGTGAAATGGCCCTTTATGATGCGGCTTCAGGGCTGATTGTCTCCTGACTGTTAATTTATCCTTCTAACGAGCCACCGGAGGCCTGCTCAGGCAAACATTACTCGTGGGTACTGTACGCTGCTGTCTGCGAGGCTCATAGTGTGTATCGTCTTGTATATCTACGTAGCCACTGGAAGACTGTGATGGACAATCTTGGAGAGAAGCGCTCCTGAAGCTCCTCTAATCATGCTTTTCCTGACCTCCTAATGAACTCCCCTTTGACCCGCCGGGAATATTCTCGATGACTGTACTAGCCTCTTGTAAGGCCCAGCTAAGATCTGGGTTGCAGTTCGCTGCAGGTCATGAGGTGAAATGCAGGGTGACCCACTGCCAAGGGCGAGGAAGACTCTGTGCCCGCCCGCATCGCTAATCAAAGCTGCTTTTAACCTGCAACTATAGATGCGAGAAACATACAGCGCAGGCATCTGTTCAGGGGGGAGGCAGTTTTTGTTTGCGAAAGTGATAGCTGTTAACCTTCAGAGAGGGCGGAGAGAAAACAGGAGCGAGACTCAGGAGGCAGACGACAAAAACGGAGACGGCTTTTAGTGTTCGAGCACCGTCTAGCATATTGTAAGCCAGTGTGTTCAATAGGATTATCGTTTAATGGCCTTAGCTTATACATAAATGCAAACTCCTGTCAACCTAGGGTACAGTACATTTACTGAACACAACCGATTTGTCACGACCACTCAAAATAAAAAATGTATTACTTATTTTTGCACTTGTGTGTGTCACCGCTACGGAGAGAAATACAAGTGTAATACTTGGTGTACGGGGTGAAAATAGCGAAAAGGGACAAAACTGTTTGTATGTACATTTTGGTGTGAGGTATCTGTGTACTATATATGTAAGCATCTTTATTTTTCTTGTGAAAATGTCGATATTTATGAAAATTGTAAATATCAGATCGATGGAGCCAGTGTTGCCAGTGTTGTGGAAGTAAAAGCGGAAGGCGTTCTGGGGTCGGCCAAGTTCAAATGTCTCAGAGGGCATTCAGAATGTAATTTTTAATCCAATGAATACCTCAGTGGTTTGGGTGTTACAACACGCCGAACTGGCTGAGCTGAGTTTACCTAAAGCCTAAGAGTCGATTTGTATTGGAGGGAGAAAATTATATATACTTGTATAATTTGTCTTTTTGTTGAAGTTCGCATTGCCTGCATTTCCACATAATAAGCACACTACATTCCTTTGCACAATTGGCTTCTCCTCCTCTTTGACAGACACCCTGCACAATGCAAAAATACCCACAGTACTCATAATTTATCAGGTAGACCGTAACCACACAAGCGACGGCTTGTGTTACGTCTGACTCAGCTCTGTGCGTGTGTGCGTGTGTGTGTGTGTGCGTGCGTGTGTGTGTGTGCGTGCGTGCGTGCGTGTGTGCGTGCGTGTGTGTGTGGAGTTGAGTCGGTATGTATTTTCGTGATGCTCAGGGGCTTTGGGACATCTCTCACTGCCATGGGGACCGTAACCTGAGTAGCCACCCTTTGTCACCACGGAGAAACTAGCAAACTGAAGACATTATTGTGCATTTGGAAGACACATTTGCGCACACACACACACACACACACACACACACACACACACACACACACACACACACAGTACATATACATGCGCCAAATGCAGAGAAACATTCGCCCACACACAAACACCCCTCAGTCACTCTCATTATGCTCACTCCCACAGCCAAACTGTGCAGAAGGCACCTCATACCTGACAGCCCTGCCATCGCCTGACATGAGCCCACACAAACGCGCTCGCATAGCTGCACACAAACACACAGACACGCACACACACACAAACACAAACACACACGCTTCTTCGTCTTCTTCTTTCCCTGCTTCTTGCTCAGTGGCTCTGTCAGGACATATACCGTGTCCTGTTACTGTGGGAAGAGCCGCGGCATGATGTGTCCCCTGCTCCACTGCTTTCTATTCCCCAAATAGTCCGACCCGTTCCCGAATCAATGACCACGTAGAACAGAGAACATACACGTTCAGGGACACACACCTTTCACCCACAGCGTCAGAGAAACAGGCTTTTTAGGAAACTGTTTGTCCACATCGCTTTTGTTCCTATACTGGAAATATAGCTTTCATAAAAATGCCACTGTCCTGACCTTCCTCCCCCTCTCGGATCCCCATTTGAATGCTTTTAGGGAGTCACAACTTTCTTCTCCTCTCCAAAATGTTGTTTTTCGCCTTCTCTCACTTCAGCCACCTCCGCTACCGCCACTGCCTTCACACACACAGACACAGACACACACACACACACACACACAAACACACCGTTGCCACCCACCTCAAGTAAGGCTTGTCAGACAAAATGCTTTTAGAGATATCCACGATCCTGGCCCCGGGTCTAGCACAAGGTTAGACGGTGAAAATACCCAATATTTTTCTTCCAAAAAGCCGCATACTGTTGCTACTTGTTCGGCTCCAAACATCTGATGACTAATCAAAGCCTTAACATCTCCCATCTCACTCGCTAAAAGAGGAAAAAAAAAAAAAAGCGAAACCCTTCCTGTGTATATAGTATAAATATATAAATATGTAGCAGAGAAAAAGAATTACTAATTTATGGTGTCACGTTTGTGTATTTCTCAGTGACAGCAAGCATGAAGGATTTATTTTCTCCTATTACGGTTTCTCCTCTCTTTCTGTTATTTTGCAGTGCTTTATAATTTATGTTTTCTGAGTGCTTTATTCTTGACTGCTGCGCTGTGATTGCTGCCAAAACTGGCAAATGTGCTTCTTCTATACAAATGAACCGTACACACAACAAAAGTCTTACCCCCAAAATGTGCTTTTTATTATCAACTGCTCTGTGTAAAAGTTGTTTTTTGCTTTTTGTATTTTTTAAGTTTAAAATTTCTTTTTGGTCTTCTTGAGAAACAAACAAACAAAAAAAAAACTGAATTAGAATTGTTGTCACCATTTTTGTCGTGTCTTTCTATATTTTTTCGTATTTGGTTGCTATTAAAGATCTCTTGATTTTTGAAATGTTCCCGTTGTGTTGCTGCGTGTGTCGTCTGTTCCTCCTTTTCTTCTTCCCTCTGTCTCTTTAACACTTGTGGTTGCCCAGGATGACTGAGGAGCCAGATTGAATAGAAGTGGCAGTCATTGATTCCCACTGATTAGATTTATAGATTAATTGATCTGGATATGAAGTGGCCTCTCTGTCTCTTGTCACCCATCCTTCACACTCCAGACACCCCCGCCCCCTCTGTTTGTTTGTTCTTTTTTCACTCTCATTTCCTGGTCTGTCTGTTTGTCTCATTTCAGTTTTGATAAATCCGTGTGTGTGCGTGTGTCAACAGAGGTGTGATAACAGCCCTTTAGGAAACTGAGCACAGGAACAGGAGAAGCCATTTTGTGGCTTGCAATTGCACTCAGGCTCCACCTCCTCCCAGTCAGATTTCTGCTTGTGTCCGGGTTTGCTGCCTCGGTAACAGGTATGTAGACGGCTGGAGTTGTTACAGGGCTACTCAGGATTTACACCTGTGCGTGCAGGTAATGAAGAGTGATGAAACGAAGCATACTAATTTCAAGATGCGGATATGTAATCATTATATTCAAAGGGGCCCCACCACCTCTTGGACAAATATTGTAAACACACGAACAGAAAAGTGTAGTGTTGAGGAATGTGGTGCTGTAGCTTCAGTGGTTTTCCTGGAGGGAGGCAGTTTGTGTTTTCAGTTGGGGAATGTGCAGGCCAAGCTGAAACTCTGTGAATGGAGCGCCTCTCAAAGGCTGCATTGTTTGAACTCTGACTAAACCAAACTGGTTTGGTCAATTTTTAACAGAAGGGCATGTAGAGGGTTGTGTGTGTATATATGTGTGTGTGTGAACAGGTTTATGCATGCTCATGCTTGCATGTGCACCTGCCTTATTTGGTTTGTGTACAAGTACCTCCTTTGTGTCCCCACCGAAACGATACAATCAGGCTCTGCTGCTAACATCCCCGCAGTGGTGACAGTTGGTTTATGGCGGTTATGGCAGCATATCCTCGATGTTTGCCTGGTGCTTTGATGCCGACATGTATCTGTGTGTCATCTTGGCTCCTTGTCACAGTTCATTTTTGTTGCAGGCTTCTTCTGTCAATGCACAGCTATTTACTGTGAGTCCAGCCCACCATCTGGCCTCTCTAATTGCTTTGGATTTGAGGCTGGCGAGATAGAGAGCACTTACACAGAGAGAGAGAGAGAGACACTCACACACTCACACACACACACAAACGCACACCCCCTCGCAGACAGACACGAACACACTTGACTCCTTTGGTTTTCTAGTTGAATGTAAAAAGACTCGAGCACAGCAGAAAGGCTTTTAAGCTGCATCTAGCAAGAACAGCTCCTGCAACACTTGCATTTTTGTCACTGAAATAATGATGCACCTCCATGTGAAAGCGGTGACCCCGTAATGCAGAACCTGGCCTCTTTGAGCTCCGAGCAAATAACCTGGATCTGAAGCCAAAGCGACAGCAGCTACGCCAAGCACCACCACCCACCACTGTGTTCAACATTAGCTTACAGTGATGAGACATGGTGTGGTGCCCCTGGGCAATCCGGCTAGCTGGTAGTGGCCCTGTTTATACCAAGTTGTGTATGTGTGTAGGTGCATATTAGACAGCGAGCGAGCATGTGAGTGTGCTCTTTGTTCATGCAGCGTGCCAAAGAAGTATGCTCGTGTGTTTAGGCACCCGTCGAGAGCTCTGTTGGGTTGCAGACCGATCAGATTTCAGCAGGATGTTTGTGTGTGAACGTGTTTATGAACTGAGTGTTATCAGATTGTTTGGTATGTCTGGTGTGTGTGAGCATAAACGTGACAAGCGTGGATGTGTGCGCACTGTTTCAAGCATGCATGTTTGTATATGGCTGTATATTTAACATCCAGATCTGGCAGCTACAGCCGCTGTGTGTGTGTGTGTGTGTGTGTGTGTGTGTGTGTGTGTGTGTGTGTGTGTGTGTGTGTGTGTGTGTGTGTGTGTGTGTGTGTGTGTGTGTGTGTGTGTGTGTGAGCACACAGACCCACTTTGGGCTCTCTCTGCTGATAACCGCAAACACAATGCTCCTCATTTAACCTCTCACCCGCCAGCTCCAGACCTGACTAATAAATCCCAGAGTGAGTGATGAATGGCCAGGACTGCTGCATTGATGTCTGAGTGACGGATGTGGTGAACTGAGGCGTCACAGGGATTAAAACAACTGTCTACCTCTGACCTCAATTATGAAAGAAGCTTCCCGCATATTTTTATTGGCTTTGAAGCGACTGGGCTTTTCAGTTTTTTTTGTGCCCGTGGTGAATCCAAGCTGCATCCTTTAAACTGGCTCATTTGTTAACTGACAGTGATGTCTTTCTCATTATTTTGTCGCTGTACTCCAGCACATTGGCTTTGACTCATAGCTCTCTGAATAAATAGTCCTTCACTTTCAGGACAGTAAACCTAAGCACGGAGACGAGGTAATTAAGAAGTTTTTAGGCCAAACAGTGAATTGATCTTTGCTGGCTAAGTCTGTCGTCTGACCTCAGTCCAAGCACATGTTTCATTTGTGGAAGGCCAGAGAAAAGCAAGAAGTGTTCTTCACTGCAGCCCAGTCCAAACAGTACATCACAGGAGGAGATATGTTTTTGGTAATGCCTGTGAATTTACATGACTTTTTCACAGTTTGAGATAAAGATGAAAAGGACAGTTTGTTCTATGTAATGAGTTTTATGGTGTATAATCAGTGCCCGCATGCTACATAGACAGAAAGAGCTGAGATCTCCTCCTCCAAAATCAATTCTTCAGGCGAAACCAATGATGTAATTGGTGTTAAGGAAGAACTACATGTTATTTCACTTTGAATTTAGCCTCCGGGCAGCCAGGGGCCATGCTGCTGCTCATAAACAAAACTTGTTCTCCTGCTTGTAAACTAGCTACATTGCCAAGAGCGAAATTGGCGTCCCACAACATGAGGACGGGAGGTTATGAACGAGCACACCTTCTTGTGTGCAGTGCATCCTGGTACATTAAGGGGCTTCCGGTAAGAACTTCTCGGCCAGTATAGCACGCGCACTGAAGAATTTATTGACTAAATTTACTATCAACACTGATTGGCTATCTACATAAAATGTGGAAATGTTCCCCTGTAACGTGTCCATTTGCTGTCTTTCTACAACCATGTTAGGAGCTGTGCAAGGCTGCACTTTGTCTTAGCAGTGCATATAGCTGAAGGCTAATGTCAGCATGCTCATATGTTCACAGTGACAATGCTAACATGCAGGTGTTTAGCCGGAATAAATTTCACCATGTTATCTATCTTAGTTTACCATATTAGCATGCTAACATTTGCTAAAGAGCAAGTAAAGCTGATTGAGAAAAGGTATTTGATTAAATATTAAACAATTAACAAACTGGTATTATTGGATTTTAGCCATTTAGTAGCCTGAATATGGGTTAGATTTTGTTGGGCCACTTGTTAAATAGTGACAGCTCTACTATTGAAATTAAGTCATTATTTCGTGTTATTTACTTTATCAATAAAGTTGTTTGTTGTTTACTGTATCTTAAAGTCAGTGGTCAAAGCAATGAACAAACATCCACCATATTTCATAGATTGTTAATAATGATTCACTTTAATTGATTGTTGTAATTGTTCAGGCAGCCGACTATCAATTTTAGTTAATTGCTCAAAAGTTTGCATCCTTACTACATGTTATACCCTAACTATTAAATAAATGCAAAAGAGACAAAAAACTATATATAATATTACAATTCACTGTTGAGACATTTCACAGCTAGGAGAAAACTCAAGGGATTAATGAAAAAAAACTAATGGGAATCGTCCTCTGCAGACCATAAATGTGTACGAAAGTTTTCGTTGCAAACCATCTAATATTTGTTGAGAGATCTCAGGCGAGACTGGCAGGCAGAGTAATCTTTGCAGTACCTGTATTCCTCATCTAGTGTGGATATAAACACCCTCAAGTTGTGAATGTGACTCTTGTACTTAAACATTGTGTCACTGTCCTTATCTTTTACGGTCTATGGTCCCAATTCTTTGTGACTGTGCTGTATTTCACCAACCCATTTACCTTCTTCACTGTTGATATTGCTCACTTTCACACTCTGCTATTTTATTGAAATGAAATTTAAATCAATATTTGTTTAAAATCTCTGGTGTGGAGTTCTTAATTTCACACTGTCTGAGCCGGTTTATGGCAAATTGGGGCTTGCTGACAACTTGAGAGTCGGTATGAAGCAGACCAATTTGGTTTCCTGATTGTTGTTGGTTGTGAAGGTTAAATTAGGTCGTTTCCGTAGCACAGGATATAGTGCCCGAGGTAGTTCTGTTTGTTTTGTTAAAAGGAGATAATGTCTGCTCTAATCCTGTCTCCTTTTTAGTTTGGTAACTTCTATAGAGTTTGTTTGTGTTGGAAGCTGGGAAGACAGCAGCTTCAGGCAACAATACTCATCTGCTGTTTACTCTGAAAACAGGAATTAGCTTATTACGATGTTAATATGTTAATGAAATGCAGATGAAAATAATAGTTCCTCCTCCAACTTATTATAACATGAAAAATGCTGTATCAAAGAATTGCGACTGACAACATCAATTTAAACCAAAATCCTGTTGGAGTAATGAGCACATTTTTAAACGAGAGAGTGTTGTTGTCATGTCCAGCAAGGTGAACACAGAGTGCAGAGGAAGTCACATTTGTAAGAAATCACAGGAAATTGGAAAATGTATCACTCCTCTTCCGATAACATCTGATCCTCTGGCTTCTGGTCATACAGCCGTGTACAGATGTGTGTCTGCCGCACGTACACTCATTCTTATAAATACACACCCCGGCAGACAGACAGGAGGAAGTGGATGCTCCTGTTTCCCCTGGAGGCCGCTGGGCGTTCACTCTTCCTGTCCCGTGCTGACAGGGCTGGAGGTAGCTGTGCGGTTGCGGCGCATTGTTGGGCGGATGAGGCACGTCTCCCTGGGGGTAGCACATGCTCGGCCAACTGCTGGGAGGGCAGAGAAGGGCATGGGGAGACAGAGAGAGAGAGCAAGAGAGGTTATGTGGAGCGAAGGCAGTGAGGGTGTGATGGTGTGAGCAGAGCAGAGGGCTTAGATCTGAGGTCTCGTGTATTGGCAAAAACTACAGAGAGCCAGCCGCCGTATGAATTTAACAGTGACTAATGCAAGATTGAATAAAGGGGGAGGAAAGGGAAGAAAGAGGGAGAGGAGGAGTCAAGGCGGACAGAGGGACCAAAAGGGCAATAAGTAGAACAGAGAAAAGGGAGGAGAGGCCTGATTAAAGATGGAGTGGAGACGGCTGAGTGAAGGGAGGAGGACGATGAGGGCTGAGTTGTTGCAGCTGTGTTGATTTAGCCTCTTGCAGATCTGTGTGTGTGTGTGTGTGTGTGTGTGTGTGTGTGTGTGTGTGTGTGTGTGTGTGTGTGTGTGTGTGTGTGTGTGTGTGTGTGTGTGTGTGTGTGTGTGTGTGTGTGTTGTGTGTGTGTGTGTGTGTGTGTGTAAGGGGGAGTGCGAGCGAGAGAGAGAGATGGGAAAAGAAGCTTTGACGTCCTCACAACGCTGCTGACCTCGACGCACCTGCACAAACACCCACCCTCTCCAGATGAAAGATACAGCATGCGTGTTTGTGAGTTAAATAAGACCTAAAAGGTCTTCATGCTGTGACTTACCTGGAACAAATCCTATTCTCGGAAAAAAAACCAAAGAACATTATGTGAATGCGTTATGACCACCAGGGAGTGTAGCTTTGAGCTAAGTGTGTGTGTGTGTGCGTGTATGTGCGTGACTCTGTGGATATGAATAAAAGAGATTTATATCAGGGAAAGAATGGTTTGTTGCTGCTCCTAAGAATAGATTCTGTGACGGAAATGATTTTGATGCTGTATGCAAGCCTGTGTGTGTGTGTGTGTGTGTGTGTGTGTGTGTGTGTGCGCGTGTGTCTCATTTTGTGTATTTGCCCCGGAGTGCTTTGCAGATCAAATGCACTTGCTGTTTAATTCACCGTCTCAACAGGCAGCTCTTACAAAGTACATGCACGCACAGGCACATGCACGTCCGCATAACCTCGGATACAAACATACAGAATGGGAGATGAATATGGAGATAAAATTGAAATAAGTCTGCAAATATTTGCTCTTGGGGACTCGAGATGGTCTTCTGGGGACCGTCGAGTCCATAGTAAATCGTAGATGATTGTGTTCTTGTTCATTTTTGCATGTAACTGCTGTGCAGATGTTCGTCTGCCTGACAGTACAGAATGTGCATGCAAATGTATGTTTGTTTTCTGTGTGGGAGTCATCACAAATGTTTCCTGAGTGCTGCCGTACAACAGGTTGCGCTGCTCTTTTATGTTTATCCTCATACAAGTTTTAGCAATCTCATTTGAATTGAATTATGTCTGGACTCGTGATGTTATAATCCAACTAGTCCGTGCAGTCAATTACCACTGTGTGAGCGTTTAGGCGATACGGCTGAAATCACTGTCATGACATTAATAAGAACATTGTCAGATGTAATGCAGGCAAAATTGCATTTAGATTTGATGAGTGTTCAATGCAGACAAAACTAAAAACATTAACAGAAATACAAAAAAACGTAAGATTATTTGAAGTTTAGGCAGTAAAAACACTACTAGTCTTTTACAAGATAAAATAAGACTATATTCATCCCTTACCAGGGAAATCCACTTGTTACAGCAGCTCGAGTCATACGCAGAGAGAAAAAAACTGATTCAGTAATAGATTTTTTTTAATTGAATTTTTATATATATAATATTATAATTTATAATATATAATAATATTATATATTTTTATATATTATAAATTAGGCCTGTTATATTATCAATGTATTGTGAGTACTGTATTTATGTATTATATGCTATATCATGGTATTTTCCATTTGTATTTCATTACATTGTGTATTGCACAAATATGTAAAAGACTATAAATTCGTACAGTATGTTTCATGGTCCAGTGTGAAGGATTAAGGGGGAGCTTTTGTCAGAAATTGAATATAATATGCATAATTGTGTTTTTATCAGTGTTTAATCACCTGAAATCAGTCATCACAAGGGATGTGTACAAAACAACAACAAAAAACTAAACAAATTCAAACATTAAGTGGTCCAGGTGTTTGTGATTACTTTTTATGCTGTCACGAGACATTGCGACGTAACGTTAGGCAGAGCCGTGGTCAGCAGCAACAAACGAGACCAGCGGAAAACCGCTAACAAGCTAACCAACACTCACTGCAGCGTTCAAGACATTAAACAAACTCTCTGATGATTAAATAACTCTCAGCCTGTTTTACCTCCAAAACCCTGCTGGTGCTGCTGCTCAGCGTCTTGTACAAAGATGGACCCCCCAGAGCTAAGAGTGCAGCAGAGAAGCTGCTCTCACTACTGGACATATAACGCTCATAACAAAGCAGAGCACACCCCTTTATTTTATAATTCACATAAGGCATGGCTTTTTGATGCTTTTAAATCATTTCAATAATACTTATTTAAAATGTAAAGGTTGCAGATTATGTATCTTGGTTTAATATCAGTTTGGTTTACCAAACAGCACACTGAGGCAAAAGGATGAGCATGGTGCCCCATGTTCTGTCCTATAAAAAAAAATTGATTTTGAATTGAGAATCGCCTAGAAACCAAAATCGATTTGAAACCAATCGAGAAGTGAGATTGCCAAAGATTCACACCCCCAGTAATCACTCAGTTTCATTAGCTTAGAATGAGCCTCTTATAGTCTGCCATGTTGCCCTCGCCATGTTTTATAGTAGCCAAAAATGGCAAAACTCATAGAGAGAGGGCCCTTTGCAGTTTTTTTTTACATTAGCATTGGCCGACATGTGTTCTACTGCATGCTTCGAATGGGAGGGGTATTCAGTTAGTTGCAGTCTGGGAGCTCACTGTTAGATGCCACTTAATCCAACATACTGAACCTTTTAAAGTGCGAGGTACCAGTTTCCATAGATACACTGCGTTTCTTTGTTGGAATACAGCGTAGTCTCGTACTTTGAAAATAGCTAGGTAGATGCAGTACAGTATGTTGAAGTGATGGAGCAGACTGGACTGGGTGTGCCTCCATCAGCAGTGCAGCACTGGCCGGCTCCCCTGTAGGGTTCAAGTCTTCTCTGCTTCTTTGTTTGACATTAAATAACAGCCGTAGTGGGGAGAGGACTGTCAGAACTTCACAAAACTGTGTGTGGGTGTGTGTGTGTGTGTGTGTGTGTGTGTGTGTGTGTGTGTGTATGTCATTGTCTGCTCATGTGCATGTGTCAGCTCCTCCTTTATATCCACAGACTGCCTCCCCATTCATCGCTCTGTCATCTTATCTCGACATCTCTTTTCCTGTAATCACTTCTTAGCCCCGTCCTCTCCTCTGACGCACCTATCTTCTTATCGTCTGCTGCGGACTAAATGTTAGAGCATTGTGAATCTGTTTAAGAGCTGCGTGACTGTGCCGCGTGTGCGTGTGCTCCGCATGTGTGTCTTTGTATTAGTACATCCAACACTTTACCAAGCCGTCCTGGGGAGTAAAATCCTCTCTAATCTTTCGCTTCCGTCTTTTCTCATTTCTAACACACAGCTCCGATCATTTGCTATTGAACCCAGAGGCATCATTTTAAAAGGGGAAATACATTATTGATTTAACCCATTAATTATTGCTCCAAGAAACAGAAATCTGTATTCATGATATCCAACTGTTCCAAGCTGTTAAGCTCTTTGGTAGCGACAGCTCTCTGACATTGTCTTTTTGTTTTGTCTCTGCACGTTTACATGTGTTTGTGTCTCGTGTGGATCTGTGCAGCACCTGCCGGGGGTCTCCTCTATGCCTTTGGCCTCTTGTTAACCCCTCGTCTCCTTCAGGGTGTCCTCAGCGATTTAAGCTATGTCGCCTGTCACTCAGCCCCACAGCTGAGGCATCATGGGTAACGGCCCTGACTCACAGTTGAAGTGCACTGCTGTGTATAATGTGAGAGATGGAGAGTTTAGAAAATAGCTCAACATCGCCATGCGAAGCACAGCCACGCTGCACCATCCCCCTGTCGGTTAAACTGTCAGCTTAGGGCAGTGATAGAATAAAATAGTCTTGAACGGACAAAAGGTCTTATCTTAGCGAAGGAAATTAAATGTTATTCAGATTTGCCTTTTGGGCGTCGCAGGGACTCTACGTGAAATGTTTATAAACAGGAGTTGATCATCCTCGAGAAACGTGGATTTGATGCGATCGTTGCCACCATGACAGTAATGGCTGGTTCATCTTCTGACCAGCCTGCATTCAATAGGAGCGGCTGAGCGGACACACAGCTCTGTTCACTGTGTGTAATAGCTGGAGCCTCTTTGTTGTCCAACAACAGGGTATGAGCTCCAGAGAACGGCGGAGCATTCATGGTGTGCGTGAATGCTGGTCCCACATTTTGATTAATTTATGTTCCAGTACATTTCAGTTTTCCTAAGTCATTACCCTCCCAAACGACCGGCGTTCCCTGGAGATCGAGGCAGACAATACTCTTATAAACAAGTGTGTGCTCCGCTTGCATCCTCAGATTTTGTTCTGTTTATCATCTTGTGTTTGTGATGGGGTTTACATGCTCTCCCCGGGTAGTCTGTGTGTCATCATGTGACTCCCAGTTATTTATCTGTGTATTACACACACTGTCCAGGTGCTGCTCGCAGGTCGTTTATCCTCCATAGGTCCCCAACATGCTGATATATGGAGCTGTTACATTTCTATATCACAACACTCTGGCTGCAGAGCAAACACACTTGTATGCTGTAGCTTCTAGCGCCAGGTTTGTCATTGTGTGTGTGTGTGTGTGTGTGTGTGTGTGTGTGTGTGTGTGTGTGTGTGTGTGTGTGTGTGTGTGTGTGTGTGTGTGTGTGTGTGTGTGTGTGAGATGTGTTAAAGGGCAAGTGTGTGCGTTGACTTTAGTTTTTCCCAGTCGTTTATCCTATTTAAGGCCCGTTACTCTGCTGTCCTCCTTTTAATACCACTTTTACTCTAGTGCTTCAGGGTGTTCTGGTGCCCAATTGCTATTCATTAGTGTGGATTGGCGGAAGAGGTAGAAAGAGACTGAGGCAGTGTTTAAATATGGCTTCCTCCGAATTTTTAAAGTGACTTTACTATAGTATTAATATGTGCAGCTAGGACTGATGACTATTTGCATCACTGATTCATATTTATTTCGTTTTGACGCAGAAAATAGTAATAACAAAAAATGCTTGTGACAAAATCATAAAGCCCAAGTTGATTTGAGTTTAAATGCCCTTTTTTCCCAACTCCTGGTTCAAAATTCAAATGTTTTCAATTTATTGTCAGGCCATAAAAGGTAAATCCTCACAGTGTAGAAGCTGGAAATGTTTATTTTAGCTTGGAGAATGACAATCAATTATCAGAATAGATGCTGATAATTTCCATCGTTTCAGCTTGGCAGGATATGGATGTGATGTTTTCCTTTTGGCCGTGGTAGAATAATGTTTTTTCTGTGTAGATTCAGAACAACTCGAAATGCTTGAAGCTATGGAAACTAGTTTCTGACACCTCTGACTTTAATAATAGACACAAAAACAAAAAATGTAAATATCTCTAGAGCTGGACGTCTTAATGTTTATTGTCGTGAGTTGGCGGGCTTGTACATAATGCATAAGTATGCTAAACTTTATGGCATTTTATGGTCTAATATTTATTGTGTGTTGATGGTACCCTGTCTGTGTGTGGGTGTGTGTGTGTCCCTCTCAGTGAGTAGGCAGCGTATTACTTGTCTTGGTGCAATGAGCCAGGCCTTGTATTAGGCAGGTTGAGCTGCAGGGGGAATTTTGTAACACTTGACCTGTTTCACTGAGTCATTTGTGTGGATGGAGAAGAGAGGGGAAGAAGAGCAGGGGAGGGAGCGAGTGTGAGTGAGCGAGCGAGGGAGGGGAGGGCAGCACAAGTGGTTAGAGGGGTGATTGGAGGGATGAGTGACAATGAAAAGTGATTGCGAGAGGGAGAGAGAACAACAGCTGGGGGAGCCGGAGGGAGGAAAAATGAGATGACAGTGCCTTCATATTTCTTCTTTCTTACTTTCTCTCTCCCTCTCCCTCGCCATCTCCTCCCCTCACCCATCCCTCCATCCCTGTCCTTCATTCAGCAGCCTCTCAGGCGGGCCTGGCTCAGTCGCCCCGCTCCTCATTACTCACCCCTTCAACCTTAAAGGTCATAAGTACAAACTTAGCACTTTGAAATGCAAGAATATCAAACTTCTTTACGTAACTGTTGCTGTCTCTTATCGGGAGAGTTCTCGTGTATGCTCGCGCACGCTCACACTTTATGTGTATCTTAGTACATGTGAAAATATTTGCAGCCAGCTCTCCACATAGATATTAATAGAGTAGTTTTTCATTTTGAGGAGCTCAGCTGGTGGTCTCCTGCCTCGGAGGGAGAGTTAAAGTTGTATATCTGCATCACTGGCTACTTATTCGCTCTCCATCCTCTCTTACTCCTGTCCTCACATTCCCTGTGTGTTTTTCTGTCTGTGTGTGTATTTCTGTGTGTGTGCTTGTATTGTTTTTTTCCCTTCCCTGTGGCTGTTATGATTATAAAATAGTGGTGGGGACAACGAAAGGCATATTAGAAAATGTTAAAGGGTCAATTCACCTCAATAGCAAAAAAAAGCATCTTATCACATTCCTCTACTGCTTTCCAGATATGTAGATCGTTTGATTTTTTTGTATTAGTCCTGGCTCGAAGGTATTTCAGTGTGGCCATGTCCCATTGAATAGTACACACTGTGAACTGCTTTCTTTTATATGAATGGTTCTAATGTGCATAATGATTAGATCTGTGCAGGGGGGACCGAATTCTTCTGAAAGAAAATCCTTCACTTGATGAACAGTCACTTAACTTTTTCCTGTTTAAGCTCCAGGGAACCAAACCGGGCTGGAAAAAAAAAACGATTGTGGTTGCATTTTGGTATTGCAATGAGAACACTGTCGGAAAAAAAAGTACTTTTCTCATACACAATCATTCGGGATAGAAAAGACTGTAAAACACAGAGTCTTGCAAACCCAACAAAACGACTCTTTTTATTAGCTGAGTAAATTATTAAAATGTAAATGTTAAAATGTCCATTTGGTCCGGTTTCATTTGGAAAGTCTAGAGGAGGTGTGGGATTGAATAATTCTATCGCATAAATGTGTTTGCAGGGAGCGAGCAGGAAGTTAAACAGAACGACTCTCATGCATGTGCTTTAATATGAATGAATGAATGAATAAATAGAGCATCTCTGAACATCCAGTCCTCCTTAAAACATTCATTAGGGCTTTTCCACTGGCACTTTTTGCTACTCCAAGTCGAGCCATGTGGCTTTGATTTACGTTTTCATTACCAGTTTTAACCCATCGAGTTGTGCTGAGTCACGCCCGAGATTGACGATCCCTGGAGTCGGGTGAAAGCATCACAGACCACAGCAGAGCCTGTTCTTTGTGACATCAGATGGGCCTTGTCATCATTTAGGGAAAAATTGTAGCTTACTCTTCTTCTTCTGGATAGGTTTCCATAGATTTTAAATAGAACTTGATAGTAAACCCAAAGATGGCCCCATTCAGTCCAGTGTGAAGTGCTCGCCTGGTGCATAAACTGATAACGTTTCTTAACTTTTGGGCTTACTTTTGGGTTACATAGCCCACTGAATATATCTGGTAGAGTTTCTCCTGCTGGCCCCGCCCACAAGTTCCCACTCAGCCCATAGATTTTACATTGTGGTGAGGTCACAGATTTTAAAAATCACTTTTTCTGACCTACAAGGATAAAAAAAAGTCATAATGAACCTTTCTGCAGTTTGAGGCTTCCTGTCAACAGAGGTTTCTCTTATAATGGCCGTCTTTGGGGCATAATGCTTCCCGGGCCGCATACCACAATTGGAAAAGTTGGAAACGAGGCTGAGCATCACTGTTGTATCCAGGTCTTTTATACATTGTGCGTGTGTTCACAATAAGAAGAATGCTGATAGATACCAGGGGCCTCAGGGGTGGCAGTAGAAGCCTGTGACTGATTAAACAGAATGAAGCCAAGTGGAACCCAAACTATCTGCTTGGTTACCACAAGTGAGAGAAAAAAATGTGTGAATCGCCCCTTCTGATATGTGATCCTGTCGGACAGAGAGCAATAAGAGACCTCACTAAGCCTTTGAGGTTGAAAGTACAAGTTAATTAATTGAATCAAGCAACGCATGGGTGATACCGTTTCTCCTCTTTTGCCTCTTTTTGTAAATGCATGTGTGTGCAGAGAAAAAAAAAATGAGCAGAAATGCAAGAAAAAAACCTCCTCTTGTCTGACTTCTCCTTCAAATCTGCTTTCATTACCCTCCTTGTCCCCCGCTCGCGCTTGTCGCCTACTCTGCCACTCCTGCCACAACTGCGCACAGTACAGTTGTAGCCTGTGACGGCTCGCGTGGCGACTGCTGGCTGCCAGCGTGTCCTCTGGTGAGTCGTGGGCCCGCCGTCAGTCGAAACAGAGCCTGGTGTTTGGTGACATTTAGCATTTTACCGCAAAAATTATGCATCAGTGTTGACATTCAGCCTTATGCATAAAATTCATGATATATGTGGCACTTCCTGTAGGCGCTGCAGCAGAGAGAGAGAGGCAAGGAGTATGTCACAGCTGAGGCGCGGACACACATAACATCCCCACATATACACACACACACACACGCTTAGAACATTTAAACAATAGCTGCGCTCCATACACACCCACATAGAAAAAATAAATGTCCACACACATCCTCATGCGCCGACATCATCGAGCCTTATGAATGCATTTTTTAAAATTGTGTGTTTCATGTTTCCTTCCCATTCCTGTGTCTTCATTATAGACTCAAGAAGAACCACCTACACACACACACACAGACACACACATACACGCACCTCTCCCCGCGGTACTTCACTTTATTCATTCTTCGCAGATTAATTCCGGGACGACACTTTTTATGATCCCCAATTTATGCCAGCAGTCAGGCAGGCCTCCCCTCTCCGCTGCCTCTCCTCTTATCTCCCCTGCCGCATGTCTCTGTCTCCCTCTACATGTGCGCTCAATGAAACAATGGTACTTTCTAGTAACGAGCAATGAGTTTGTCAGGTTTTAAAAGGAGAGGAAGACAAATGGAGGGAGGGAACGAGAGGATGTGAAGATAATGGGTTTCTGTGGTGATTAACATTCCAGAGTGGCGCGTCAAAGAAAGTGTGACTGTCCTATTGTGTCTTCACTGACAGCCAAATGAACGGAGGTCGCGGGACCGGTCTCGTCTGTGGCACAGAGGGTAATAAACATACCATGTCTAATCTGCATCTCAGGTGCCAGGGTGCGTGTCTGAGCATCTCCTCTCGTATCTGTGTGTAAACTCAGAGTGACACATTCACCCTTTTCTTCTTTTGTGTTTGCACAATGCGACCGGCATGCCGGTGAGTGAGCTCCCGTTCTCCCGGTCAGTGAGTCAGCCGGCTAGCTGACTAACCGGTCATTCAGTCTGTCGGGTGGGATCACCGGGTTCTTGCCACACTGCTGTGACACACCTGTCACCTGAAAGAAGAGGGATTGAGCTTTGCAGACGTGTGTGTTTGTATGTGTGTAGGAAATGGTGTTAGGCTTTTCTGTTATACTTAGAATGACATCATTCCCGCTGAGTGAACGCTGTTGACATAAAGGATTTACACAAATGGTGGCAAGTGTTTCGCACCTGTCGTTTCCATCATTAACTCAATAGGCGGTGAAAAGGCAAGTCATGTGTATGTAAGATGGATACAAGCAGCTTCTGTATAGCCTCTTGTATTTGTTTAAACAGCCACTCCAGCCGTAGAATCCAAGCTTTAAGTGACAAGTCCTTCAGTAAAAAAAACAAACAAGTTTTTTTAATTTCAGCTGGAGTGGAAAGAATTTTTTGATTAATTGATTTGTTGATGAGCAGCGAATTAAATGATTTTGAGATATACCGAATGCAGCCTACTCTCTCAATTAGAGTTTTTCTGCTTTGTCTCATCTTCCTGGATGTGAAAACAAACTTTTATCTTAGGTTTTTGGCTTTCGGTTTGACAAAACAAGCAATTTAGAGATGACAGCTCGAGCTCTGGGAACATTTCTGCCATTTTATAGGCCAAACACAAATCCAACGGGCCCGATTAATGATAAATGATGAATGAAAATAAAAGTTGTAATTCTTATTTAGACAGTTTACTTAAGAAAGTCAAACTGAAACTAGGTCAAATACTAGTCTGCTCTTTGGGCTTTGTAGCTTCATCTAAGTTGTTGAACGATGTACAAGCAAACTAATAAATTATAAATAGATTAAATAAAATACATTTTAGCAAAGATTTCTTCTTTTGCCTTAAAGGTGCACAATGTTATTTTGGGGAAGATATTTTAATGAAAAGATAATGATTTTCATTGACTGGTTTATTTATTTTTTTTAATGCATAAACAAACTCTTTGTTTTCATGACTGGATAAGCTCAATAAACAAATGACAACACCATTTCATAATGTTTGACTTTTTTTCACTTTGCAGTTTATGTCTGCTTCAAACTGTGTTCTTGGGACCTGATTTTCTTCTCAGAACCACTTGTTTATTCAGTTATGGATTACTCCATTAATATTGTAAATATCCAAATTATTCATTTGAATTTCTTCTCCAAAATTACTCAGTGTCCCTTTTAATAGATCTAACAAATATTTGATGGACGCATCTGTCAAAGCTCTTTACTGTTACATAGGTGACCCCACTGGAAATCAAGCACTTCAAACCTGTGCCATCCTGAGCTGGAAGAGGACCTAGATAAAATTCTGCCGCAGGCTTTATCATCAACATTCCCTTCACCATTGCATGCTGGATTTAGGCCACAAATGCCTAGCTAATCAGGTAGTCTGTCTGGAGGTTGCTCATGGATCCTGAGCTAAGATCAGCTGATTCTCTCCAGTTCCCCGACTTTGATCCTAATGTCTCATCCGCCCTCAGATCAAAATGTACATCCGACTATTTCCCGCTGTTCTGCCAGGCTGTGCATGCACCCGCACACAGTCAGGTGTGCTTTGAAAGCTGAGCAGAGCCGACAGTTTTTTTCTGAACTATGTTAAGACAGGGATTAAGGAGAAATTTACTGCCCATCTAGGTGTGTGTAATAGTTTCTATTTTTGACTGCCTTCAGAGAGAAATGCCTGGTTTTCCCTCAGAAAGGCATCAAAACCTCTTGCATCATCCCCGGCTCTCACTTCACACAGGTGCCTTTTGTAATCCACACACTCGCAGACACTATGAGAGCATGCTGCGTATTCTCTCTCTATTTATGAGCATTTCCCTGTGTACCCTGTGTCTGTCTGTGTGTGTGTATATGTTGTCTCCACATGTGCTGTGTGTGTGTACATGCATGTGCCTGAGTTGTGTGTGTACATGCATGTGACTGAGTTGTGTGTGTACACTCGTTCCCTTTCTTCTGGCGTGCCTAACTGGCTCTGACACATCTGTGGCTTTTCCAGGCGAATCAGGGCCGGTGCCAAACTGCCAAGAAATCAATGCAACAGACTCCGCTCTCCTCCCCCCCCCCCCCCTAAATTCCCCCCTCTCCCTCTGCCTAAGTCTGTTCCCCCCCCCCCACTTCTTTCTCTCTCGCTTTCTGTCTCTCCTCTCTTCTTTTTTCTCCCTCTGTCTTGCTCAGAGCACTTATTAAAAATGGAGTGAGTGTGTGCTGCATATTTAAAATGGTCATGGATGGATTTAAACGGCTGATGGTATTTAGTGTCTCCTCAGGGAGCTGCTATGAGCCCTTAAGCTGACTCCTCTGACTGGAGCCTGACTGACTGGTGAGCACACACTAAACCTCTAATAATGACTTGTGTACACACAGTGAGCCCAGCACATGCATGCATGCAAGCACTCGCAGACACACACAAACAGGCAGGCAAGCAGGCAGACATACACACACGCAGACACACACACACACACACACACTCATTAAAGCACACTGCCCTTAGTTGTGACAATGACTCTGGTCACGTACGTCGTGCAGGGAATGGATGCAGCGCGGTGTGCGATGTATGTTTGTGTGTACACTCGGCGGTCAATAACTCATTAGCTTGTCTGCTTCGATGTAGCAGTGTGTAAATGTTTGTAACTGTATTTGAAGACACTCTCATGGGTTCCACAGGCGTGTCCAAGTGTGTGCGTAAAGCAGTGTGTGGTTGTGTGTGGTTGTGTGCGTGCACTCGGCAACAGTCAGGGTAGATGTCACACTGAGCCCCTTCAGGTTGAACAGCAAGTGTTTCTGTCATGTTGTCTTTCATGCCAGCTTGGATTTGGGTTTCAATCTGCTCCCAAGTGTCCTTCACAGAAAACACTATTGATTACCCCACACACACTCGCACTGAACATAAACGCTGCTGCTGTGAAGCGCACACACAGAGAACACAAAACACAAACACACTCCGTGATAAACAGACGCCCCCGCGCAGAGGGGGGAGGCAGGAGGAATCCGAACAGGCAACAATGAGAGGTGGAGGAGGTTGAGGAGTTTGGTAATATCTGAATATTCAGAGCAACAGTGCATAAAAGAGCATTTCCAATAACTAACCTGTGCCTGCAACCGCTCTTGGTTTGGAACAATGAGATCAGTGACGTCGCCTCCAGTGCATTCAATACACGGTGGAGGATGAGAATGTAGATTTATTATTGATGCTTCGAGGGGTTTTTAAAGGCGGCTACTTGGCCTAATGTCATTTGATGTATGTATGGCAGTTTGACATCTTTCATCCGTGACTTGTGAGGGTTGAAGCGTGTCCATGGATGTGAATATTTGCATCCGTGCGCATCCGTACATTTACACACTGATCTTTGTGTGCATGCATGTGCTTGTGCGAAAGCCTTGGCGCATGTGCCTGCCAGCGTGCATGCTCACATTTATATGTTTGTATTTGCACTTTAAAGACTCTGGTCAGTGTGCTACAGCGGCGCTGTGTTGTGATTTATCGCTGACAGAGCTGTAGAACAGACACAGTGATGACCTTTGACAACTCTGACACATGTACAGCAGTTCCCCGAATCAAAAGAGGAACACATCTCTGATTTTCAACAACAGTTTGTTTTTATATCCAGAGGCGCAGATTTGAATTGTGTAGCGAGAGTGTGTGCGTACACATCTTGTGCCAGAATACAGGTTGCATCCTTTTTTACCATTGTATAAATCACCCGCACTCCATTGCCAAGCAGCCAATCAACCGCATTTAAACACTAATGAACCCATTCTTTATTCGCGTACAGATAAATTGGACTGTGAATGCTTTCTTCCCCACCTTCCCGTCTCTTCTGTGTTCTATTGTTTCTGTCCACCCGCTTCCAGTGGCAATGCATAACTGAATGGCAATGGAGGAAACGTCTTTCTTAATGAACGTTTGAATTCGAGTTCGGCAAGAGCGTAGTTTTTGGGTGTCTCGACAGCTCGCATTGTTGTGGTTTCTCTCCAGGGGTACGGGATGAAGAGGAGAGTGAATGAATGTGGAGAGCACGCGGGGCCATTACGACGCTGTGTGTCATTAATCAGCGGCTGATGAGAGGCAGTTTGAGGGAGAGATGGGGCCCATTACTACTACGGCACTCTCAGGACTCCGTGCGAGGCTCTTTTTCTTGCTGCCTTCTTTTCGGTCAACAATACAGCAGGTAAACAACGCTTGAAAGGAAATCATTATCCCAACAAAAAAAAAAACAACAAAAAAACTAGAGCAAATTCTCAAAGAGGATCATTAGTTTTATATGTTATCTTGCTGAACGAGCGGGACACGCGCAACTTTTTCTTGTGCCACATACTTTTTTCTCCTCTCGTTCTTCAGTTCCTCTCCCCCACCCCACACATCTTCAGCGTCTGCGTCTCCACCCTGCAGCTTGAATCTTCTATTCTCTCAGTTCTCTATGTTCTCTCCTATATGTTCTGCACTCTCTCCCCTCCTTTGCCAATCTCTGTCTCTTCCTCCGCGCGGCGTTTCCTTTCTGGCAGTCTGTGTGAGGAACTTGGTAGGAGGGCGACATGATGAGCGCTCACATGTGAGTCGGTGAGAGTTGAGAGAAATGAACGCACTGACTCGCCGCACTTTAGAGAAAGAGGGAGGCAAGGAGCAGTAGCCAAGTCTTAGACGTTTTACTTTTTTTTTTTTTCCTCCCCTTCTCATTATATCTAACATTGCTGCACAGCAGGCAGCTGAATAGATTGCGATACATGGAGGCTATTACAGTGTCGCATCCTGACTGTAGGGGCTAAATCTAAGAGGCTAGCTTGGAGTTGGAGGGTTGTATGTGTGGCTGAGTGGTGGGTAATGAGGTGAGAGTCCCTTCTAGCCAGAGGTTAGCAGTAGTTAGGAGGGCAGGTAAACATACCAGCTGCTCCCCGACTGCCTGGCCTCAAGGCCACGGTGACACTGGTAGAGGAGGAGGGGAGAGTGGTGTGGGGGGTTGGGGTGAGGAGAGCGGAGAAAAAGCAGGGCAAGAAGATGGATGTGGAGCCTGAAGGCATCGTGAGGTAAAGGAGAAAGCTGGATATTCTCAGATTGCAACGTTTACTGTGAATTACAGTGTTTACACAGGTGTGTACGTTACCTACCAAAGGCATTTTCCACTACATCTGGATAATCTAATGTGATCTCAGAGATTACTGTAATAACCTGATTACTTTCAGGTTTAAACATGTGTTCTTGTGTGCCACACTCAGAAAAAGTAGGACACCTGCTGCCATTGGAGGAGCCTTTGAAATTTTCACTTTAACATTTGCAGTAAGAGTTTGACATTTTGAGGAATGCGTTTACTCGCTTTCTCGCAGAGACTTGGATGTGAAGATCAAACAGATTTCAAGTGTGTGTGCACTATGGAGCTATAGAACCAGGCTGTGACTGTCCTTGCTTGTCATAGAGAAGCAGGGGAAACAGGCTCCCTCCAAATGTGAAGGATCCGTCTTTTTACATTTCTGTTTTTGCAAAGTTTCAATAACTGACATTCTACCTGTTGATAAGTGATCATTAGCGGGGAAGATAGATTTTTATTTTGTTTCATTAGCTTCAGATAGAGCCAGGGTACCCTTTTCTAACTGCTTTCAGTCATTATGTTAAACTGAGCTAAACTAATTTCCAGGCCATAATTAACATACAGTATATATATAAAAGTTGTATTGATCTTTTCTTTCATCAAGAAAGCACGTATGATCATTGTGAAAATGTCTCTTTAACTAAGAAGTCCTTAGGTTTTGTTTTGTTTCATGACTGAGGAAAAAATATATTTACATGACTTATTAACTTTAATTGGAATCGTGTTATTAGATTAGATTAGATTATGAGAGAGATTTTGAATCATGATTCCGAGTTATTTACAATCTTTGATACATTGTGAAATCTTTTCAACTTCTCAGCCCCCTTAATAGTAACTGACTCTCCCACCTTTAACGTCTTCATACTTCAATCCTTCTTCATACAAGTCAAAGCCAACAATGCAGTTTAACTCCCCGCCATTAAAGACGCAATGTGCCTCTCAAAGAGATATATAAATATATATATATATATATATATGACTTCATCCCTTTCCCACTTGACTAACAATAGATACAGTTCTTAACTTTTATGTGTTGAAGCCTATGTTTAAGATTGGTTTAACTTCATTATATGTGACACTTTAACAAGTCTTCATATTCCTTCAGCTGCTTCTCTATACAGATTCAGGTCAGCAGTACACTTTAGCTCCCAGCTTAGTAAACTATATTCTGCATCCTCTGACCTCACCCAGCTTTTACAACTCGTCATACTCTTCCAGCCACTTCTTCATACAAATCAAACCCCAGCTATGCAGTTTAGCCCCCAGCCAATAATGAAGTGATGTAATAAATTTTGCCCTCATCCCTTTCCCAGTTTTTCAACTATTAATAAAGAATTTTACTTTTACCTGCTTATTTATTCTTTAAGCCAGAAACTCCATTAAAATATGGTTTGAGATCAGTTTAACTTCCTGCTCGTAATAATTGTCTCTTTCCCACTTTTACAACTATTTCAGCTGCTTCTCCATAGGAATTCAAACCAGCTTTACAGTTTAGCTTCCAGCCTACAATATATTTTGCATCCTTCACCCGCACCCCACTTTTTCCACTTTTCATACTCTACTTCCCGCAGCATTCACACCACACCACACACCACAGTTTCTTCAGAAACTGTCTTCTCCATTTGTTCTACAAAACTTTGCGGTAAAAATTAATGATCTCAAGTCAGTTATGATTAAAAATTAACTGAATTAGTTATTGATGTTTTTTCAATACCATATGTATAAAGAGTATGTCTGATGTAATACATAACAGTTTAACTCAGTTCATTTTTTTAAAGCAACAGTTTCACTTAATGGGAAGAACAGCACTATGTGTGTCAGTCATATTTAGAATGACAGATATGTTTTACTGCTATGCATTACAAACAAACAAATAACGGATTGTACCATTTAATTGTATCCCTAGAGGTACTTTTCTATGTACTAGATTATGATAATCAGTACATATTTGCATTAATGGATAATTTGTCTTATCATTACAATGTCTCTGAATTATCATTATTATCATGTTAAATGTACAACATGTAGCATTTTAATTTCACCACTTTAATTTTGTGACAGTGGTGTAATGTGTCATACTGGTTAATATGTTAATAATAAAAAGTGCTAAAATAGTTTTAGCCATTTAATGTGCTGCAATGGATGTGGTAAGAACCTGACCTGTGCTTTTTGAGCACTCTTTACTCTCCTGTTAAGTGTCTGCGTGCTGTTTCTGGCTCTACCTGTTACCTCCCACCCTTCTATCTGTGTACGTATGTGTGTGTAAGAGAGAGGGAGAGAGAGAGAGAAAGAGAGGCAGAGGGAGAAACAGAGTGCCGCTTGTAGTACAACAGATCATTCATGTCCTGAGTGGACAGCTACATTTGGCTAATGCAGCCCCGCTTTCTCCGCTGGCTGCAGCCGACCACCTCGGTGCCAGTGTAAAGTGGACTGTAAATATTGACAGGGAGACAGCAAGAGGCGAACAGCGACCTTGTCAGAGAGAAAAAAGGAAAGAGAGGGAGGATGGGAGGGGTGGAGGATGATGGAGGCATGGAAAGAGAGAGGGCGAGTGAGAGAGAGAGAGGGAGAAAGGGGGTAGAGATGGAGAGAGAGTTCCTGCCTTCTCCCAAGGCAACTGAGTGTGCTTTGATGCACTGTGGCAGGGAACACACTGTCTCCCCAGAGAGGGAGAGGGAGAGCAGCGACACACCCACACACACACACACACACACACACACACACACACACACACACACACACACACACACACACACACACACACAGCATGCAGAGTTTTCACATTACCACAACACAGCTTTTTAAAATGTCAAAACGCACCCGCGCACACACCCACATTCATACATACACACACACACCCACCCACTTGCCATACATTCGCATGCACACTCACAGCATGAGCACGCTGACACGGTGTCAGTGACATGATTTTAATCCTCAGCCAGTTGAAATGCACCGGAATCACAGTAGATTAGAAATGACCAGCATCACTGAAAAGCCTGGCAACATCTTACACACACACACACACACACACACACACACACACACACACACACACACACACACACAGTTCGGTCAGTGTTTCCTTCTGTCAGATGAGAAGAGTCTCTGCTAACTTGAGCCGATCAGCTGGTCGTCTTGTCCGGACAGACACAATCAATTTGATCTGATTTGTTTTGCGCTGAAATGAATTGTAATGGCCTCATGAGTGCAGTGAATAGTAAATGACAGTGATGGCGATTGTAATTGGGGTAGTGGGTGAAGCAGGTCTTCAGCTGCCATAAAATTAATGTCAGGGGTAGCTGCAGCACTCAACACTGAAGCACGTGCATTGATCTTGAATAATTTAAGTGTGTGCGCGTAGGTGTAGATGTGCGCGTGTGTAGGCTCGGGCCCGTATGTACCCTGTCGGTGTAGCCACGAGCTTCACTTTGTTCTATTTTTGCTACCTTTTGTTTCTCCTCTTTTTCTGCCTCCTTTAGCTCCCTCCCTCCCGTCTTCTTCTCACCCCGCTCTGTGCGGTTATCTACACGGTTGATTATTGAGATACTGTTTTACCAGAGCGTTAGGCAGGTGTACGCACAGCCCTGCCTGAGCGAATGTGTCAATGGATGGATAGGGTGCGTGTTTTTTACCAGGTTAACCTCAGAATTTAAAGGCTAGGATTTCTCTTTCTCTTAGTGAGCAATGAGATTACATGTACTGTTCTTTATCTTAATCTCTTTCAGAGGCCATCAATTCATTCAGCCCTAATCTCATCTCCAGGCACTCTGCTGTGACTCTGGTAGCCTTGTGTTTTTTTTTCTATGCCCGGGTGGTACTGTAGCCTGTGTCTCAGCTGAGTTCAAAAGGCTCGGGATTCAGCTGAAACCGGTTTGTCGGTCTCGTTACATCCAAACTTTGCATTAAGGGCAAACCTCCCAAGTTCCCACTGACATCTTCTTAAACAAAAAAGAAAAACATGCCAGTATTAAAAGGGAATACGAAATCAAAAAACATGTTTGCTCCTTCACCGCCGTTAATGGTGGTAGGGTGATCAAACACTTTGGATTTATATAATGAAGTAGACATTTCTATCCTTACTGAAAAGCATTCCGGAGAGTGACTGTAAAGATGTATGGGTAGATAAAAAGGGGGAAGATGACAAGCAGCGAAATTCACAAGAGGGATGGTCTCACAACGTCACCGCCACATGGCCGAGGCTATGCCCCACTGAGCCAGCAGGAAGCCTCAGGCTTTGGATATTTTGGTCAACTGTCCCTTTTAAAAAGTCAAGCTAACCCATTAGGATTGAATTTGATCATGAGCTACAGTAGGATTGTTTTTTTTCTAGTGACCAGTGGCCCGCTAATCTCTTAAGCCAAGAACAACCACATGTATATCTCGACCTTTTCTCCAGTGGATCTGCAGCACTCCGTAAGAGATGAAAATTTCTGATTTTCAGGTCGGTTAGCCGGCAGTCTGTGTCGTTGAAACTTGCGTAGGTGTGTGAGTGTTCATGCCGTGTGTGTGTGTGTGTCTACAGATTTGTGGAAGAGGTCAGGAAGGGTAATAAAAACAGGCTTATCTCTACTCGTTAGGCACAGGAGATAAGAGATGCAGAGGGAGACGCTGCAGATTTGTGCTGTCGTATTACCGGGCCAAACAAGCGAATACCAAATTACACTGGCGATGGAGCGGGAATGACAGGAAAGAGGGATGGAGTGAAGGAGGGATGGATGGATGGAAGGAGAGCAGAGGAGGAGGCAGAGATAAATGCAGCAAAAACCCCGGCCTGTGCGGGGAAGCTGAGGATAGGCCAGCATGTTAACCTTAATCCCTCCATGGAGAGGCGTAAACACACAGGAAGAGAGAACAGGGGATTGAGTGGAAAAGAGAGGGATGTGAGATCTTTGTCTTCCCGCTCTCTCCTTCATCCCTTCAGCCTGTGATCAGCCAGTTGCAGGCAGCGGCCGGGAAATCCCTCTGAACCCATCTGAAGCCAGCCTCTTAATCACACCCTTCATCTCAATTGGCACTTCCTGCTGCCTCACCCCCTCTCCCCCATGTTTGATTCCTCTCCTTTCACCTCCTCTCTTCTCACTGTCACTCTCCCGAACTCCTCTGTTTGGACCCCGCCGCTTCGACTTGAGTCATCTCTCACCGAATCCTCTTTCACTGAGTACTCTCTCCTCATTTGAGCTTTTCCCGTCAGTGACTCATGCGCACCAAGTTTTCTAAGGAGTTATGATCCGTCTCCTGAATTTTTCTCCCCGTTTTCAAGTATTTTCAGGCAGGAATGAAGAGAATATAAAGGTAAATCTGGGAAAAAAGAAAAGTCTCACCATCGGCTGCAGAGCTGCGGTCGGTATCCAGCCCTGCATCCTAAAACTCCAGAGATTCTGGTGGTATTTTCAACTTTGCTGAAGTGGGCCTGCGGTAATTTCAGACAGTTTCAGCCAACCATCCAGCCACATCTCCACTCCAACCCTCCCCCCCTCATCCCGCGCCCCGTGGGAGAGTGGTGGTCTATGGTTGACTGACTGGCCAGGCAGGCGCGGGTGAGCAATGGAGGGCTCACATATAGGAAGGGATAGATGTGTATCGGACTGGACGGTCCCCTGCATTGATCCGCTGACAAGAATGGAGCCGACCTTTAACTGAGTTTGAACTGTGGACCATCTTCTCATTCACAGTGAATTTAAAACACACACACTGGAGATACAGAGCTGCTTCCAGCCTCAGAAACATATTGAATTATTTTGTTTATGCGCTCGTTTTCTGTGTCTATGTTTATGTTTGAATATGTATGCGTCTTGGTTGTATGCGTGTGAAAGGCAGCAGGGCAAAGGGCACGCTGCAGACCAGTGTGTTTGTGTAAATACGTCAGACTGAGTGATGAGGTTACAGCAGAGGATGCCAGCTGCTCCTTAATGCAATGATGTATGTGTGGCTACAAGACTGCATATTTCACGTTTTGTATGGCTGTATGGTCTTGAGGTGCTCTGTGTGTGGGTCGGCGCATGTCTGGTTGTGTGTCCTTGGCGAAGAGCTGCAGGGATTTTAACCAGGCTCGGCAGACGTACAGTACACGTACACGCTCCCTCTCTCTCTGTCTGGGATATTTCATTAGTGCAAGACATCACTGGTGTCCAGGGCCAACACAGGGGGCACGCTCTCGAGTCAAGCCATTCACACATGATCACTGCACCTCAATCCTTAAAATTGGCCTTTTTTTTTTTTTTTTTTCTTTCCTGCAGCAGCTCTGTCTTCTCTTAGAGGTTATCTGAGAGGAAGGAGCAGCTTTCGACCTGAAACCTGCTGAGTGAAAATGAGTTTGGTTGGATAATGACACCCGCGAGATAAGGCAAAGCCAAAAGGGTGGGGGGGCTCTAGTTTAAAAAAGATCCCGGGAGCCAAAATGGAGGAGGGCGGTGTGATGATAAACAGACACGGCACTGGAATGAGGAAGCAGTAACACAAAAACACTCGAAAGACAAGCCAGGTACGGGTTCAGAATGAATTTGCCCTGTAGCCGTTCAGCAGTTTGTTGTTAAAGAGACACAGCACCACCATGTGGCAGATGGTCAACACTACAAAGGTTTGAATTTATGCCAGTAAATGTATTGTGCCTGATGCCAAATTTCAGCTGCAACAGTTGGAAATGTAATAGAGCCTGAATGCCTGCTAATATTTCACATCCAGTCCGTCTCAATTGCTTCAGCTTTTGTGCAGACAACCAGTCCTTTTTTTTTCTTCTTGTGTTTTTCTGTGCAAATCATCCCTCCGCCCTATTAAATTACTTAACACTCCATCTGCAGAACCATCATCAACTTTGAAAATGCCACAGTAAAATGTCCTCCACCCTCTTTCATGACAGTCTTTATAAAAAATCCAACTAATTATTTAGCATTCTTCATTTTAAAGTTCACATTTCCTGTTCTTTTATAACCCAGAGTCTGGCGTTTTATGGATGAGCTGAAACAAAAGTATGTTTTACAAGCTCCCGCTCAGACACTTTTAAGAGTCAGACTGCTGAATGAATAATTAGTTTTCATTTCCTGCAGCCTGGCCTGAATTTCCTCCACAGCATAATCACTGCTTGTCCTCATCTCTTTATTACACAACTGTTTGAAACCCCCAATAGCCTTCTTGTAGTAAATTTAGCGTTATGTGATATTGACCAAAACAAAATCCTATTACTCATCATAACAATTTGATATTTTGGCAGTTACTTTTTATCATCAGAACAGACAGAGTTCAGGGAATTCTCATTTCCTTTAATGTAACCATTAACGAAAGATAGATGTTGGGTTTTATCAAGGTAATCAATATTCTTGCGAATGTCTTCATCTTTTGTTACAGTACAAATAATATCCCTGTGGAGTATTCTTAAATAAATGCAGTTCTGCAGTGGAGCAAACAAAACATTATAATTCATACTGTATTGTCTATTGTACATCATATGTGATTCAAACCAAACTCTTATTTGAACTGATTTTTGCTCATTGACCAGTTTAAACAACGTATATCTTACTAACAAAGTATTTTTTTAAATACTGGGAAGGTACAGGAATTATACTTTGTCACTCCAGTCACTCCTGTGATGTCACCCAATGGCTAAGTTGCATCGTGGGTAATGTCGGCTGCAGGTTTTGAAAAGGAAGGGGAACAAAAAAGGGATATTTCTGGCAATGCTGTATTGATTTTGATAATTTGTTTCAAAACTTTCCATAATGAGGAGTGCGATGCCAGACTAGTGAACTGCTTTTCAAAACCTGGTGCCTACATTACCCACAATGCAACTGAGGGATATCACTGGAGGCCCTTCCGTTTCCTCTGGAGCCACAAAAAGCATTATACTTACTTATATATAAGTAATATATTGAGGAGTATACTCCCCAAGACCTGTTATCACATTTAGAAGTGTAAAATTTGTGCTTGATTTCAATCTTTAGAATAAAACACATATTTCTCTCCATGTGTGAGTGCCATGGCATGTTTGTTTCGTTTTAGAATCAGAAAACTACTTTAGATGCACTGACGGCTGCACTTTTTTGGTTTTGGCCCCCAGGTATGAGCATTTCAAGTTTTAACAATGGAAAACTGTTTTGCCCCCTACAGATCGAGTCCAAACAACATAATTAACTCAGTTCAGCCCATCAAAAGTTGATTTCTCTATTTATTCTATTCAGGGAACCCCGTTGCTTCATTGTTGAATAGTTGAACAGCTTGGTGATTGTTGTTGTGACTGAGCGGATTAAGGTGCTTTTCAAATTGAAGGTTCAGAACCATTTTGATATTTTTATTAATTTCACGTCTTTCATTTTGTCATTCCCGTGTTTTTACCTTCAAATGTCTTCAATCAAGTACAACAAAAAATCCCAAATTATAATAACATGACTCAGAAGTAATGTTTATAAAGCCCATTGTGTAGGTGGAGCGCAGAAAGCCATTACTGAGCACAATAAAAAAAAAAAAAGCATAAAAGAAAAAGGAAAACCAAAGCTGGTGTTCACAGAAGAACTTGTAGGGTCAGCGGCAGAGGACGTTGTGCTGGGCTGTAATAATGGGGAAAGAGATGATCATTAGGACACTTTGTAAGTGCGAAAAGAATGATTTTTTTATTTTTTTTTTTAGGAGATATTCAAAGTAGTCTATTGTTGGAGGAGAATTGTAATTAGAGGGCTAACAACATTCAATCATGACCCTTCCAATTACTAGGACCAGAGTTTGTTCTCATCAAATGAGCTTCAGATCCTCTCTGCCCTTTACCGCCCCCTCATTAGCATAATCCCCACGGAATACGAGGGGATAATGAGCCAGGTTGCACCTTCAGTAAACACACAGTGTGTGTGTGTGTGCGTGCATGCGTGCGCTGTGTGTGTGCGTGTGCCAGTGGATGTTCGGTGTGGTCATGGTTCATTAGTGGAACCTTTGCGTGATTCCTCTGGTTCGCCTTAATCATCCATGTGACTCAACGCTCTAATCAAGACCCTTTCTGTACTTCACCAGCACAGTGTTGCACTTGCGCACACACACACACACACACACACGCTTATATACACATCCTCATTACTTTTTACCAAGACCACCTTTAGTCGCGGGTCTGACAGTGTACTAACTAACTACAACTTTATCATATTACCTCCGCTCTTACACTGTATGACTTCTAATATTGTTAAATCAGTGGTTCTCAGCATGGGTGGCAGGGCTCTGAGCGGGAGTCACGATATAAATTAAGGAGTGTAAGACGATTAACAAAATAAAAAATTGAAAATAGTTCTGCTTCAAGAAAAAAAAACTTTCTCAGACTTTTCTTCAATTCGAGTGTCGGGGTTAATTCTTAATCTCGGGAGCACATATTGCTTTTGGCCGCGTCCCGCAGCCTCGTCTCCTTGTTCTTCTTTAAACAGGTAATTCAAGAAGATTGATACCAGCGTCATATCAGTTTATTGGTTCTGAGCCTTTGCCAGGCAACTAGCTGAGACTCCAGGAGGTTGCTGATCCAAGCCAAGAAGAAGTCTGGCACACAACCATCTTTAAATACAGATTGTTCCTATCTCACTTTGTTCTTGTCCGAATAAATGATAATTAGTGAGCTTTAGAGGTGCCAGCAGATGGATGTGTGGACTTTGCAAGTTATCAAAAATATCAATACTTGGATGATTTTAATGTTGTTTAGCTCTCTAGTCTGCACGCGGTGGCTCTCCCCAGGTGCAGCAGTCTGACGCCATGAATGCGACAACAGTGTGCCGCACGTTTTCTTCTTCTTCTGGGCTTATTGACAAAATGCAAACCATTTTTAAAAGAGCATATTGCCACCTGCTATATCAATGTGCACAGATGCTTTTCTTTTGAAAGCAATAAGGCTTCATATTATCAGATCAAGCGAAAAAAATCTTTCCCTGGCTGTTTGTGGTCTTTATAAGCCATTTAATGCTAAGCTAAGCTAGCATGCTGCTGGCTGTAGCTTCATATTTACCAGACAGACATAAGAGTGGTGTCAGTCTTCTCTTCCATCGCTTACCAGAAAGCAAATGAAATGAAACTATTCCTTTTAATTGCTGCTTTTCATCTAATGGTAATCTATCATCTAATGAATAGTAATGGATGGTTTTATCTCCTCAGTTAAGTGTACCGGTTTGAATCTCAAGTGATGACAATCTCTGAGTAGGCATGAATTTATTGTGAGGTTTTATAAGGCAGACGGTTGTGAGCCATTCTCTTTAATCATATTTAAAAAGTAATGCTCTGTTATGAATTGGACTTTCGTAGTGCCCTCCAGACAGGTCCTCCTCTGATTCTGTCTCACGGTATTTTCTCTCTTCTCTTCGTCTTATTTATGCAGGTACTCGTCTTCCAGAGAAGGGTGCTACCACAGGCAGCATCATAGGAGCCATCATCGGAGTCATCATACTGTTGGCCATCATCGGAACAGCCATAGCGATGTACCGCAAACACCGCAACAACAAACTGAACGGAGAGTGAGTATTTTTATGTCTGGGTGTTTGTTCTGTGTGTTATTTTTCTAAATTGATCCATTAGATGAAATGCCAGTCTGCATGGCTCATGTTTCTGTGACTCACTGGACAGCTCTGTGTGTGTGTGTGTTTGCGTTGTAGCGGCCCACCCAAGTACAAGCCCCCTCCTCCCAAGAAGACCAACAGCTCTGCTAACAGGGTGAGTCACCATCGACACAAATGCTTGTCAGGACAGTCAGGACAGCAGTATTATTAACCAGACAGTTGTGTCATGTTGTTCTACACATAGCAACGCTAACAGATTATATCTGCTGAAATGTGCTGACGTGTGTGTGTGTGTGTGTGTGTGTGTGTGTGTGTGTGTGTGTGTGTGTGTGTGTGTGTGTGTGTGTGTGTGTGTGTGTGTGTGTGTGTGTGTGTGTGTCCGTGTCCTCAGGAGATGAACATAAGTCATGCCCCTGTGGTCGAGACCAGACCGCTACAGGACCAATACTACAATACCCAGAGTGCCGAGCCGGTCACGGTAAGGGAATATGTTAGTTAAAAAAACAGAGGGGAGATACAGTCAGATTGTTGTAACTCAAACGTACATTACTCATGTTTGTTTCATGTTGTGAATCAGTGTGAGCTTCTATCAAAATTAAAACGAGTCCAACTCTTCTTCAGTACACGATTTTTTAATCTAGAAAAACAGTTTTGCTATCTTTCTTTCACTAGGGTGGTGTCTGTTTCCTGTTTTCTTTATGAGAGAGCATGACCTCAGTCCGTTATTACATGTTGTGCAACCACATGGAGGACTTTTTGTTCTGCAGTGAGAGAGAAGGCCTCACATTAAAATGTAATCCAAAACTTGCAGTTCTGTTTTAAGCCTTTTTTTAAGGGAACCTTTTGGTTAAGTGCTGAAAGGGGTGCTGATTAATATTTTAACTGTCATCAATTTGTGAATTCATGGATAGGTTAAGACGTTTGTGTTTTATTTATTCAGTTTCCCATTACAGTTTCCATCCTCCTAGAATGAAATGAGGAAGGCTGTGGATGAGCCGCGGTCTCATTGTTTCTCAGAAGTGTGAATGGTCATTTAGTTAGCGCAGTGTCTGTGGGCAGTGAGTCAGAGTCTGGAGAGTAAAACTCTGGTTAATGGTGTGTGTCACTGCACAACTGCAGTAAGAAATCTACCAATTAACTTGAAGCTTGAGGACACAATAACAGTGGTTTATATCTTAGGTTTAGTCAGAATCCATCCAGGGGCATTGATTGTGATTAGGTCTTTGCTTCTTTTTTTCTTCTTTTTTTCATTATTAAACTCATCAAGCTATGGGGAGATTTGTTTCGTATAAATACTTGATTTTGTTCAAGCCAAAACATCTGAAGCACAGTAGATCTAATCAGTTCTGGAACGTATCACACACTAGTTGTCAGTGCTGTAGGCCATGTGTAATGCTTATTCCTGTATTTAAGCATTTCAAGTTTAATTGCTCGTGTATAGTCTCTATTTTAATTATTTAATTATTTTAATACACATTTAATTATGTAATATTTTGGAAGATGCACTATGAAGCTTCTTTAGCCACAGTTCTCGTAACTCTCACCCTGCCCTAAATCAAAATGCAAGCCTGTTTTGCTCCGTCATTTACAAACTCAAATGTAATCATGTGCATTCATAGTTTTTAAGTTTTTAAACAAGATCTCTGTCTCTGTTCATGGGCCCCAAAAACGTGGCACAGTGCAGCTTTGAATTTCTCAGTTTCTCTGGACTTTTCCACCAGAATCCAGGGGAATTTTTTATGCTGTAACCCAGGAATTTCCCCCCTCGTGAAATTCAGTGATCCCCTCAGTAGGACACAGAAGTTTATATTGGGTAGATTAGATTATAAGTTTCTGAGTCTTTCCCTTGTATTCAACTGTTGCTTCTCCTCCACTACACCTTAAAGGCAAATATTGTGCTTTGGACTCTTGCTGCATTTGTCTGACTGCTTTAGTAAGTTGTTACTTACAAGATAAAATATATATATCTACCTCTGAATTTGAGATTGAGCATTTTAAGGTAAATAATCAATTTAAAACTCGGAATAGTTCTAAAATGCATTGACTAGAGATGCATCGTTTACAGCCCCGCCACAAACATGTGATTACAGAAAATGATGCGTTGCTGTAGATTAAACCACCCAGCCGAGCATAAAGCAGTTAAATGCAGCATGAACGTTAATGCACCAGTAACATTAATCCAAAAACATCATATATTATATAATGGTAGTGGCAGGGATCATTAGCAGGAAGTATTTTTTTCTGATAATACTTTAAAAAGCAGGACTTCTACTTGTGGTGTAGTATTTTCACTGTACTTACTCATTATTTATTATTATATACTAAGTAACGGATCTTAATTCTCCACCACTGGATTAAACTCCACCTTCAAATATGGAGAGAAAACTGCTGTATCATGCTCTAGCCTTTCAGAAACTGATGAATGACATTTTGTCTGCAAGAATTTGTTGTGCACCAGAGGCTGTTGAGACAGGATCTAGTGAACCTGGGGATAGATATTTCATCAAACATAAAGGATGATGTTTACTGTTGTCTTGTTGCTGCCAGGACCTGGATGCCTACCATGATGATGAGGCTAATGTTGATGACGACAGGGACCACTATTACTCTGCTGCCCCCTCTGGCTGGGATGATCCAGGCAACAACGAGGTCCCGCCTCCCTACATGCGCACAGACAGCGACCCCCAGGACTATCATCCGGGCCCCAATGTCAACCGCGGGGATAGCTTCGTGTCGCCCGCCATGTTCGTGTGAGCAGATGCCGAGAAGACGTGTGTGTGCGTTCGTGTGTAAATATGTGTGCATGACCGAGTGAGTGAATATTTCGGCAGAGAAACAATTTGGAGGCTCTGTGACGGAAAAGTGTGAAGACTTGTGAATGTGAACATTTTGTGCTTAGCTATGAGTTTTCAGTTCTGTGCCGCAGAAACAGAGCTCTGTTGCGCCGTCTTGTCTGAGAAATCTATCTGTGATCAAGTTACAAGTAGCATGTGCTATGAAATCATCAGGTTCGGGTGTGTGTGTTGCTCTTTTTGTTTTTAGAATGTGGCTATTTTTAAACCCTGATTAACTTGAGCCAGCAAGATACAATATGTTGCTAGTATACTGTATGCACAGCTGCAGTACACAGTTACAGGAATATAATGACATTACAATCCTTAAATTATAGAGGAAATCAAAGACCGGATTGTTCCTGAATACACTGATGAATGTGACATCATAGTCAGGATCACTGTTGCATTTCAGGAGCATGGAGCTGATGTTTTGTCTTAACACTGAACTGCCTTGCATTATCAAATGTGGGGCTGTCACACGCACATTATAGTTACAGACATGTCTTGGTGGCTTGGTTAACAAAAGCACAATCTGGGGGTATTACATGTTGCCTCTGTCTAGTCGTATCTGTCTGCTGTTGTCGGTTTCCAAAAGCCAGCTGGCGCAAAGTCGGTGTAAAACAGGCGCCCTGTGGAGAAGCTATTAGTTGCAGTTCATCGTGCAGCGCCGAGACGAAACTCACAGACCATGAAGACATCAGGGGGTAAACCACAGCCATGGGGCTTAACTGCTGGAGCAATATTACAGACGCGTGGATATGTGTGTTTCATATCTGAATTGTTTTTCTTATGTCTTCGGCCTTTGCCGACCTTGTGAAAATTTAGTGACAATTAGCTCAACTCAGGTGGAAGGGAACACAATTGAAGATCTGCTAAATAATCAAACATAATTGGCCTGTATATTTCTAGCTGTAATAATGTATTCTATTGTTTACTTACTTACCTGCATCCATCTTTAAAGCCATACTTAGAAGATTCTCAGTTCCTTTAAAACAAGTGCTGCATTTTCAGGGGGATGTCTGTTACTTTACGACACTGAAAACTTTTGTGCCTGTTTTTATTTTTTATATCATTCACTTTGTCTACCAGCATGTTCAGATGGATTAGGATAAATCTGGATTATGTCCATGGAATCTGTTGCAACTCATCTCTCTAGTGGAGGATTAAGTAGTTTTTTTTTTTATGAATTTCAAACAGGGGGTGAAATGGAGCCTGATGCGTCCGTCCATTATCAGGGACAAGGGTTAAACAAACCAAACCCAAATGTGTCTCTATGTGTGTTTAGTGCCAACCAGTTTGTTTTATCAAATAGCCTTTTCAAGAGAAATGATTTTGTTTTTCCCTTTAATTGAATGATGTAAGTTTTAATCTATTTTACTCATCAAGAATTGTATTTTTAAAATCATGTTGGCATTTGTTGATTCAATAAAGAGTTAAATTATGGTCCTGATCAAATCAGCCGACTTGAGTGATTCGTTTCTTTATTCTTTGCAGCTGCAGACATTTTTCACTCTGGTTGTAATTCCACCGTTTCACCATGTGGCGGCAGTGTGGACTGAAAGTATGGACAGGTTTAGCCCAGTAGATTTACAGCTGTCACAAGCACATGCTAACATTTAAAAAAAGGAAACGCAGAATATTTGGTGCCTTATACAGTTCTGAGTTAATAATATTCATCTGTAAGTACTCAGAGATGTTAGAAGCATACAATTGCATCATCAGACTGCAGCTGCAGTACCTCCATTTGTCCATGCGAGGGCTCTAGATTTTAAGGGCTGGAGCTGCAAGATGCTTTAACACACCTGATACAGTGGCAGGCGCTGGTTCTCTGCTTCCTCTCCTCCTGTCTGACTCATCTCTTTCTATCTTGAGCTGCATTTCCTCCAATCCCGTACGCACAGTCCCATGAAAAACCCTACTGGCACAAGAAGTGGTCCATTTTTAGATCGGCATGATTCATTTCTCTAGCACGGAGACTGCACCAAAGAAGCCAAAAAGGATGTGCTATGTCTTTTTAAATGCAGAATGCGAGGATTACATACATCACCTTCCTGCACCACTGACTCACACGTTTAAACCACTTGTGTCTCTCAGCTTATCCATATTAATTTGTAGGGAGTGCAGCAGTGTCCTGAACGAGCCGGGCCCAGTGCAGATTAGCTTCTGGTGCTGCAGTTGAAGGTGAGGCCTGACCAGCAGCTCACCATGACTCTGCAGTCTGTTCTCTGCCTGTATTCTGATCACACAGGTACATGGGCACTCTGAGAAGGAGTGGAAAGTGTAATGGGTTTATTGCTGACATGATACAATTTGCAGCGTGAAGGCCATTGAAGACTTAACACCAAGGTCAGCTCACTGCAGACACGCTGAAAACTCCCAGCCAATATGGTACCTCTGACTTTCTTTGTGTGTTTCACCTACAGTTAAAGATGGCGTCTGTGAACTTGATTATTTATTCATGTATTCTTTCTAATTTTACCTGAGCTGCACTACCCTGTGCTGACTTTGCAATGTACATTAAGGTGCCTACAAGATAAACGTCGGGATCGATAAATATGATCTGGGAATCGAGCAGGAGTTGTAACTCTCCCTAATGGCTCTGTGTGTATTGATTGAAGAAGTATGGTGGGAATGCACACGCTGTCAATGGAGCACTCAAAGGTAAAGATAGACAAACAGGAGACAACGACGCTCAATTGGTTGGGTCCAAAGTATTTTTGAGGATCCGAACAAATTCTTTACCGGGAATCTGTTCTCACGCTTCTCTGTGTCGCTTTTTAAAAATGTTTTCCCCTTAAACTAGCAGTGATTTGTTCAGTTCCAGCATTATGGGATTAAGAGACTATGTGAATCGGCAGCCAGGTAATGAGTGAGGGAGAAGGCAGAGAATAAACCTCTCATGCCTTCAATGCTGCTAAGCTGGCTAAAAATAGAGGCAAAGGAGAAGGATTGAGAGAACCGGGGTGGACAGAAAAGATGGGGGGGATGGAGGAAACAGCTGATTTGAGTCGCAGCAAAGCAGGTGAGGAGGGATTAACCAGGTGACCTTGGCTGTCAGTAGAACAAGTGTGGCACGTTAAAGGCACTCAAAGAAACATGCATCATTCATCCACCTTCATCCTGGGTGCTCCTTGAGCCTGACCTGACGGACAAACCAGGCCCATTATGTGTATAACAATGATGAGCATGTTTGGCTGTATGCTGTTGGCTTGGTTGGTGAGTACACCCAGACACACACACATTTATAGATACAGGCCTGACAAGGCTTAGGACACCTTTGATGACCTTGAATGTTTATTCTGAGAGCTGCGAAGAAATACAGATTAAAGCAAACTGTTAAGATTACGCAGCAATCTGACAAAGTTGGATCATATCCCCTTCAAAGAGAATAAATAGAATTTGGCTCAGTGCTGCTGCACTGCTGCTTCATGTGGATTTAAGAGGATGACTGGACCCCTACGGAGTCTATAGTCTTTCATGTGCTGATAGCAAAAAAAGTAGTGTTAGAGTAGATTATAACTTAAACATCCTTGGCTTGTCAGATAAACACTCACAAGTTCGTCACCTGTTCTCAGCCTCATTTCTCTCTATCCCCCTCTTTTTTTTTTTTTACATTTTTCTCCATCCCGTCATCATCTCTCAACGGGGTCTAATTCTGTAAACACCAGGCCAGAAGGACACACTGTGTGAGAGGAGAGCAAGAGGACGAGGGAGGCACGAACGCTGGCACCATGGTGAGTGTCACTGTCGAGACGCCCTCGCAATGGGAAAGGCATGCGAGTCTGCAGAGGAGTGGAAAGAGAGGGGAACTGATAGAGCGGGTGGAGTAGATAACGGGCACAGGCTAGGAGGCGGAGGAGGGAGAGGGAGAGAGAGAGAGAGAGGCTTTGGGGATTAAAGAGGAGATGAAGGTGGAGGGCAGACAAGGCCAACGGACAGCTGGGAGAGGCCCAGCTCGGCTCACATCGGTTCAGATTTGTATGTTAAATGTTTCTCAAGGTCCTCACTTTGAGAACGTACACATCTGGTCATCAAAATGATTTACAAAAAAAGTTACATGCTATAGTATTAAAACAGCAATGTAGGCAAATGCAGCAAAATGCATTTAGACCGATTTAAATGAGTCGAGTAAGGCTACAAATATCTGTCAAAGACTTGAAGTGTTGCAATGTAGAGAGACTCGTGTTTTGTATCAAAGCAAAATAAATATGGAGCATAGTGTGGTTTTGGATGCAATGGTAAAATGTAATATTTAAACACACTCAACCCCATGACCGAAAACTCACCCAGAACAAACAGTGTCATCCGGGGACAGACAGATTTGATAATGGTACTACAGTGGTATTCAATATGACAGCACTTTGCCCTCCACATGCCCAAGGCAGGAGCCGCTCTGGCAGATAGTGACAGCAGCTACATTATGTTTAGTATTTCTCAGCATCCTCCAGTGACGTAACTCACAATTCTACGTACTGTCCGGTTATAAAATGATCTCCTTTGTGTTTGAAGGGCAGGTTTTTTCCATAGTAGCATAAATGATTTAGTGACCATGTCCACAAGAAATGTATGCGGTGATGAAATGTAACTAAGTACATTAAATACTTGATAGTACTGTACTTAAGAGTATAGTGATTTTACACATTAAAGTGTGCTTAAAGGTATCAGCGACTACTATTAGATATGTGAAAAAAATTAGTATAAAGCCTTTTGCGGCTCCAGAGGAAGCTGCCTGTAATCTTGTAAATTGCCTCCAGTGATGTCACCCAGTGGCTTTGTTGCATTGTGGGTAATGTAGGCACCAGGTTTTTGTAAGGTGTAAGAATGCGTGGAATACAAAAGGTGGTATCTCTGATGAGTCCAACAGTGTTATAGGAGTGCGATGTTAAGTTCAGGAGTGCACTGCTTTTCAAAACTGCCGCCTTACCACCGTACCCACAATGCAACTTAGCAACTGAGTGACATCACTGGAAGCAGTTCATCAGATTACACATAAAAGACTTTATACTACTCCCTTTTCATATCCAATAGTTTATCCAGATATCTTTACTTTTACTCAAGTATGACTTTTGCGTACTTGATTTTATGTTTTATAAACATCTATGTTTTTTTGGAATATCGAGCACAGAAGAATAAGCAAATTATCCAAAAGTACAGACTAGTCATTAAGGCACTGAAGTTACTCAGTAATGTCAGCAACAAAGTAACGTCACTCTCTTTCTCAAGTTTGCTAACATTAGCCATCATAAACCCAAAGGTGTCTGTGTGCTAAGCAGTTTTATTTCCCCACATGCAGTGGTGATGTAACTCACACATTTATATACTGTATGAATATAAAATTATCAAATTTGTTATTAAAAAATGTATATTCAGTGAACTGGTGGCAGTTTCAAAGATGAAATTTACCCAACTTTTGCTAACATTAGCTTGCATTAGCCATAAGCTACTGTTCATACCAGACTAAACCAAAAACAAAAAACCCTGAAGTATCTTAAATTTAGCAACTGTGTGTTTTATTTTTGGGGAATTCACCTCTAATTTGTTGCCTCTGAAAAAACTGCATAGTCACCCCCTAAAATCTTTTTTATTACAAAAAATCAATATGGATTGCTGATAAAATGTATAATATCAAAGACTGTTTATGCTTGTTGGTAGTATTGGGAGACATACGATACAAATATTAGGCAAAAGACAAATTAGGTCTCAGTGCTGCCTTTAGTAGGTGAATAGTGAGTGTATTCGCATGGGTGCAACCGTGTGTGTGTGTTTGTGACATTTGCAGCGTGTCTCTCCGAGGCGGTCGTGATGCCAGCTGGTTTAAAATGATGCTTAATATTTAATGCTCTCAGCTCAGGTTGCATCATTCTTCTGTAGTTGCTGGATGACTCGCTTTAACTGTCTCCACATTTTCTGATTTAAAGCGATGAGATGTCCAACATGCCCTTAAAATATCTTTCTTGGTGAGCTCGAATCTCTGTGAAGTCGCAGCTGACAGCTTTTTCTCCACAATCTTAGCCGGGTTATTATCGGCAGAGGGATGCTGACTTGTGCAGGATCCTTCCTGTGTGTGAGAGGATAATGTGACAGACAGGTGGCTCTTACCAGTAGGTGATTTGTTAATTTTTAACAAGGGGGTTGCCCTAAGCCTAACCCTAACTCCAGGGTTCAAAATATATCTGTAGAAACTTTGAAATATTTTGTTTTCCAGGCAGATGCCACTGAATGATCATAGAAACATTATGGGAATACAACAAGCAGTGCGTCTCTATGATCCTCATGCTCTTCTGTGATGACATAATGCTCCTTGTCACTTTAATCATGAAGGTGAAATTACAATATTGAGTGCACTGGCTACGATATAGTCATTAAAAGATTACAAATCTGTGTGTGACTTTGGCACCACAGACGGTACCATGGATTTATCGATACACAGCACAGTTCAGCTGCTGTACTTCAGAGTCATGGTCGGGATCATAGATTCTAACGTGCACAGACCTCAGTCAGAAAAAGGATCAATGAGTCAGGCAGAACTACACTAACACATTCAGCTTAACAGCCCCTCTGTAGCCGACCGGCTGTTACATTACACATTTCTCTCCTCACTCCTCTGCTTATCTGTAATGTCCTTCTGTACCTGCAGTGCCTCCTAGTAACACCTTTCTCCCCACATTCCTTTATCTGTTAATGTTCTCTTTATTTCCGTTTATTGTGCTTGAGTTAACAGGAACAATGGTAATTTTCACCGTGCCCAGCAACATGAGCGTCCTCTTAATCCAGTCACGTTGTGCTGAGTCTCAGCTCTTGTCCATTCAAACAGGGGTGTGTCTTCTCTCTCCTCCAATCACAGCCACCAGGCCTGCACTGCAGATGCAGGCAGAGGGATGGTGCACACAGATGTGGACGTTCTTGTCACGCTGTTGTTAAGGAGGTTCTCCACCTGGCCAGGATGAGGGGGAGAGGGTTTTATGAGCTTTTGTCGTCATTTTCAACATGTGGACATGTTACAGCAGAGGAGAAATATGCTTCAGTCAGCAGGACGAGGTGGCAAATAATGGGGTCATGAAACTACCCTTTAGATTAATCCTTGGTGGTAATTCATCCTCGTATGATGATGATGATCAATCACATGCAGTAAAAACTGACACACATGAACAATGACGTCATAAACCACACTGAACCAGAGCGTACGGTCGTGACTGATTTTTTAATTTAAAACAAATATTAGCTTTTTGCTATTTACTAATATTTGCTAATATATGACCTTGAAGGTTCACTGTTGAGCTTGGGAACACATGTGCATTTAATAACATAGCGCTTTCGATAATTTCTCACAGCCTTCTTAAAGGATGAGTTCACCAAGGAATGAAGGTTCAGTTATTTTCCACTCACTGCCATTGCCAATGGGTAGTCAGGAGAGGTTTCTAGATCAATGAGACTTTTTGGGAGCTTCACTGCAAAACAGTGCTGTAGCATTGTCCTAAACAACTGAAGTAGATTTTTTCTAAACCTAAAAAGACACCCCCCCCCCCCCCCCAAAAAAAAGGGTCGTCCTGCTTTATCCAAGTCCCAGATTGTTTTAGACATGATTGACGCTCTTGACACTTTTAGTTTAGCAGCTACAGTTTCAGATTTTCATCTGTAAATGGTTTAAATGTCATCTTTTCAAATCAATTTGTGATTTCGGGTCTTCCAAGGACTTGGATTATGCTGGAGGAGCTTCATGGAGCTATTCTATGTTTGTTTTTTAGTTGTTTCTTTTACATTTTCAAACAAGACCCCATCTACTTCAGTTGTTGGGGAGAATGCTGCAATGCTGTTTTTTTGTGACGCTCCAGAAATGAACTGTGAAATTTCACCTAACTCTCCATTTGACATGAGCATAGAGAGCCAATGTCATTTGGGTTGCCAGGTTGTGTAAAGTCCCTTTGGCTGGTGTTTAACTTTTCTATTAGGTAATAATCCAGTTAATAATGTAATCCAGGCGAGCCCTGGTAGCCCTGATGGTTAAAGGAATAAGATGCTAACTGTAATATCTGTGGTTTGTTTTTGGCTGGGGGAGCTTTTGACATTTCAAGACAAGAATGCCACAAAAGATAATCTAAAATTAATAAACGCTCATGGGGTTCCCACTTCCCAGTGAGCAGTCACATTTGCAGCCACAAATGCTCATTAATTAAAAATTAAGCCTCCATTTGCAAAAGCTAAAAAAAAATTTTAGTAGAATGTTTACAGCACAAACCGACCAATGTTTTACATCTGGCAACTCTAATGTTCTTATTCATACTAATTATGGACCATAAAAACGTAAATAAATTATGTATTAACCGTGAATAAAGCCACTGGTTACAACGTATAAGGTTCTATAAAGGATGTGCTATTAGAAAATAATACCTAGAGATTTTAATCCGTGACAACTTTTGGTTTACAGATGTTTGTAAGTTATTTCAAATGCGTTCTGCCGAAGTACATCCTGCAAACATTTTACTCTCCTCCTTTTGCTTGCTGGACATTTTCCATACAAACAACACTAGTGGGTTATTGGGGTACAGATGGGTAATAAATTAAAGATGTTTGGCTACTGTGTGCTGCCAGGATAGCTTTAATTCTGCTTGGCACCGATTCTGTAAAGTCTGTGGATCTGTGGTAGTTGAGGGACACCATTCTTCCAAAGCGTATTCCCTCATTTGGTCTTTCGTTGATGAGTGCTGTCTAACTAACACTGTCTTCCATTATCCACCTGCTCAGTTGGATCTAGTGATTGTCAAACCCACTGAAATATGATTAACATCACTGTCATACCGATGAAACCTTCCCTGACCTCTCAATCTTTTTAGGAAGCATTTGCAGTCATGATGTTTCTGCAATCATGTATTCATCCTTCAGTGTCTGCACCCGCCAAACTTAAACAAATCAACCAAAGAAGTCACTCGAATCAGACCAGAACCATTCATTAAAATAAATTGACACAACACAGAGAATTAGTTTAATCTGGACTACTTACAATAGAGCGAGCCCTCTGCTAGGAGACACAGACAGACCCAATCAGCCGGGGTTACTTTATGCTTGATTATGTGTGTTTGTGACTGAGTGAGTAAATGAGTAAAACCAGCCAGTCAAGGCCAACACACCACCACAGTGCCAGATGTTTCATTCCCCAGCGATGACACAACATTTGAACGACTGAGTGCCTCTTGGGTACTCGACCAAACTACCCCTCCCTCCCCATCATCCCTTAGTCCATTCAATCCCAAATCACATTTCTGGGCACACGTGCAACCTCTCTGTCTCGAACACACACACACACACACACACACACACTAACATGCACTCTGACACACACTCACCAACGCATTCAGATAGCTGTCAGGGGAAACACTTGAATAACGGCGTGTTTTCACAGAGTGATGAATGACTCGACTGATCATTCGGTCAGAGTAAACAGGCCTTGATTTAGTGGCACGATGTGTTAGCATGTGCTAGCTCACGCGCTAATGAATGATGACTTATTTGCGGGTAAGAGCTACTCAAGTTAATGAGGTGTTAGTGTATGTGTGTGTTGTGTGAGGGTGTGTGTGCGCTGCCTGTTAGCCTGCCAGGGTGTGTCCAGATGTTCGTTTCAATTTGATCAAGCCTGCGGCCACGCCCACAGTCCTCCATAATTCTCAGGGATATCAGCTCACCACAGCTGGAATTTATCAATGAAATCTACAGGCCTAGTCAGCAGATGTCACAAGGGCATGGAGACGTCTGTCCTGATTATATTCATGTCTGTTCCTCAGTTCTGTTGTCAGGCAGAGATTGAGTTTATATTCATCTTCATATTAGTTGCACACCGCAGGTCAACAGTATGTAATACAGCAGAACTTAATCCTGATTGACCTCTGCCACCGCCACTGTCTGCAGGCTGGATAATGTGGCAAATACAACAGGACGAGTCAAACAGCTGGACGCACATAACAAGTGGTGCAACATAAGAGTTGCCAGGTGCTCAATATGGGCTTGTACATAAATACTATTCATTTTTTGCCATCCAATGCAAAGCTGTTTCTGTTTAACCAAAAAACAAAACAAAACAAAACAAAATCCTAAATAAAGCCCAAGTTACTACATTACTCTCCCAGTCCTTTCAATTGTATTTTATGGTTTATATCAGGGGATGGACTAATCATACATCAAATACCATGAAATGGGTTTGAATGTTCAAGAAAAAAACTATTGAGGAAACTCTCACTTTTATTTCAGTTAAATGTATTGCAGCATATAAATGATAATAACAACGAAGGATATGTTAATGCACTTTTATTTAGAGCTGAAAATATAGAATGTCTATTGAGATCAATTCACAAGCCACTTCCAAAAACGATCGGGACGCCACTTAAAACCTGAATAGAAAAGTGAAAATAGGAAAAAAAAAAGACAACGTGTTTTATCTTTAACCTTATAAATGTACTGTAATCTAAATATCTGCTTATTCTAAATTTGATGCCAGCGATACGTTTCAAACTAGTTGGGACAGGAGCAAGACAAAACTGGGAAAGTTGTTGAAATGATGAATCATGAAACACCTGTTAAGAGGTTAACAGGTCCACTGGTAACAGGTGATAGTAACATGAGCGGGTGTGAAAGAAGTATCCTCAATAGGCTTATTCGTTGACAAGCAGGGACAGGGTGAGGTTCAGTACATTCTGAAACACGTGAAGGATATTACTACAGTTGTTGTCGTTAAAAACAGGTGTCTTTTTGCAAATGATTGCATTTTTGGAATGTTTTTGTTTTTGTTTCGTTTATGCTCTAAAATGTCAGAAAAAGGTGTTGACGTAAAGAAGCACAGGGTTACCAGTCCAAAACCCAAAGATGTTCCATGTTTACGTCAATCTCACTGATACAAAACACAAAAAGACAGCGAAGCACAAAAAAAAATACTGAATTTTTTCCCATGTTTGCCTCTAAGAGCATCTGTTTATGGTGGAGTCACACTGTCCTTTCTCACCTTGTTCCTTTGAGGATGTGAAGGACCTGTGATGTGCTGTAATAACATGTCTGTAGCAGTTTAAATGGAAATGTGACGATCCCCTAGGCTTTGCCAAGGATAAGGCTGTGTATGTTGTGAGTTTGTGTGTGTGTGTGTGTGATGTCCTCCCATGTGTTGGCATGCATAACCTTGGGAGCTAACCTTCCTCTAAGCATCATGGGATGGCTCAGAGGACAGGGAATTAGCCAATCAGCCGTTAGGGTCACCCCAGTCAAATAACCCTGGAGACTCGCTGCCTCCCATCCCCCCCTTTCCTTTCATCTCCCTCCTCCTCCTCACATTACTCATCTGTTCACACATGCAGCGCACTCAAGATGTCATATGTGAAGAAATGCATATGTAAGAAGAAAAAATATCTGGGGCAATAAAAGTGGAGAGTAACTGACGCGTTACAGCTAAAATTAGACTCACCGTTGAGTCCGCTCGCGAGGGAGAAGAGCGAAAGGAGGAGAGAGAAGACGAGAGGGAGCCCAGCGAGGGGGAGGACGCAGGGAACGAATAGTCTGTAGAGGACACAAGATGGGGTGACATGCACGAGAGGAAAGTGCAAATTGCAACTCAAGCTATTTTTAGCACTTAGCATTTTTTTAGCGATTAGCACTTATGTAGCATTTCTGCCCAGCTGACATTTGATCTCCTCCCATTGCAAATGACACAATAAATAATGCAATAATAATAATAATGTTAATAGTATGCTACAGCTTAATAGGAAAGTAGTAAAAATGCTAAAAAAAAAAACCCAACAACATAAAGATCTTGGAAGCAAGGGCACGCAAGATGAGTCGTAAATTATTCAGAGCCTATGTACAATAAATAAAACAAATGGATTTTCAGCCTGAAGGAGAGGCTAGCAGTGAGGCTCATTTTTCTCTCAATACAGAGCTAAATCAAAGGTACAAATGTGTCACGAGGCTGTCTGACAAGAGGTTGGAAAATCAACCCTCATTCCTACAAATGGCAAAACGAACATAAGTTCTAGAAGACGGGTGGGTAGGTGTATGTTGGTAGATAAATGATAAATAGACTTTTTTAGTCTTAGTAACCACCCAAAGTGCTGCACAACCTCCACCTGCTCATCAGGAGGGTTATTTATACACAATTACACACTGATGGAAGAGCCAGGAGTACATTTGGATTTAGTGTCTTGCTCAAGGACATGAAGATTGAACCACCGACCCACCGATTGGTGGACCACACCACTCTACATCCTGGGCCACAAATAGTATCAAAAATGTGTTGCACCGTTCTGTCACATGCTTTTAAAACAAATGCATGTTCTAGCATTCAAAAATTAGACTAGACTCAAGGCGGTGGAAGCACTGCTTTTGTCCACAGGGGCTGACAAAATCAATAACGATGGAAAGTAGTTCCTTATTGCAGCTTTAAAGATATAATATGGAGGAATTCAGCATTGAAATGTGTAAAAACAGCTGGCCCTTTATGTATATATATGTTTTCCTGAGCAATGGTGGTTGTTTGCTTGTTTATTCACTATAAGCCGTGCCATCATTTGGGGTTATTCGGGTTACTCACACATTGTCATCCACCCCCAACAGATTTCTTTATTGTACATTACAACAATTTTGGACACTCTGCTTCTCTCTATTCTTTTCTCTGTAAGATTAGGTCTGTGAGGTAAAGAACATTTCTCCTGTAAGTCCAGTCAGCAGTCAACATTGCTGCACAATGGAGGTCACATTTGCACGTCACTGCTGTAGTCAGGCTGAATAACAGGAGTGAAGATAAATCCACATTTTAATCCCACACGTTAAAAAGTAATCTCTGAGCTCTCCTATTGTCAATAAACAGCTCCGCAAATTGGCGGTAAAGCCACTCGCTCATTAATATCCAGCAGTAGACCAGAGGCTCCTGGCAGGAATTCAAGGTATAGTACTGTGCGCTGCACTGCAGTAGTCCAGCCCTGAGGTGATGAATAGACCAGCTTCTCTGCGTCAGGTAGAGATAAAATGGAGTGTAGCTAGGCAATGTTCTCGAGAAGATGAAAGGGTGTTGTAGAGACATATGTGATGCATATTGCATACATTATCACCTCTACTTCTTCCTTAATTTAGGTTCTGGTACGCCTGTTCAACTGAACGTTTGGAGCATTACCTACTTGCATTTTACAAACGCCCCTGTACTCTGAACATCTTGTGTGGATGTTTGTGTGCAGCGTGTGACAGATGAGTAATGTGATGAGGAGCGAAATGAAGAGAGGATGGGAAGGAGGAGGGCTGGTAGTTGCCAGGGCAACCTCCTCCAGTCTCCAGGGTCACTCGGCGGGGGTGACCCTGACAGCCAGCGTTTCCCTGCACTATTCAATACTACACCTTCCTGTCACTGTTGAATGACGAGCGCGTCAGTCACGGTTGATGTCATACGTACAGTGCAGTACAGTACAAGCCATACAGATAACATGGCTCTGGCAGACCATCAGCTTACATTTGGGCTACAGCTTGTACTCGCACGTGTGAGTGCGCACAGAGGGGACAAGGCAGTGGCCAGTGGAGAGCCAATTACCCAGTCACTTACACACACTCAAATACACACTCCACACTCCCACTGAGGGAACAGTGTCTGCGAGAGTCTTACAGTAACGAGCACACAGCAGCCTCTTTCTGTCAGAACAGAGCTCAGGATAAGGGCATGAATACACATGCCGTGGACAAGCCTAGGGGACAGGAGACGCAGAAACACACACATGGACACACACACACACACACAAAGGGATATTTATGCACACACAGCTGACAGACTCTCAGAGAAGACAAATGAATTACTAAAGTTAGCAAGCAGAATAGAGGCAAATTGATTTCACTGCAGTCTTTACCTTTTAGTTCTACGTGTGGTAGTGTGTGTGCGTGTGTGTGTGTGTGTGTGTGTGTGTGTGTGTAAGAGAGAGAGAGTGTGAGAGAGTGTACTTGTCACGTGAGTGGTCAAAAAGGGAGGCACCGGTGGGGTCCGATGTCTGAGGTGACTGGGTGCAGCATTAATGAAAACATTGCTGAGGTTGCCTAGCTAGCGTAGCGTCGGGCTAGCACTCCATCACAGTGACTCATTGGGCACAGCAGCAGCAGCAGGCCCCCATTCACACGAGCACGCAAAGACACACACACGCGCGACTTGTCCCACGGCTAGGGAACACATCCTCACGCACACGGTGCATGCGTAGATACGCTGACGCACACATGCACCAACATATTAGAGACACACTGGGGCCTTAGTTTCTTTGCAACTATTCATCGCTTATGTACACAAAGGCAGACACACACAAACATATCCTCACTCTGTCATCGGTAACAGAATGGGGCCACACACACGGCAACACATCTGGTGGGGCCACGGCATTACTGTGCCTGCTGCTGACACAACATACGGAGCAGGCCTGGAGACCGTACTTGGCTCTCTGCAAATGAACACATCGTGACGCTGTTGTCGAGATTAACTAGTTTATAATCAACTTATACTGAATATTGGATGAAAGAATGTCTTTAGAGGCCTCGTCACTCACTCAACTTGAAGTGTATTTTCACATACAAGAAATATGACGAGGAACAAAAGTCAAGAATCATAGATAAATTGGAATCCTATCCTACGCTCTCACTGAAGTTACATAGTGCAGAAACAAGTGATGGGAGGGCGGAGTGGCTGAGACAGAGACAATTCACCCTATTACAAGACACTGTGCTGTCAAAATGATTGGGGAGCTGTTATTTTAAGGTAAAAACCAAGTTACATAATGGTGCTTTAAATATATCTCTTTGTGAAACAAAAGAGCTGTTCACTGTTGTAAGAGGATGGAGTGTGCAGTATATTGACCAAGAAGTGAGCAGATGTTCACTTTTTAAAATAATACATTTAAATTTAAATACATTTGAATAAGAGCATCGTAAAATTATTACAAACAAGCAAAGTGTCTATGGGGTGGGATGAGACTCAGTATCAGTGAAGGTGCATGAGTCTAGATTACACAAACAAAACATTATCTTTAACTAAATTGATAAATTAAAGGGGCTGATAGGTGGATTTATGTATTTATTTTACCCTTTGCACAGAGAAAGGCCATTTCTTTCCCCTGATTCCAGTCTATATGCTAAGCTAAGCTAACTCCCCCCCCCACATGAGAGCTCTATCAATCGTCTTCTCTCACTCTCAGCAAACAGTCAGCAATCATTCTTAAGTTTCAACATTTCATATAAAGGAGTCTTTTCATTTCGCTGGCCAAAGAGTCTTAAGAAATCCTAGTCTCTTTTCTCTATTCAGAGCCCTATTCTCCCTCCTCCTCTTTCATTCCTTTCAGAGAAATTCTTATGCAAGAGTACGAGCGTGGCACGCTGTCAATTTAATCTGGGCGGGATGACGTCCGCGTGTCTGTTCCACAGGGAGCGAGGGGAAGAGACGGAGAGGTGGAGTGAGGCAGAACTACGAAGCTGAACTTTTAATCCTCTTAGTGTCCTCAACTATCTATCTCTCACTCATCTGTCTGCTATCGGTCTGCATCAAACTACCTTTCTATTTATTGCATCCGTCTCTCTGTTTCATGTGGTGCTAAATTTACTTTTGCGGTAGAGATGAAAACATGTTACATCTCTTCTTGCCATAAATTTTCCTCATTTTTCCATCTTCATCCATCCTCCCTGCACTCTCTAAACCAGCCCCTCTTTTACTCTCCTTCATCATCCCCTTCTGCGTGCTCTTCCCTCTTTACCCTCTCGCCATCCCTCAGCCCCCCTGCAAGGTCGTTCCCAAGGACGGCCTGCTCCCAGCATCCCCCGCCTGATTGGTTGATAGGTATTAAAGGGCCAGCAGCCCCATCAAGCACATGGCTCGGCTCACTCTATGCTTCACCGCTGTCATCATTCCCACCAATCCTGAGGGTGCTCACTGTACTCCCTCGCACGCACACACACACACACTCGCACACACATCAGCAGCAGCAGCTCACATGTGCATGCAGCAGTGAATCCAAAGACACACTCAGCTGACACAAGATGCTGAAAAAATATCTGCCGTACTCACATTCATAGACTACCCCCGTCTCCTAAATCAGGGTTGGTGCTGCTTGCTGCACTCTACACGACAGGTCACTTATCAGAGTGACAAAGGATCCTTGCCTGCAAATACGCCACCGCGCAAAGGCAATGAAAAAAAAACACACAAAAAAAAACACCTGACCCATGCTTACAGTCTGAACCAAGCAAACCCACTCCTTTACGATAAGTGAGCGTGACACGCTACAAGCTCAGCAGACCTGAAAAAAAAAAAAAAACACACACAAAGCAAACTGCTTCAGAGCAGCTGGAGCAGATAGACAGTCAGCAAAATGGCCACCACAGCGAACAAATCTGGCAAAATGTGCTGTCTGGAGTGGAAAGAGGATTTGAGGGGGCTCGATAAATCGCAACAATGAGTAAAATTTTCTGAAAAAATTCAGAGCGCAACTTAATAGGTTCTACAGAGTCCATCAGTCTCCATCAGAGGTGAAACACTCATTTGCTAATCTGCTGAGTAATCATAGTAGTCAAAAGCCATTTTCCATCATCCTAGTGACCTCATTTATAAAGCTGTTTGACATGAGGGCATTAGATACAAATGGCGGGGCAAGTACTTCGAGAATTTTGTCTCGATATTTTCATACGAGACTGGTCAACCCTGCGCTATTCATTTGAAGTTGTAGAATTTAAGTCTTTGATTTATGCCATTCTGGGACATTTTGGGAAACATGATTCTTTAGTTTCTTGTGGAGAGTTAGTTGAGAACATTGAACTCTACTGGCAATATGAAGCTTCAGGTTTAACTTAGCTGTGGACTGGAAACAGGGGAAACAGCTAGCCTGGTTCTGTCTAAAGATATAATAGTCTGCCTACCAACACATTAGTGAACAACTTCCTGGACTCTTCAGTTTCCACATCCTAGAATTGAATCCAACTGACCAGCAGTTCTCCAGTAAAGAAGCTCCATAAGACCACAAATACAGAAATGAAATATAATGGGCTAGTATAGGTTGATTTTCTTATCTCTGGGCCCAAGCTCACTTAAAGCTGAGAAACCGAACTCTCCTCGGGACTCTGCTGCAGCGCACAAACTGTATTTGACTGTATCTTCATCACTGGTCTGTCAGTTATATTGCAGTCTTTAGTGCATGACAGTTAAACTTTTATCATTTGTATTCGTGCACGGTGGAGTTTGGTCACATTGTGTAATACGCTGCTTGGCATCTAATATCAACTTGAGCAGAGGTCTCATCAGCCGTGGCAACTGGAAACATGTTTTATGTTAAACAACCTTGAGGATTTTCTCATGCTCATTCCTCGAGGCTTTTAACATTTTTTTTTTTATAACTATTCTAAGAATAACAAATTACATCAAATGAAATGATCCGCTCACAGATGCTATAACATGTTATTTAATCAGGTGTTCTGGTTTTGATTGAGATCCGTTTCTCAACAGAGACCTGAGAACCAGAAACATTCAGAGAACCACACAGCCGCGTGCAGATAAAACTGACAAAAGAGACTGGACAAATATCAGATTATCATTTATTCTTGTCAGTAAGGAAGCCCATCCCATCTAATTTTGTGATACAAAGAGCAGTGATCAGTAGGATAATGTGTCATTAATGATAAAACTTAATGCCCTGTCATAAACACTCTTTACAGTAGCCGCTGAAGCAATGACAGGGCAGCGTCACAGCACAATAATTCCCTGTGTAGACAATAGAATTGGCCAAAACATTGTTCCATGGTTAAAAAAAACTGATGGCAGTGACAGTCTGCTGTCTAATGAATATTCCTGAAGTATTTGTTTGATTCAGACACAGCGATACAGGTACCCTTTAAAGTTTTAACAGCAGAATATCAGCAGATTAGCATTTATGAAGTCTTAATGGACGTCTGAGTTTGCTTTAAGTGCACAGTGACAATAAATACCTACTTAAAGGCAGTTACAGAAAATGGAAAAACAAGTGGATGGATGTTTGCCTCTTAATGGCCTTGCTGACTGAGCGACTTTATTAAATGCTCTTTAGTTTCACTCAGACATCTTTCAATCATCACTCTGTTTTTTAAAAAGAGGTTATATTGAAACCTCTGACTTAGCAGCTGGTGAGCTTTTCTGCGAAACCTATTCGTACAAAAAGAAAGGAACATTTCAACAATCCGGCAAGTCAGAAAAGAATTTCAGTGTGACTCCACATTGCAAGCGTGGTTTTCACGATTCTTTGTACTCTTGTTCGCGGAGATTGCTCATGTAAGGCATGTAAGTGGTGTTATGTAGCGCAGATGTAGGTGGAGTAGTAAAAAAAAAAAAAAGGGAAAGAAAACACGGTGTTAAAGGTAGAGTGGAGCAGGGTTTTGCTGCAGTGGTGGTGGTGCTGAAAGGACAGCTAGGAGAGGAGGAGGAGAAGGAGGGGGAGGAGGAGGAGGAGGAGGGGTCAGGGAGGACGGATGGAGGAGGGGAAACGCTTTAGAATCAGGTGTACGGATGGAAATGAGAGGGAGAGAATTTACTGACACCGAGCTGAAGTCACGTGTGCATTTGGGTTCACTGTCAAATCAATTGTAGAATATCTCTTATAGGCTGCACATGGACAAATCATTTTCTGGGACTGATGTTGATCGTGCTCCTCTAGAACGGAGCTTACCCTTCACCCCTCCTCCTTCATATGTGTCCGCAATTTTACTCTTCAAATATTCATGGCAGACATTTTGTCAGGTCATAGCAGTAAAAGCACAGGTGTTGTTAATAACATGATTAAAGGTTGCATTAGGCGTCCCCAGTCCTAATCTGTGTAGCGTGGATTAGTGGGACAGTCAGATGACATGGAGCCTTAGTTAATGTATTAGTATGTCGTGTGCTTTTGCTGCTATGACACAAAATGGCTATCGGAATTCAGGGCCAGGACGTTAAAATGCTAAGGGGCATGAAGTTTCTCAATGTACCCCCTAAATTGTATTTTCATAATTCATTTTCACTGCACGTATTCATTGAACTGTTAAATTACATTTTATGTGCATTTAATTTCCCAGCATTAATATGTAAATGCTGTTTCCAATCTATATCTACACAGACAGGAATAAAATTCATCTGGAATCATGACAGGTGATCCCAGTTATTTTGGTTGATGAGATGTTCCCTCAGCGGTGTGTGGGTGTGTACATACCGTCCTTATTGATACCTCTCCGTTAGCTTTGTTGCACCTCTTACATTATAATTCCCAACATGCCACCCGACACTGAAACATTTTACACAGTGTGTAGGCTGAAATATATACGTCCTTACTGTTGTGCACCGTTCTACTGCTTTCTAACGTTAGCAGGATGTGTTGAATGCTTCAGTGGTGGTGCTTAAAGGGGCACTATGTCATTTTGGAATTTTAACATCTAAAATACGATTGAAGTAATAACACAAACTCAGAAATATTTGTTTTAGCTATAAATGAATACATACATTAGCTAGAAAGGTGGCAGGGTCCGCCACATATAAACAAAGTCAAACTGTATGAAATTGTGTTGTCCTTTAAGGTCAGTTTGTTTATTCTGTTTATTCAGTCATGAAAACAATGAACGTTTGTTTATTTAGTTTGTTTAGGCATAACATTTTATATCCCTCAAAGAAGATCTTTTCTCTTCTGTCTAAAATGTCTTTACCCAAAACTACATTGTGCACCTTTAAATTGCCACCACCACTGTTTTTTTGTTTTAGCTTTTGTTCTTAAAGCCCACTGACGCAAAGTGATTGTGATTTTGAGCTTTACATAAATAAAATTGATTGAACTGTTGTCAACTTCAGTTTCAACAGGGCTGCTCAAACTTTTCTTCCTGATAGTTTCTTTTCCCCACGTTTGTTGTGTCTTTCGACCTCACAGTTTGAGATTAGCTCGTGATGACTCATGGATGAAGTATGCATGAACATGACTATGTAGGCTAGCAGGGTGAAACACAAATACAACAGAAAAAAATGGGAATGACATTTCAGCTTCAGTATCTTTATTTGAAATTTTGTCGTACTCAAAAAATATTTTGGGGATTCCTCTGCATACCAGTCGAGGGAGTGTGGCACAGTTTGAGAATAATGGCCCTAAAGCATTCGCTGCTTTATTCTCTATTGTATGCTAAATGCAAACAAAATATACTAAATAAACATCGTGCTGTGTTGAAGAAAACTTTAACTAGTGGTTGAGACCATACATTCATTAGGAGACTGTTTACTGAGGCAAAGAATCAAGTTGGATGTAGGGATTCACGTATTTTTTATTGGCCTAAAACTAGTCAAATTTGGACATATTCGGCCCCAAATCGTTGAATGTTAAAAACATATGAAATACTATTACTATATTTAGAACTGTAGAAGGTTAACTAGACCCAGGTTTATAAAACCCCACATTTATAGAAAAAGACATACAGGACATGGTCTCAGTGTTCTGAGGAGCCCTGTTTGATTTCTGCTTTATTGTCAAATAAAAAAATGTGAAGGAAAAAAGACAATCAAGTGTTAGGAACATTGCAATATGGTATACTATAATGAAAAAAACAAGAAGGGTACTGTATTTGTCAACATTTAATATAGTTTCACCCCTGAGTGTGAAGGGTAAATAAAAATAAAAAGAGTAGACTGATTTTGAAGGAGCTCAACTGTTTCATGTGTTGTCTTGTTTTGACTCTGCCCTTCCCTCCGTCTCTCCTCTCTTGCCCTTTATCACACATCTGCCATTCCATGATAAGTAAACCTTCATTGACAGTCTCGCGTCACTCCCTCCACACTCAGTCCTGGAGGAATTTTCCACCACCCACCTGGCTCATTCCTCTTTCATCTCCATCTTATTTCTTGTCCTCTTCATCCCCTTGTCATCCCACCCCTCCCTTCTCATGCCTCACTTCTGTCATCCTCCATAACTCCATCTGCCTGTCCATCATCCATCTCCTTCGATCTCAGCCCTCCCCCCCCCTTTCTTTTTTTTTTATTCCTGTCTTCTCTCACTCTTCTCTTTGTCTCTGCTTCTTTTCCTCTGTTCTCCCTGTTCTGGACACTGTGAGTGGAACGCAGATGATGTCAGACATTTATAAAACCGGATTAGCCAGGATCACCTTCACACACCCACTCATTCACCGGCACGCAGGCACGCAAATACAACCGACACTGTACACCCCCAATCAACCCTTAATTTTGTCTGTCTATGAATAATGTTGTCAAATGTATGTGGACAGCACCGTTTTCATACTGTGGGGGTGTTGGTGTTCAAATGCGGAGAAATATTAGAGGCTAATTCTTGTATTCTTAAACCTGGGTACACGTTTTGGGATCTATTTTGGAATCCTAATGACTAACCAGTGCAAGATTTGTAACTGGTCCAGTGGATCACCTCAGCCAGCAGTTGCAAAATGGGCTGAAAGGGCTGCATTGTAATGATTATGGGCAAAAAGCTGACAGGCTCAGATTGTTGTTTTAAAGGTCTGAAAACATTGATGGAGAGGACCACTATAGAGATAGACCTTTTTGTTAAACCAGAAACAGCAATTAAATCATTCTCTTTAAGATTTTCGAACACGTCAATTCAGATCCAAACTAACCAATTTAACCAACAAATAACACAAACAACCTAAAATGGCACTCAGTAGAGGGTGTATCTCCACGACAGTCCCCTTTTGAACAATCTGAGCCTGTCAGTGGCAAAAAACTGTTTCCACCTATGAGTCATTTAGACACCAAGTTATGTAAAAATAGGGCCCTGGTTTAAAATGACTGGCCCTGCCATTTTGTGCTATAGCATAAAGCAGTCCCAACAGTGTCTATCTACAGCTTCAGTAAGGTCCTTTCTGTTTTCAACAGGGCATTTCGCCACAAATAAAACAGGGTCCCTAAGGAAATGGTTTATTTTAAATTTGGCATGCGTAGAACTGTGACCTTTATCCCCATGGGACAATGTTGGGATGAACTGAAATTCTGACTGCACACCAGGACCTGACCTCACGTAGTGCTTAATTGGCTGGATGGGATCAAATCCCTGGCACCAGGAGGCAAAATCTTGTGAAAAGCCTTCCTAGAAGAGCAACTGTAACAATACAACAACATATATAACAACACCCCGTTGGCCATTGAGTGTATGTATTTATAGATGCACAATCACATGCTGCTCACTTTATTTAAGTTTTCCTCCACCATACGCACATGGCCTATGACACTAAAACCTCATGATATACAATATTCATCTGCAGCTCTGACTCATACCATAACATCATACTTTTCCGGATCACTGACTACGCACAGTGTCACACATCCACAGGGCCCTTTGTCCCCATCTTGGCTGAGTCCTGTGTGAATGGCTACTCTTCAAGACACACAATCAGCTGCATGTTAATTAGTATGACACAGCACTGTCCAAACAAGCCGGAGTCGGTTATAGTAACAATGTGTACCCCCTTTTTCTGTCTGTGTCATATCTCTCTCTCTCTCTCTCTCTCTCTCTCATGCTCTGTCTTCCTCCCTGCTGTTCTTCTGTTCTCCTCACCGCATCCCCCTCACCCATCCCTCCATTTCTGACTCAGCAGAACAAGTCGGAGACAAGGTCATCTGACTGCTGTTGCTGTGGAGACCGAGAATTGGGGGATTTTTCCCTCCCCTCCTTTCTTGTACTGCAAGACGGGGAGGCATGGGGTGGTGTGGGGCAGGAAGGAGTGAGAAACATGAAGGTATGACAGAGGTTAAGAAAGGATACCACTGGCGGCCATTTTGGTTGGGATGAGATTGAAAAAAACTTTATCAGCAGCACCACCACGGTGACAAAGTCACCCCCGTGGGCAGCAGTGAGGGCTTCAGGATCAGATTCTCTCCGTTAATCCTTACTGCACATTTCCTTTTGCAGCACCCACGTCTTTGTACTTCTGTGATGCACAGATTTAATATATAAATCAGAATGCATGAAAGAAATTAGCTGACAGTGAGAGGAAAACAGACATTTTTGTTTATGTTGCAGCCTTAAAGCAGACTAACAGACTAACAGATCGGATTAAACCCTGATCTCTTACAGTCATAAAAACATCAAACATTATGGGCTTCAGCAAACTGTAGGGCCGCACAGTTAATCAAAATATTATCAAAATTGCAGTGAAGGGATATCAGAATCACAGACAGTACATTTTGTTTTATTATATGTGGTACTGTGGCGCTGCAGCGATGTCCTGGTCTACAAAGCTTCTTCTCCAGGTGAGAGACAACATGTTTGTTACTGTGTCACAACATCATGATTTTAATAGGGGTTGTTTTCAGTGTAAAGGACTGTTCTGATGCAAGAATTATCACTCCAACTAATCGTGAATCATATCTCAATCAGAATATGTGTCAAAAGAATAACAATCTGATTTTCTTTCCCATATTGAGCAGCCCTAAAAAATGTTTTTTTACTGAAAGGCTTTTGAATATCTTTGGTGTTTCTGTCATTTGGTAAATCTCTTGTATTGTGAGGTGTCTGTTCAGCTCCACATTCTGAGCTATGATTTAACGGTGACAAGTTGTTTTTCTTGATGGTGAGTGTGGGAACGTGGCGATCTTTGGGTTTACATGTCCAAGAGCCCTCGGAGCCCTTTATCAGCTCTGTGTGTGCGTTAAAGGTTAACTGAATTTGGCCCTCGTGCCAGATGTTTGGAGATGTTCAAGCATATGCATTTCCATGGAGGGTCAGAGAGATGATCCGGTCAACTTTAGGGGGTAAGAAGTGACACCAGTAGGGTCAGGTGATTTAAAGAAGATGAGCTATTCCAGATGGAGTGGAGATAGGTCAACTCCCCTTTCGCTTATTGGATAGATCCACTAAAGTGACCAAATGGAGGAAGAAGGTAGGCGTGGGTGAATGGACTCTAAAAAGGCCTGCACAAGCAATGAAAGTTAGGTGGTGGTACTTTGTAGATTTCCTGAGATCGACAGCTCGATAGGATTTATGGTAGAGCAAAGGGCAAAGCATTGGGCATTACTATGGCCAGAATTTGAGAACACCCAGTGTGGCCATACTGGTTCGGACGCAGGCTTGAGATCTGTTTCAATAAAGACTGCTCTATCATCCCACCCAGGCTTGCTTCCGCAGAATTCTTTCATCTTCAAACTATACACCGACACCTTTGATGAAGACAGCACAGAAACTACAAGTGCTTAAAGCTAATTTAAGAATTGTCATCTTGTTTTTTTATTAGCTACCTTCCTGTCCGTTTTGCAGTTAGCGAATCACCGGACAGGAGGTTCCTGCTCTCTGTGCATTCACAAGCAGCCAGGACCGCCTCTTAATAGAGTTCTCAGTCCTGATTGGATAAAGTGGGCAGGGATACTAGAAAGTTTTCTTTTCTGTTCTACTGCATGAGCAAAGAAGGAGAGACATGGGTTACTGACCAAAATGACGGTGATTAATGTTGCAATACAGAGCTATTTAACACTTGTTTCAATACAAATATATCACATACGCTTTAATTCAACCCTAACACCCATCTCTACATTTGTCGGCACTGTTCCACGTAATTTAAAACAAACTGACTATTTTGTATTGTTAGAAACGTCTAATGTCCCCAATATTTATTCATGTTGCTGTGCTGGTGTGTATATTTCAGCTGTATCACGCTTTTGAAAACCGATTGTCCATATACAGTCTGATATGAACACATGCTGTGTATTACATATGAATAAATCTCATTGCTTTTCATAGTGTGAGCAGGGAAACTTCCAAATAGTGCTGGCCGCCCGCAAGCAGAAGAGAGGATTGTAAACAGCCAACATTCATCTTAGTTTACACGCATTTGACGGCCCTTCCTGGAAGTCGAGCAAAGAGTTCTTCAGAAACCAGATTTGGCAAAAGCGTTAATGTAAGTGACATCCTTCCCATCCTGTGAGTGCTGAACGGGTGGGATGTGCCACACTGGGAACAGAATGTGTGCTTGAAACTCCACTCCACCCATCTGGTAGTTCAGGAAGGTTACAACAACACCAAATAACCACAAACATGATTAGTCACTGCTAAATTTCAATGTGTGCCACGTCTTTTTTTTTTTTAGTCATCAGCAGTATTTCAGCCACAGCTTGAATAATAAAACCTACTGCAGCGAAGCAGCATGTTTGAAGACAGTTGTAGCTGACTGTCCTCCAACCCTGAGCTAACCCTGTCCTGATGCTCTGGGGTTTCATGGTGCTTGCGTGGTCATCGTCTGGGCCTGCAGCAAGGAAGGCAGTGAGGCATGGAAACAATCTGCTGCAGGGACGGCAGGAATGACTCTCAGCTTTGCCTTGTAAATCAGGCATGGCTTTGCACGCATGCATGGCGTGTGTATGTATGTGTGTGTGCGTATGCAACTCAGTGACTCTGTGTTCGTGCTCTCACTGCTGCATCGTCCCTTCAGTGAAAAAGCACAGAGGTAAAAAAAAAGAAAAGAAAACCTGACCAAAGGCCTGCAATGGCAACTCGCTGCTGCATTTGAGCCAGCTTCCTCTCGCATGTCCTCCGTCTTTTTCTCTTTCACGCTCTCTGTCTGTGAATCCCTTGTTCTCTTACTATAACAGAAAAATAAACAATCTGTCCATCTATCCATTTTCCTCCTCTTTATCCACACTGCCCTTGATATGCGTCCCTCGCCATCTCCTGTCTGTAATTTCCGTCCCTCTCACTTTCTGTCTGTCTGGCATTTAAAGAATGCAGTCTGGTTTGTTGGACTAGTTCGTTTTTCTTCCAGTGTGTGTTGGTACTTGCTGCACTTGTCAATAAAACATGTCAGCAGTGTAAAATGTCTCACAAGTGCCCTCATAAATGTCCAACACATACATTCAGCTCCTGAGACCCCAAATTATAGGGCTGGAACTAGTCAGGTTTCATTCTTTGGGCTACTTTGCATCTAGTTCACACTTATCGAGCCCATCAGCTCAATCTGCTGACTTTGCATGTTCAGAACTGCTCACCTGCTGATGCACTTGCAGTCAGGTTGCAGGTTGCTGCCCCTGATGTGCAGTGTTACCTTAATTACCCCCATTTCTTTTTGTAGCTGCATTTCTCTTTCTCTCTCTCTCTCTCTCACACACACACACACACACTGTGACCGTGTGGCTGTCTCCTCTGTCTGCTGCACCCAGGCCCACTGCTGAAGTGACATATGGAGGTGCACAACATGCTCATGACGGGACCAACACGACCGATGAGACATCCATGGGTGCTTAGCACATGCACGAACCCACACAAATCCACGATATTCTGATGTTACATAGATACATAACATGATGAACAAACACAACCACGACAACTAGAATCTAACCTTGTGCGTCCATTTATACAAAAATTCAGCCTAGAGACTCGCGACGCTGCTGGCTGCAAGCCTCGGAAATCTGCAGTAAAGCAGGAGGGGCAGAATTGGCCTTCTATTGGCCCGCTCGAAGACAAGGAGGAAGCCAATTGGTCAGCGATCTCATCAGCGATGAGACGCTCCGGGTCCTGATTGGCCCTGTGCGTGAGCGGTGGGCGGGCTCACGCGGCCCCTCGGCTCCTTCATTTGCTTGAGGCGGCGCTTCTTTCACTGGCGGAGTGGTGCAGCTACAGAAGCGGAGTACTGCGGCAGCCGTCAGCGCGGCGGAGGGACATCGAGTGCTGAATAGGTAGCAGTGCGGCTCGTTAGTATCGCCGGTCTTTCACCGCAAGTATCAGAGAGCAAGAGAAGGAAGCGCATCCCCGCGTGATGCTCCGCTTGAGACCGCAGCATTTCATTTGAAAGACGTCTCACTGGGGGGAAAGATTGCAGCCCGATCTTTTTTGAAGGTTTGCGACACAGTTTTATTTAAGCCCAAGAAAAACTCATTTCGTCAGAACCAATTGATAACATCCCTGACGTCTTTTTTTCCCCCTTCCCCCCTGCTCATTTTTCATTTCAGCAATCCTGAGAGAGAGAGAAAAAAAAAAAAATCAACTGAGCTTATTCTCTTCTATTTTTCAAGGCAAGGCATTTTGATATAATTCAACGCGAGGGGCTGACACCTCTCAAGCCGTGCATCACCTGAGAGGAGAAGAGTGACTGCGCCAACATGGGGGTAAGACTGACGATTTCCAACTTTTTAACTGCGTTGTATCCCACCTGAAGTGGCCTGAGGAGTGAGAGGTAGCCTGGTATCTTTCTCAAATTGAGCTATGATGTCATTAAAAAAAAAAAAAAATCCTTTATGGAAAACCCGTTTGTCTGAGTGACATTGACTCTAATGCGGAACCGTGTTTTTTTTTTTTTTTTTTTTTTACCCCGCTCTCCTAGACTGCGACAAATTGATGTAGCCAGTAGCTCCTGTGTAATGCAGCTGCGGACAGCGGCGGTGTCAAACTTCTCGCTCTGGTTCGACTTTGAGCGTGCCTTTTTTTTTTTTATTATTCTACTCGATCAGAACACCGTGGGCCCGTGTCCTCTGCGCCGATCCACTCGGCTGATTTAAAATAGCTGCAGAGAATTAATGTGAATGAAAACTGACGCCAAAGTCTAATAAGTGGAGCATGTCTGTATGGTTAGGAGCTTGTCAGTGTGTCATGTGTATTTGCAGCTCTTTGACAGGCCTTACTTTGACTATAACCTTGCCAACCATGGTAGGCCTAATCGGTTTATTCTTACCGAGCGCTCTGGTGTGGGAGGGAGGGGGGGATGGGATGGGAGGGGAGGGGGAGAGAGGAGAGGGGGGGCGCATGTGTTAAAAACCCATCCTGATCATCCATCCGGTGGTTTAAAGATGTTTTTTATTTCCTTTACATTTGAAGGCACCAGGGCGCATATATGTTTGCTCCACTGATGAATGTGCTGTGACCTCCTCCATGCCCTCGCTGCCACCCCCACCCCCAATCTCATCTCTCCCCCGATGTCCTCTCTCCGGTCCGATCACACACAGGAGAGGCATCCTGCGGTGCTGAGCTCTCCTCGGTCCTCTTGCAGCGGAGGAGTCTCATCCTCGGCACCCTCGATGACCCATGCGTCATAATGCGGTTACCGGGAATAAGCGCCTCACCAGCTTATTTCCCCTTTAATTTGTGACATAACAGGGGCTCGATAATCGCCGACAGTGAAACACATTTACACCACAGATTAAACGAAATTTGCGCATCAAAGAGCACGACGACGCGCACGTCGAAGAGTTGAATTTTGTCAATATGACTCTCTGGGAGCATCCGATGCGTTTCCGGTTATCTAATTAAATCTCATTAGCCATGCAAATGAAGCGGAGGGGGGAGGCTGGTGGAAAAACACAGCGCTGCCGGAAAACGCCACGATGCAGATGCGACGGCTGGCGTGAGCTATTGCGCAATTTCTGCTCGCATCACCATCCTGCGGAAGGAGTTGTAATTTTTAGTCGGCCTATAGTCTTGTTGATTTATGCGGTGGTGTGACGCCGCAAACGAGGGAGCCGAGTGCCGAGAGATATCCACCTCTGTAGAGGCGGTGAGAGCCGGCGTCAGGGAGATGTCGAGGATGTAGAAACAGCCCTCCGGTCCGTGGGCCAACCCGACGGCATTAGCGGGCACTGCGTCAAAAGGGATGGGAATGCAAAAAGTGCTCACGCATGTACTGCTGCTATGTCGAAGTTTGGGAAAGCGATGCGAGCTGAAGCGGTTTGTCATTTAAATGTGTCACAGATCTCCAGATTGATATTTTTGAAGAGATTGTGCGCACATATGTCGACATGTGAGGGGTGTTTCCTTGCGTTTCATCCGGTGCGCACTGAGGTCACCCTGAAAGGGAAAATGGATGGATAGCTGGGTGGAGGGATGGGGGGATGGATGGATGAGAGTGACGCGTTCCTCGACATAAACCCTCGCCATCGACCACGTTTCCATCCCCCTTTTTCTCTCTTTCTGTCTGTTATCGGCAATTTTCGCACTGGCGCACTGTGCGATGGCACTGCCAGCTGTCCTTTCCCAAGGCCGCAGGGGGCATCGCTTGCGACGTGCCTCCTGCGTCAAACCGGGGGCGGGGCCTCTGGTGTGGAAATTCCCTGTAAAGAGCTGTGATAGGCTGGGATGAGGAGCCACGCAGAAAGTGCTGGGTTAAGAGGCAGCAGTGATGCTGTAGAGCAAAGCTCGGGCGTGTGTCAGGCATACTAGAGAGGAAACAGGCACATTTTGTCTTGCACAGAGATAGATTTGGCAGAGCATCTCTAAAGAAACGTCTGTTCACTCACACACACTCTGGTGTCACTCATTGTTCTGCTCTCTGCAGTATTGGGGCCGCACATTACAGTGGCTCGTGATGAGGAGAGCATAGGAGGAACATAAAGAGAGATGTTAATGAAGGGCTGCACACATGGATCCACTGCTGGTTTTCACCTTCAGACACGTGACACTGATGGAGGGGGGTGGGGGTGCCACTGGTGAGAGAGCAAGAGAGACAGGGGGAGAGAGAGAGAAAGGAAGAGCAGATAAGTAGTGACTGGTCTGCAAGAGAAAGAGAGAGGGATTTAAAGTGACGGATGAGGCGTATGGAGGGGGAGGGCTGCCTGGCTGTATATCCTGTTACAGGATAATGACCTGAGGCTCACATTACCATGGCTTCTGTTTCCTCTGCTCCTTGTGGGATTGGTTATCAGAGGCACAGGAGACAGATGGGATGGGCAGAGGAGGGATGTGGTCGGGGGGATGACCGTCATAGGACACTGAATGAAGAGTGAGTGTGGTAGTGGAGTGGTCCCGGGAGAGACGGGGGATTGAGGAGAGCTGAAGGTGTAGTAGCGTAGCCGAGGCCTTGTCAGAAGGTCATTCAGGCTGGTGATGAGGGTGTGGTTGAACGGCTTCGAATGCAGTATGACTAAAGAGAAGCTCCTGTATGTAAGACTTTGATTAGACTTACTAATTACCTCCGTCATTGATCTGAGGCTTTCCGGAACAGCGTGTACTTTTATGTGGATCGGAGTGAGGCCTGTGCAGTGACAGAGGAGAAGTTAATGGAAGGGAGTTCAGGTGTTGGATGTGAGTGGCCTCTGCAGAGGCCCAGCCCTCAGTTTGGTGCAGAGTGCTGCACATCCCTCCCCACTGCACCTGCTGCCTGATGCTGATAGGCTGCAGCGTGCCACAACTCATCTGTCCCACACGTAGCAGGAACCAATAGAAAAGAACGACCACGCAGGATCCAATCAAAGCATTGGTTTCTCTGACCGCACAGCCAGCTGGGATCTTTAGGCCCTGTGGCCTAGGGGTCAATTAAGGTCAATATGGTGACCCTTTCAATGACTCTATTGTTCTCCGTTGAGGGTCTCTGATCAATAGATATCCTCTGTAATGAGGACACTGTAATGTCCTCAGTGAGAGCACTGCTGAAGGACAGAGTCCAGATCGCTCTGGTGCCTCAGCAAAAAAAACTGTTAGCTTCCTTGCTAACAGGACAACGCCTGAGCTGAGGGCTAGTAGCTAATAAAATGTAAAGGTCAGGGCTTTCTCCTTCAAACAATACTTTAAAACAAGAGTACAGTGGAGACCGTGATTGATACTGACAGTTTTTTTTCAACATTCAACGTGTCGACGGTCTCCCATAATGAGAGCGATTCAGAGGGGTTAGGTTGCCTGACTACAATGACATGACTAATTTAGAGTGTTGTCCTGGAGATGTGTGTATGTCTGTGAAGTGTGTGCTACAGTGAATGTGTGCGCATGTGCGTCCCTGTGTGAATACACCAAAGCACAAAGTGTAACTCTGCTGGGCAGCCACAATGGACCGTTAAAATGAAAAACAGATCATTTTACAACACTTTGCTGCATTTCATTTGTAATGCAGTCACAGCGTTTTTCAGGTACTTTCATTATCGATTACTCTGCAAATTATCACTTAATCTATAAAATGTCAAGAGCCCAAATTGACACCTTCGAATTGTTTATTTTTGTCCAACCAACAGTCCAAAACCCAAAGACTCTTCATTTACTGTCATACATGAGCAGGAACCAATAAATGACTGACAGTTTCGCTTGAAAAATGACAGCCGATGATCAAAATTGTTTTTATTCAGCTTTTATGTTTCCTTCAATCAACTAATTGTTTAATTGACTAATTAAGATTTATAGAGATTTTATTCCTGAATAGTGAATAACCAATCCTGGAATCATAAAGCAACACACGCGTTTAAAAATCTGAAATGTAAATTTGGTTTAGTCGTGCCCTCGGCAGCTGTGTGCACGGATGTGCGTGCATGCACATCTGCACATCTCCGTGTGACCAGCTGTCTGCCAGGGAGTCCTAAGGTGCCCTCTCTCACACCGTGGCGAGGTGCCATGTTCGCTACAAGGGCCAAAGAACCAAGATTTACAATGCTAATCGAGCCCAGGACACATTCACACTCGCACGCCAACTTGAGTGCAAGTATCTCTCTCAGAACTCATTGTAAAGAGCTAAAGCTACAGCTAAACTATTGTCTCCGAGGGATGAACAGATGAAGATGATGACCGGACGGACAGATGGACTGGAGGGAACAGTGTGTGTGGGGGTGGGGGTGGGGGCCGCCACAAGAAGGGTTACAACGTAAATTGGGATTTTCAGTCTGGGTTGTGTTTGGTTTCTCTCATGTATTTATTTTATAGTTTAACGGAGCGAGTGCAATACAGATTATTGAGAGTTAAGGAGAGTTAATCCCTCTCTGTCTCTTTGTATTTATGCGGTTTAGAGATTAAGAGTTTCTCTAAAAAGCAGCCACAATCTTTGTAGTGTACATTGTTGTATTTAGGTGACGTATTCCACAGGATCAACCCATTACGTGTACATATAGTGTTGAGTTTTTCCACACAGTAGGAAGAGGATGTCTTGTTTCTTCTAGAAAACTCGTACACCATCTTTATCCTTGTCTCATATCTTTTCCCTTTTGATGTATTTGCACTTCGTTAAATATAAAGATAAGAAGCCTTCGTATCACTGACACTGATACAGACAAGTGAAATTAATATCTTTATCTAGAGTCTTTATTTTTACAAGGCGTCGAAATTCTAATCATTTAATCCGGTCACTCGCTGTCAGACTCGATACGGCATACAGATTATTTGGCACGGGAACCGAAAGATAAATGAAGGGGACTGCACATACGCATATGATTTTCCTGAGAGAGAAGAGTAGAGAAGGGATGAGAAGGAGACGAGGAGATGAAGATCCACAGACCAGCTAATCCCAACAGCTATGTCAGTTGGTCCCTAGCCTGAGCCCCCCACTGAGGCCCAGAGCCCTGCCATCCTGCTGCAAGAAACAGCAGATGGTCCAATGACCTTGCAAGGTCACACACACATACACGCATGCATGCAGCACATAAAAACTCATACCACACGCACAGTAGCATGTCTACAGATGCAGGAATTACATCACAAACGAGCACACATGCAGAACTCAAATATATGTTTATCAGAATTGTTTACACCGTTTTACACATTTCATATTTTCTTAAATGCTGTTTTGAAGAATTACCTTTTGTAGTTTATTTACATATCGTTAAAGGAAATCCATTTTAAATAGATTGAGCTGGTGCACAAGTAAGTCTTTGCTGTCCCGGCATGAAAAACGAGCAACAAGGCCGCGATGTAGCTCTGGTGTGGTCAGTGCAGAGGAGCCGATGTGACTCTTGCATGCAGCCACCCTGCACAAAGAGGAAGTGCACACTTCTACGTAGGTATGACAAATACCAGGTCGGTTTTATGTGGAGCATGCTGGTGTTTCTCCTTCCTGCGAACCACTTCCTCATATGAGTTCCGCAAACAAAGAAACCAAATCACACAGCAGCCTACGTATACACGACGATCATTTCATCTGGTTGGAGGAGTGGCTCTGTGCGCGATTGAAGAGGAAGATAAAAAATTATATTTTCCAGTCCTGGTCGAACCCACCATCAGTGGGCATGCCTCGACCTGTTGTCCTTGGCATGCTTGACATGGAAGGTCTCTAAGGTGCCACTCCTAAATAGAACATGTTTTTTACAGCATATCAGAGTAGTATCACTTAGTGTCTGCCAAAATAAATCACACCTCCATAGTTTTTTGGCACATAAAAAGTACAAATGTGCTTTGTACTTACTGCTTGTTCAAGTTAAGCAACGCACTGTTAACTGCCACTCTGCATTTCAGGAAGAAACGTTTCAGGAAGAGAACGTGGAGTGGCAGTTTTTTCACATGTCTGGACTCTGCGGCTGTACATTTTAAGTTGTTCCTTGTCTTTGTGCCTCATCATATTATTTCACAAACACCAGCTCTCTCTCTATCTCTCATTCACTCCCTCGCTCTCTCTGCCGCAATGCGTGTAGACGCTGCTCATACGGACTCTAGCCAACACAGTGACTCACCTCTGCTCATACAGACACACGCAGGCACGAGTGCACACAAAACACACAACTAACTCCTTGAATCAGCCGCCTGTCTGTGTTATACAGCAGTGAATACAGTGTCCGGTTACAGATGCATCAATTATTACTCGTTCTGGATCACATCAGGGGATGCTAGGAGCACTAGGCCACTGCTGAGCTTCATCACCATGCCAATGGCCGTGTCGGTCGCCATGGTTCCCCGCCCTCTAAACACACATGCGCAACTCATCAGAGTTGTCAGATGAGGAAAAAAATTGCAAAGGGGTTTAGTTTGGTTAAACAGAGCAGGCCTACAGAATAATTAATGATCAAATCAAGTCTGGCTTTATTGAGTTATTGACATTTTAAGTAGATTCTTATAAGCCGGCGTGTAGCTGTCGCTGAGTGATTGCACTATGTAATCCATAACGGAGCATCCAATGTTTCCATTTCCTGATGATGTCAGAGATGTGCCAGGCCCATCAGTCTGTTCGTCGTGTGCGCTTGCAGGAGAGCGAGCGTCTGTAATTCCAGCCACGAGTCTCTGTTTCCTTCCTCAGATCAGAGGGGGCTCATTACATTACCAAGAGCTGTGTGAGACAGCTGGACACCCACACAGACAGACACACAGGGGCCCCTTGATGTTTTTCAGCAAATGAAAAGAAAAGATAGAATATAGACTTCGTCTTTCCCCGCTGAGATAACAGAGGCAGGTGTATAGGCGGATGAAATAGCAGCAGATTTAGGCTTTTACTTTGCGGAAATGTCGGCATCATACTGTGGGTGCAATGGAGACGGATCTTATCAGGTAGCAGGGTGTGTATGAACGGGAAAAGGCGCCCAAAGCAGGTATGCACTTAACATACTCAACATATTGTAAACACAGAGCAAAGATAAATCAACACCCTCTCTCCACTCTCTCCGCTCACTCATATCCGCAAACGTACGCACACTTGAAACCCCACACAGACACCCGGAGTGAGAATATAATCTGTTAGCATATGAGAACACATACTCGAAGTGATACGCACACACACCAAGAGTGAGGTTGTGCAGTCTATTAGAGTGGGGTCACTGTGGGTCAAACACTGACACAGAGCCAACAGACAAAGACTGCTGGTCAATATCTAATTAGAAGCATGAGAGAAGGGTGACAACAGCTCGTCTCTCTCTCACTCACTCGCTCGCCCGCTCACTCTCGGCGCCTTTCTCCACCTGCCTCTCTCGCTCTTTATCTGTCCCTGCTTCTCACCTCCCACTGATGTCTCCCGTTCCATGTGCCCAATCCTGTCTGTCATCCACCCCCTTAGCGTCCGTCTCTGCGGGCGTCTACTTTTCACCACATGTCGCTTTGTTTGGCACTGCTCGCCGCCTCCCTGCCAACCACTTCTATTGTCTGGGCATATGTGTGTGTTTTGTTTGTGTGTGTGATAGGGAGAGAAGGACCTGTGCGTGTCCATATTTATATCATCAATTTCAGTGGGCATATGCTCGGCGGAGCAGCCTTACTAATTGTCCGTGGAGAAACTAGACACAACAACAATATTATACCAACAAATGAGCACAAGCACACCTGCCCGTCTGTCGTCTTTGTGATGATGGCGCCCATTTTTACACCTGAGTAGAAGGTAGATGTTTTGCTTTCAATCTTATTCAACACTTTGACATGGAGCCTCCGTTCGTTCAGTTAATCTGAGATGAATCAAAGGTTCATATGATGCACACATGTATATGCCAACACACCCTCTTTCTCAATCGCACACACACACACACTCACACATCGTGGGTCTGTCTCAGAGGGGATGAGCGGCAGTACTTTTCCACTGCATCAGTTTCTGCTTTATGCAGCCTCTGCCTCACCAGGCCTGCCTGGTCTTGCTGCGGCAAGAGATTTGCTCACCTGCCCTTTTGTTGCAGAACTCCGTGCATGTATGTGTGTTTGCATCCGTGTGCGTGTGTACATTTGCAGTCAGGTCAAACAGTTTCCCACCCACTGACATGCTCCTCTGTGCCTGGCATGCTTGAATAAGTGGTTTTAATTGTTTGCTTTGAAACCAGAAGCATTCGTTGAGCAGCTCCCCAATAAACGACGTCAGTGAGAGTCGCCATCAACATGTCTTTTCACGTTGTTTCTTAATGACCACAAACCAGAGAAACAGGTCTTTCTTCCCGCGCACATTTTAGATGAGTAGGGACATGATTTCACAAGAGATTCACACAACGGTAGCACAAGTGGGGAAATGCAGGGGCAAGTCGAGCTCTAGCCGCATTTTGTCGCACTGCAGGTGTGTGAGTGTGTGTTTTGGTGCGGCCTGGGCGTGTTGGTTTGTTCAGTCGAGACATGTGGAGGACCTGGGATCTCCATTCATACTTCTGCACTGGTACTTTAGTAAATATGCGAGTTAGGCCGGTGAATTTTAGCAGATTTGATTTTAAGTAAACACAACGTTACGCATTATGTCAAACAACAGATCAGACTTCTTCTTTGTAGTTCATATCAAATTCAAACAAAGTAGCCAATAAGAAGTTATTTGTACATTTTGCTCTCCTGTAAGTGTTACTACACGGTTGTACCACTAGAGGGTGTGTCTTTATGCAGAGAATCTCAGCACACAGTTGGTTTTTAATATCCTGTAAAGAAACACACAGGCAAAAATGTCATCTTAACCTTTAACCTCATCCTCTGAACTTTTGACACACATACATTAGAGGATTGTTGTCATTGATTATAAGTTGATGGGTATTGACGTTCCTGTCCGATTCAGGGCAAATGATGTGGCTTCCATATCAGCTGGACTCTGCTACTCTGATACACTGCCATGCTTGCAGACCCCTGCTTCCAACCATGTGTGTGTATCTGACTGCATTGATCCGGCACCAAGGACAGTCCCCTTGATGACTAGGTTGTGTTAATGAAGGGCCGGTCCACTGGGACCGCGCTCGCGCCTCCTGGGAGGGATTCTTGCATCTCCATGTCACCTCTGACCTTTGATGAGGGACATTTGTATTGATGTGGCCCGGCAGCCAGGCTGCGCTCCATCCGGACAACAAGCTTCAGTTACAGTTATAGACCTAGAAGGACTAGGAGTGTACAGCGCCAGAGAAAATCTGGGTTATTAATAGTTCACTCACGTCCAGTGTAACAACATAAGCCAATATCTGAGGGGGCAATTATAGTAAGGCCTGGAACAACAGGCAGAAGAGGACGAGGACATTTGGTGTGTCTGTCGTGCGCGCATGCATGATTGAATTTTTTTGTAATCTTGACATCAAAGCGTCTCTGGTGTCTAATAGTGTGGAACACAGAGTCTAAACCGAACGCCTTTGATGAGTATAAACTCTGGTTCTCTGGCCTCTCTCTCTCTCTCTTGCTGCTGGCTAAATGAAAAAGACCAGGATGTGATTAGTTATAAACAACAAGTTAACCCATTTGCACTTGATGACGTTGATACGTGTCCATCAGGCTGTCATGGACACCAGAGTGAAAATTATTTGATGAGTGGAGATCAAATGGGTGAGGCAGAACAGACAGCAGGAGGTGACAGATGTTTGCAGATGTTTTTTGAGATACCAGGCTACCACTTCCACATTTTAAGTCTTTAACAGTCTTGTCTTTATTGATGCTCTTCATCTAATATATTCCTCATAAACTGATAATAATTGATGTCATTACTTTCTGAGAAATACAGGCTCCTTCACAAGGCCACTTCACGAGGATACAACATTATTTACTGTATAATTAACAAAAGGAACTTCAAGGGCAAGTCAATAAAGCCCGGTGGCTTTATTTCTGTTGCAGTCAGAGAATGGAAAATACTGTTAGAATGTCAGGCAAGACAACTCTCTGAACAACTAAAGCACTTAATGCACTTTCAGAGACAATGTATAGTTTTTAGTTTATATAACGTACATGTTCAAACCCAGAGAACAGTTAAGACCAGGCGCAAAGGCACACAGCTAACTATCTCTTCAACTTAGTCCGAAGGCATGTATAAAACATGTGTGTGTGTCTGTAGTATGGGCGGTCAGACAGTTACCGCGTTGCCACCACACAGGACAAAGATGACCGATCCCCCAAGAAGAAGAAGGGGGCGGCAACCAAGGACATGGATGACCTGAAGAAGGAAGTGCCCATTGTAAGTAAAACATTCTCTTATGTCTGAATACTTGTCGAGCTGAATGTTGTGTGAGGCTCAGTCAGTCAAAAGATCAATCGATTTCACTTACAATACACACAGTATTAAACCAAAAAAAGAAAAAAGAAAGGGAATTAGGATGTAGACCTAAGTAAATTATTTTGGAGCTTATAGTAAATACAAGTGGATTGATGCCAACCACTTTGGAGAGAAAGAAGATATTTCTCATGCTTTCCAAAACAAATTTTATTTTTGCTGGTAAGAGGGTTGACTTGTTGTCAGGAGGTCGTCACTTTGATCCCACTTCCCAGCACAAGAAACAGACAACTGGGTCGCCATATCTGGCTGCCCTGATACTCTTACCGCTCAGGTGAACTGCATGCATGGACTAAATTTAAACATTGATTTGGACTATTTTATACAAATTTCCTTGCATGCAAAAAACGGCAACTAGTAAATGTACCGAAAGAGTGCTGATTGTCTCTGTATCTTCTTGTTTTTCAGACGGAACATAAGATGTCCGTAGAGGAAGTATGCAGGAAATTCCAGACTGACATTGTCCAGGTGAGCTGATGACGGTCATTTCTCTCAGTATGATGATTTGAGATGGTTCTCCCAGTTGGCCACTAGATGGCAGGAGAGTAAATCTATTGGTTCATTGCAGTTTTGGCAAAACAACCCAACAGTCCTGTGGACTCCAAAGCTGTACTTAAGACGTACGGGCCTGTTAACAAACTTTGTTTATGATCGCATTTTTATTGCACCAAACAGATGTCGCAATCAGCAATACAGGAATGGATAAAAGTAATTAAACTAGAAGTGAGCACACACGTAAAGTCACTCTGAGTCAATATAATAAATGCAAATGCAAATAAATGTACATGCCCACACATATGTATATACACGCTTGGGGAGTAACCGATTATATGTAATGGTATTACATAATAAGGATACATGAAAAGGTAACTGTATTCCTGTAAAGTTAAAGAAAAAGATATGTAATTAGATATGTGATACTTCCTGCTTTTTTCTTTGTTAACTCCACGTCCCACTTCCTCTGTGTTCCCTCCAGGGCCTGACCAATGCCAAGGCAGCAGAGTTTCTGATCAGGGACGGCCCCAATGCCCTCACCCCTCCTCCCACAACCCCAGAGTGGGTCAAGTTCTGTCGCCAGCTGTTCGGTGGATTCTCCATCCTGCTGTGGACCGGTGCCATCCTCTGCTTCCTGGCCTACGCCATCCAGGCAGCCACTGAGGAAGATCCTGCAGGAGATAATGTGAGCAATGTGCACACACACACACACACACACACACACACACACACACACACACACACACACACACACACACACACCTCATTAACACATCAGTCGTGCTTCTGACTCTGAAATACAGGCATAAATCACACCTCGGGAAAGCGATTTTAGTATCACACAGCCCTCACTCACATATGTTTCACTCTTTTCTCTCTGTCTCTCTCCTCCAGTTGTACCTAGGTATTGTGCTCACAGCTGTCGTCGTCATTACCGGATGCTTCTCATACTTTCAAGAGGCCAAGAGCTCCAAAATCATGGAATCTTTCAAGAACATGGTGCCTCAGGTAAATGAATGCGTCTTTGCTCGAAAGGAGCCAACTTATGCCTGAAACCTTACTTTGAGTCCATATAGCCTTGAAAGAGAATATTTTTAGCATTTCTGGAAACATGTAGGGATGGGAGCGGCCCTTGCTTTTCTGCTGCAGCTCCCTATATGTTTAGAGAGTGTTTCTATAATGAATGTTCAGTGAGTATATGTTGCTCAAATTAATGCTGAACTCTTCCCGCAGCAAGCGTTGGTGATCCGCGAGGGTGAGAAGGTACAGATCAACGCTGAGGAAGTGGTGGCCGGAGATCTGATTGAAGTGAAGGGAGGAGACAGGATCCCTGCTGACATCAGGGTGGTTTCTGCTCATGGCTGCAAGGTACACACACACACACACACACACACACACACACACACACACATATTCAAAGTCCTACCTGTTGTTGTATATGCGGCTACATGCTGTTCTTTTTTCTTTTCATTAGGTTGATAACTCCTCACTAACAGGAGAGTCAGAACCTCAGAGCAGGTCACCTGACTGTACCCATGACAACCCCTTGGAGACCCGAAACGTTGCTTTCTTCTCCACCAACTGCGTGGAAGGTACGCTCACCACGGCAATAGCGCTACATGCTATTATCAACCCGTGTGCCTGCGGTGATTTAAAGTGAGAAAATGCATTTATAGCACTAATCAGGACGAGTACTGATGTTGTTTTTCCCAAACCAGGCACAGCACGTGGCATCGTTATCTGCACTGGAGACCGCACAGTCATGGGTCGCATTGCTACTCTGACCTCCGGCCTGGAGACCGGCAAGACCCCCATCGCCAAAGAGATCGAGCATTTTATCCATATCATCACAGGTGTGGCCGTCTTCCTGGGCGTCACATTCTTCATCCTGGCCATCATCCTGGGTTACTCCTGGCTGGAGGCTGTCATCTTCCTCATCGGCATCATTGTGGCTAACGTGCCTGAAGGGCTGCTGGCCACTGTCACTGTAAGTGGACAAATGATTAGATACTGCTTCGGCCCTTTTCACTTGATGAAAGTCACCCATATGAATATTACTTGAGTTAGAGAGAAAGTATCTGACATTAAATGTATTAATATCAAAAGAGAACTCAAAGTATTTACATGTATCTTCTGTGAAGTATGGGTTGAGTGGTTCTCAATCAGTCCGATTTTCCGGTCTGATATTCTGCATTTTACTGCCCATATGAATCAGATTGATGGATAGATATCACTGCTGATTGACGATAAAAAAAAAACTTTGGATCTGATGCAGCATGCGATCTCGAGTAAAAGTATCTGATATTAAGTGTACTTCAGTATCAAAAGTACTTTTCTGGCAATGAATGTACTCATAAGTAAAAGTACATTTGTAAATATATGTATTTATGTATGTATGTATACATTCTATACGATCAGTTTTTCGTTTATCTGATCGCCAATTACATCATTTCATTAAAAATGCAATACTTTGGCTCTCATGTAGCATTACATCCGTAAAGGAGCTGGTAATTGAAGTTAACAAATACATTTAGTGGAGTGAACGGTACAATATTTGCAACCAAAATGTAGGAAATATAAGTAGCAGACACAGAATTGCTAAAGTAAAGCACCTTAAAATAATAAGTACAGAACTTAGTTGTACTTAGTAACATTCCATCGCTGTTTATACTAGACATTAATTATTCTGTTTGTGTTTCAGGTTTTTTGTTGATTTGGTGCTATTTGTACATTTCTTATTTTTCAAACGATGCTGTTGAAAACAAGATTTACTGGGTTACTTCTTATTTAATTGTAATCACTTTATTTAGCATCAAGAAACAGAGAAATCCTGTCTTGGAGCTTCATAGTTGATACATCCAAACACACACAGACGATAATTAATATTACTTAACATCATAAATGTATTTGTCTGCAGGTATGTCTGACCCTGACTGCCAAACGTATGGCTAAGAAGAACTGCCTGGTGAAGAACTTGGAAGCTGTGGAAACCCTGGGCTCCACCTCCACCATCTGCTCTGACAAGACCGGCACCCTGACCCAAAACAGGATGACTGTGGCCCACATGTGGTTCGACAACCAGATCCACGAGGCCGACACCACTGAGGACCAGTCTGGTTAGTGCTGTTGAAAGATGTTACCGCAGTCATATTGAAATCTGATAACTAGGAATCATCAAGGTTAATAACACCCACCCTTGTGTTCCCTCTAAAGGTGCCTCTTTTGACAAGAGCTCAGTGACTTGGATCGGTCTGGCTCGCGTCGCTGGTCTGTGCAACCGCGCCCAGTTCAAAGCAGGACAGGACTCATTGCCCATCCTGAAGCGTGACGTGGCCGGAGATGCCTCAGAGTCTGCCCTGCTGAAGTGTATCGAGCTGTCCTGTGGCTCTGTCAGGGCGATGAGGGACAGGAACAAGAAAGTAGCTGAGATCCCCTTCAACTCTACCAACAAATACCAGGCAAGTGACAGGCTCCATTACAGGTGTGTGTCCACCCAAAACATCGCAACAGTCTGAAATGTTCACTGTAGGATACCAATAACATATGTCAGTCTCACCCTGGTCCACCCACATGAATAAACATATATTCGCTATATCAAAGTAATGTTCATTTCTGTTCTCCTTCTCTAGCTCTCAGTGCACGAGACGGAGGATCCCAATGACAACCGTTACCTGCTGGTGATGAAGGGAGCCCCTGAGAGGATCCTGGACCGTTGCTCCACCATCCTGCTGCAGGGCAAGGAGCAGCCTATGGATGAGGAGATGAAGGAAGCTTTCCAGAATGCCTACATGGAGCTGGGAGGACTGGGAGAGAGAGTGCTGGGTAAGGATGGAAAGAGGAAGTTATTCGTTATTTGCCATCAGCTTTTCATTGGTTAAGAGACAGCTCCGCTTTCAGCTCAGTGACGATGCTTTTTCTTATGGTTTAATGGGTTTTCAAATGGTCTCTGTAACATAAGGGGTAGAACATTTCCCTTAACCCAAAGAGAAACATCTTTTAGTATGAAAGAATGTAAAAATTCAGATGTGGATTTACATGGTTCGGCTTGGACAGCAAAACCATACAAGTTAAATGTCCAACATTGATATGGTATAAATACAAATGATAATATGTATAATATTAATATATAATATCTAAACAGGTCGTCCTTGGAGGTGAAGAATGTCCTCCAAAAACAGGTTGTAGATAGAAATGTGGTCCTGCAAATATACAAGGCATCAAAACAGTATGAAATCGTGTCGTCCTCAATTGTTTGAGGACTGTTTAATAATTCAACTTAATAAGTCATGAAAATCAATCATTTTTCTCTTCTTAATAAAATGTTTTAAACATTTTCAGCTTCAACATTGACCTAAAATGTTAGAACAAAGCTCTACTGACACTTCCTTTTCTTGAGACTGAGTATTAGGAGTTATGTCAGGGTTAAAGGAGGATCTTGGTTGAAGCTCATACATTGTCAGACATCAAAAATCAAACACTAATTCACACATTTCTTTCCCCCGCAGGTTTCTGCCACGTGATGCTGCCAGAGGACCAGTACCCCAAAGGCTTTGCTTTCGACACAGATGATGTCAACTTCCAGACAGACAACCTTTGCTTTGTTGGCCTCATGTCCATGATCGATCCTCCCCGTGCCGCCGTGCCTGATGCTGTTGGCAAATGCCGATCTGCTGGCATCAAGGTAAGCTTTTTCTACACGCCCGATATAAACTCTTCGTTCCTTACCATTCGCACCACCGAGATTGCGTGACGACACAACATTTTTGTTGCTCTCCTTGTCAGGTCATCATGGTCACTGGAGATCACCCAATCACAGCCAAGGCCATCGCCAAGGGTGTGGGCATCATCTCAGAGGGCAACGAGACAGTGGAGGACATTGCAGCTCGTCTCAACATCCCTGTCAGCCAGGTGAACCCCAGGTAAAGACAAGCACGCAACAGAAAGCACGCCGTTGTACAAATGAGGGTAAATTATGAGACCCACATCAACGGTTTAATGTCTGTGTCCAGGGATGCCAAGGCCTGTGTGATCCACGGCACAGACCTGAAAGATCTGTCTCAGGATCAGATGGACGACATCCTGAGGAATCACACAGAGATCGTGTTTGCCAGGACCTCCCCACAGCAGAAGCTCATCATTGTAGAAGGCTGCCAGAGACTGGTGGGTGCATTAGGAGATTATTTGTAATAAAATGCTGTTACATACAAGAGACTAGAAGTACCATTATACAACAGCAGATGGCGCTAGTAATCTTTTGAATGAGGATTCCAAGACTGACGCATGATACACTTCCATGGTGAGATTGCGTTTGAAATAAAAGGATTTAGTTTAATTTGATAAAATCTGAATTAATGTATTCTTTTCAACTCGTCACATTTTATTGCCATTTAAATGTGCCAGTTTAATTGAAAATAAAGGGAATTCATCTCTGTTTTTGGCATAAATCGTGGTGATTAGTCTCTTTTAAAATCAACATACCTACATGTGTGATTTATAAATGCAAGCTTCACTTCTTGTATGTATTCATAATGTAACCTCATTCCTCCTTTTTTTTCTCCCAGGGCGCCATTGTGGCTGTGACAGGTGATGGTGTGAATGACTCTCCTGCCCTGAAAAAGGCCGACATCGGTGTTGCCATGGGAATCTCAGGCTCAGATGTGTCCAAGCAGGCCGCCGACATGATCTTGTTGGATGACAACTTTGCCTCCATTGTCACAGGAGTGGAAGAAGGTGAGAGAATGAATGATAAGACTTCATATAAACTGAGATCAACAAAGAAATCTCTTTTCACACGCAAGATCTGATCTCAGGAAAAAAAACAGTTGAGGCTCCTTTATCAGTGTCAGGCTTGAGTACCAGATTCAACCTATTTATTTTTCACCCTTCAGGCCGCTTGATCTTTGACAACCTGAAGAAGTCCATCGCCTATACCCTGACCAGCAACATCCCAGAGATCACTCCCTTCCTGTTGTTCATCATTGTCAACATCCCCCTGCCACTGGGAACCATCACCATCCTCTGTATTGACCTGGGAACTGACATGGTGAGAGCTCATCAGACACTCACTTTGTCATGCACACCGGCATCACTGAATACAGCTCCTGCTAAAAGACCACATTTCTGCCTCTTCCTTCCCTCAGGTGCCAGCTATCTCCCTGGCTTATGAAGCAGCTGAGAGCGACATCATGAAGCGTCAGCCCAGGAACCCATTCAGAGACAAGCTGGTGAATGAGAGGCTTATCAGCATCGCCTACGGACAAATCGGTAGGTGGAATAAAGAGTTTTACCCGCTGATCCAGGCCGCAAGTTGTCTATGGTCTGGATTGAAGTTTGATCTCGGTTTCACGTTTTGTGTTCAAATCAAACTCCAGCTCCTCTGTTGCTCACTTACAACAACAGCCAGATTATTTATGGGCCTATCTGCAATGTTTTTGGGAAGACTAGAGGCTTCTAGAGAGACTAGAGAGCTTAAAAATCTGTAACTGTGTTTACCCCAGGTATGATCCAGGCTCTTGGAGGCTTCTTCGCTTACTTTGTCATCTTGGCTGAAAATGGTTTCCTGCCCAGTATACTAGTAGGCATCAGGCTCAACTGGGATGATCGCTCCGTCAACGATCTGGAAGACAGCTATGGGCAGCAATGGGTACGTTTGTAATCCCTTTGTGTTTTTAGGCGAACTTGTTGGTGTGTTTTCAGGATTTGTGACTTTACTTTTCTCTCCTCTCCTGCCCACAGACATACGAGCAGAGGAAGATTGTGGAGTTCACATGCCACACAGCCTTCTTTGTCAGTATCGTAGTAGTGCAGTGGGCTGATGTCATCATCTGCAAGACTAGACGTAACTCTGTGTTCCAGCAGGGCATGAGGTGAGTCAGACAACCAGCATTCTGACATGTGTCATTTCCAGAACCCTTTCTTGGCACTTAAATATCTTTCGTTAAAATCGCATAATCTAAACTAGGTTGACACGTATCATAATTTCTGCATCATTCATTTCTCATCCTTAATATTTGTCTATTTCTCAACCCAGGAACAAGATCTTGATCTTCGGCCTGTTCGAAGAGACAGCCCTGGCTGCCTTCCTGTCCTATTGCCCAGGCATGGATGTGGCACTCAGGATGTATCCTCTAAAGTGAGTGCCTTTACCATGTGTATCACAGGGATACATATTCTGGTACTGAGTCGTGTCATGTTATCTGTTCAGCTGCTTATATTTAATCTCTGTTGTTCTCTTCTTGTCTTGCCCACAGGCCTACCTGGTGGTTTTGTGCATTCCCATATAGTTTTCTCATCTTCGTTTATGATGAGGTCCGAAAACTTCTCCTCCGCCGGAACCCTGGAGGTTAGTATTTTGTTTACCCTCAATACGTTTTTTACATCGAAATGATTTTAAGGGAATAGGGTGACAACAGAAACGCTGAGGTTTCCGGGGTGGCAATGTGCTATACTACATCTTGGTCTGGTGCGGTAACTTCCCGGAGTTTCCACCGTTTGCCCGGCAAACTGAAGGCGGCAACATGTTTTTTTGTACCTTATCGTACAACCCTACTTAGAACAGAGCTAGAGCTAGCTACATGTTTTCCCCTGATTACAGTCTAAAAAAAGCTAACTGACTGCTCACACTAGCCTCATATTCATCTCATCTAACTCTCTGCACGAAAGCAGACGAGCATATTGCCTAAATGTTGAACTAGTTCTTTAATTGATGCTAATTCAATGGAAACTCCTATAAAATACTGTTAAACTAATTGCAAACTTATCCTTTGTTCTTTGTCTTTCTCTCATTTGCATTCCAGGCTGGGTGGAGAGGGAGACATACTATTGATCGATGGAGCGACTTTGCTCAAACCCCCCGACATCTTCCACTTATTTCTCCCCCCTGTCACTCCATCCCTGGCAAGACACACCTACAGATGCCCCGCCCCCTTAAAGACAAAAACCGCTTTGAAGCAATTTTCATCACAACTGCCCCAAAGATTAAAAACAGCAAAAGCACCTTTACAACTTTCTACATTGACCCGCCCCCCTTTCCCCCATCTCCTATGATACTCTTTGCATGTGTTCTCTCACTGCTGTGTACATAAACCAATATATCTACCAAACGGCAGCTGCATATTGTGTATGTAGATTTGAATGAGCTAAGGATACAAAGGGAGTGTCTATGCTCTGCAAAAAAGGGCCATCCAGCTCCTTCCCCTTCCTCGTTACTCCCCTAGTCTCTCCCCCTCATCTTTCTCTATCCCTTCGTTCCTCTCTCTCCTGCCCCCCACCTCGCCAACCCTTTGCTTGTCCTCCAATCACACACACAGATATAAAGATCACACAGTGAGATCCCACCGCCGACACACCACTTCGACTGCCACCTCTTGCCTCCGTCTCCTGTCTGTGGAGGACCAGCGGAGTGGTCATTCCCCTGTCCTTCTCGCTGCGTCCATTTTCCTTCTCTTCCGTTTTATCGACGGCCACAGTGTTGTTGTTTTTTAATATGTGGGGTACGGGGGGGTTTCAATGATTTTACTTGTCTTTTTTATTTCTAATACGAGAGGGGGGGTATGTGAGAGCTGCTTTTCCTCATTTAGGCCTAAGAAAGCACACCCCATGGCGTCCCGTCCCCCCTCTCTCCCCCCTTCTGTCTCTCACAGCCCTCCCCTCCCCCGCCCTCCTGCCCCGTTTGTCTCTGTTTGTGTGCACTGTGTGAACCATTGTCCTTGTTAATAACTATTACAGTACACCCCCTCCCCCCCAAGTTGGTAAATACAACTCAATCTTTCTGTGTGCTCTAGGAAATCTATATAATTCTATACTGAATTTAAATGAAACAATAAAAAAAAAAACCACACACATGTTGGAAAAACAGCTCAAGAGAGACATTCGCGAAGAAGAACATCGACAAATACTGGAGAGGAGATTAAAAAAAAAAGCAAGAGCTGCGTGTCTCTCTTTTTGTTTTCTGTTTGGTTTCAGTTATTTTTTGCTGGTTTTTCAGGAGGCTACTCTAAAGCTGTAACAGCAGAGCAGGGTTTTGGTTGTGTTTTTACCAAAAGACACAAGACACCAACCAAGGCTTTCAGGTTCCTGTCACTGCAGGTGTGCCGGTATGACGTGGTGTAGTGTGCTGTGATGTGGTGAGTGGTGATGCTGAGGCCACATGCCTGGGGTCTGTTACCGAATCGGGCCCCGGCTCTGGTTCAGTCCAGGTCCTGGTGTAGCCCGGTCCTGCCCCGGCCTGTGTGTATGTATGTGTTGGAGACCAGTGAAGGGCCAGCGGTCTCAGGCTGGGTCTGTCTCAGATGGCTGCAAGAGTTGAAATTCAAGAAAAAAAAAAAATACACAACTAGTAGAACATGTGTGTCAAATAAATGAAACCAACACCAATAAAACATCTAGAACATTTAATACAACCTAGACCTGTCTGTGTGTCTTACTGTCTCTGTTTTTACTCACTTTAGTATGTCAGAGAATAACGGAGTCTGTCTTTCTTTACTGTGCTTTCTTGAAAATGCCTCATAATATGCTTCATTTGTCAAGGTTGCATATCAGGAGAAAATATAAGGAATTCAACGCCATTTATTACAATTGACCTGCAACAAATTCCATGTATAAGGAAACTATTTTGTTAGTTGATGAAGATCATTTAAGTAATATCTCCAAAAATATGTATATTTTTGCTGATTTTCTCTGTCATTTATGATACAAAAAAATTAAGATTCTGGACTCATGACTTAATGATTAATTTTAACAATTGAAAATGATCAATACATTAATAAGTTGTTGCAGCTGTAGTCTATCGGGTAGCTTCCCACATCAATCGAAAACCTAAAGGTTACTATTTGTTTAATAGAGTACCACATTATTCAAACCCATGTATGCATATATGAGATTAAACATTATTTCATCAACACAAAATACTAGTTTTTGTGATGCTTATTTTGTTGATATCAGCCATAGGTGGCTCATACAGCACAGCAGAGAGGAGAAAGTGAAAAGATGGGGATGGAATGCCACCTAGTGTCGTGAATGTATATGCACCTCAACCTGCAGACTACATAATGTTAAGTAGCCATAGGGGGAAGAGCTGGCAGCAGCCCAGGGTAATGCACCAAACCGCTCTGTGAATGTGTCAGCCTCGTCTGACAGCAGCACTGGTGAGCTGAAAGGTGAGAATCACTGTCACTGTCAGCAGGAGAGTCTTAACAAAGGGTGCAACATCCTGCTATCTCCCAAAGCTCATCTTTCAAGACTATAAGACATTAGATATAGTCTGTGAGTGATGTGTTCGTAAAGGACTGGAAATCTTGTGGTTTATAAAAGTTATCTCCAAAAAGGTCACATTCCTGCAGATAAAGCAAGTCAGTGTATATTTCATCTGAGGGGGAACAGACTCACTGTGCTCCCTCTCTGTGCCACAGGGGTCATCTATTTTAAATGAACCCCTTAATACCAACGTTAAAGCAAAAATCAAATAAATTATACACAACATACAGCTTTATGGTGGTAGGACTACAGTAAGAATCGGGTGCTCTGAGGGGTCACTTTGTAAATGTAGGACATGTTCCTTGGAGTGAGTAACGCAAAAAACTTTCTGGCACCGCTGTCCAATGACAAATGCACTGTCTCTCTCTCTCTCACACACACACACGCAGACACACTCTCTCTCTCTGTCACTCTCCCTGACAAACACACTCACACTCTCACCCTTTCTCTAATTTCCCCTGTGTCTCTGCAGTGAGCTCACTGCAGTGCAACTCTCCTCGCTCCCTCCCTTCCCCTCCCCCCCCACCCCCTCGCCACCCTCCGTATAATAGAATATCGATCGCTCGCCTTTGCCGCAGTGTGTAAGCGAGTGTGTCTGTGGACAAGTGTGAGTGTGTGTGTGTATGTGTGTGTCTGACTGGGGCCCTCCAAGGTCATCGCCTTGGCAACCTGAGCATGGGGTCCTCTCGCTGTGCTGTCACAGAGCACAGGTCACAGGGGTCACATGAAAAAGGGGGACAAGAGGGGGATCGTAGGGGGACAAGAGGGGGTTGATGAGTGCTGCGGTGCTTGGTGTGGTAGAGTAGTAGAGGTAGAGAAGAGGAGCCATGAGAGTTGCAACTGTCCTCTTCCACTGTGTATTCAGAGTGGAATAATGAGAAAATATACAGATGAAGTGCTGAGGAGGGCCACTGGGTTCACAACAACTCCTGCCACAGAGTCAACTGTAGTTCTGACTTAATAGAAGAGACTATCTGAATTTTTTATTTTATTGATTTGTTTTTATTTTAGGAAAAGAAAACAAGTCAGAGGTGCGCTATGTAGTTTTGGGCAAGAACTTTTAATATGCGACTCTGACTGACATTTTCATGCCTAAATAAATGAATAAACAAACTCGCTTCTTTTCATGATTGAATACAAAAAACTGACCTTAGAGGACAACATTTCATACTTCTTATTTATTGCCACCTTTCTAACTTCAAACAGTGTTCTGGGGAGCTTCTTTTCCTCTGAGAACAGCTTGTTGTTTCTGTTATGGAAAAAATAAATATTTCTCAGTTTGTGTTATTACTTCATATCTCAAATGTGAACATTCTTAGTTTGAATTTCTTCTTTTAAAGACCTTTGACTTGTTAGTGTTGCACATGTGATATCTATCGCACGTATGTCTGTCCTGGGAGTGGGGTCCATTTATTTCCTTGTTCAAAAAGATTTTTGTCTTACCCATACTGAGGGTCTGATGAGAGAGCATGGTTGTGGTCTATATAATTAATACTTGACATGAATTTTATCAATATTATTAACAAAAATAACAATATATTTTTGTCACATATAGCATTTCATACTTTACACAGTTACATTATAAAATGTTATAGATAAAATAGCGAGACATCAAAAGCGTTACCTTTACATCAGGGGTTTATTGCACTTCCAAAATGTAATATAAATACAAAAACACCCAACTTCCATTCAAATGTAAACAAATTAAAAATGAATTTCAACAAAAAAATATTTGTGGTTTACAGAATGACCTTTAAATATGAATGATGTAAGCAGAGCTGATAAATATGCATACAGACAATAAGCAAGGTACCATATTATCCCAAATACAAAACACCATTACAATTTACTGACCTTTTAAGATTTCCTTTTATCAACACATGTATGTGCTGCCCCATATCTGAAATACCCCAAAAGTTTTTATATTCTCTTGATATACATTTTAATTATTTGTGCATGATCATTATCTTTAAAGCTTTAAATGGCACTATTCCTTTGGAAAATAAATCAGTTTATTGCCATTTAGAATTGCGAACAGTGCATTTACTTTGTATACATAAGAAATCAGTAATCTCGTCAGATGGTTAAGATACAGAAGCTAATTCTGTAGATTTCTACAGCAGAGAGTACAGCACAGATACTCCCAGCAGACTAATAAATTGAAAGACATGTCAATGTATAGGGGATGCTGCCGGGAACCAGAGGCTACTTGACACAAACCAGAGGCATCCAAGGTATGAAATATGCAAGAAAAGGCATATAAGCTATATGACAATGTCCTTATTCTGTATATTCATTTACAAATTATTTGTTTGTGCATGTGGCGCATTATGTGAATACATGAGTTTTAAAAAGGTCATACAGTTTCTAACAGCGACAGAGGCAAGACAAGGTGCATTCTTGGTACACTGGCTTAGGTAAGATACAGGGAATATAGGATGTACACATAAGAGCTAAGGAACAGATCTGAGAGGAGGTAATACAGGATGTATATATTGCGGGGAATGCAGGAGGTCCAAATAGCTAAGGGAAAGATCCTGGAGCAGGTTTTTCTCAGCCTCTCTGGGCTGATGTTGTCACAAGGTCAAAGTGATGACTGATGGGTGAACAGCACCTGCTGAGTGATCAGCCAGCTCTTCAAACAGGCTCCATGAGGAGCTCCTCTATGTCGGATCCCTCCAGCTCACGGAACGCAGCGTGAGAGCCAATCACAAACAGTGTCGCTCCTGAGGGGACACGCAAAAAAATGGAAAAGAGGAATGTGAAGGAAAAACAATGAGGATGAAGGTTGAATGCAACAGTAGAATATGCTTTAATATACAAATTGTATGTATATAATAAGAATTACAGTGCCTTGACAAGCTTACCTAGAACCCAAAAGACTGCAGCTCCAGCTCCGGCCAACCAGAACACAGGAAGAGAGACAGCTCCAGCCAGACTCATCTGATGAGGGACGGTCAGCTCCTTGCCTGGTTGGCAAGAAAATTACATATTTAACAACATAAAAAAAGTCAGAGAGGTGCCATGTAACAAATTTAATTTATATTCACAAGTTGCTAAACAAACCTACAGTTTTGATTTACATTTCAGAAATATAAGCTAATTTTTCCAAAACAAAATGTGTGATGTTGTCATTAAATATCTGACCTTGGGTTACAACTGTATAAGATTTTCACCTAACAAAAATGATCCCAAAAATGATCAAGGTCTCGCAGTATGGCACTATTGAATTATTATCATCTTCAGGCTTCTTCAGTTCTAACTACCTGGAAGCAAGTTGCAGGCTTTGTCTTTAATAACACAATAGAACAGAATTCAATACCAAGAGAAGCAAATGTACACAACCTTCAGTTATCATTCCATGTATACTTTAAAACAGGTAAACCCCTTCTACCCTAATTTGGACTAAACCTGGTGACTTGATTTATCTGAGCAGACACAAGGGTTCATATTACTAACAATATGGTTTCAGTGTGCCTACTGATGTAAGAATTCGCTATATTTAGCTAGAACACAATTAATGGGCTGCAAGGCATACCTGACAGCTTTACTCACCGAGGATAACCAGTTTGGATTCCAGAGACTTGAGGTGAATTATGTAGAAGGCACCAACAAACACAGCCAAGGCAATCAGTAGCATTGGAGAGCTGATACTGAGGAGAAGAAACATCAACGTTTGGTGTTAATTACAGCAGCATATTTAGATTTGGTTTACATCCAGGTTTAAAGCTTAAATTATTGAACGCTTTACTTTTTGATCAACTCTCACACAGACTGTTCCATATCTCTTTTTTAATATCAAGAGGCCCAAACCCTCCCAGAAAGTTCCCATGTGAATTGGGTATAGACTGTGTGAGTAGGAACTAATACAGTGGGAAGAGAAAGAATTCCCACTGACAAAACAACATAAAAGATTTCGTCTTTGTTGGCCTTACATGCAGTAGAGGATGAGACCCAGAAAGATGAAGGTATAGTTGCTGTTGTAAGTTTCCACATTTTTCACAACCCTCTGGCACATCTCTCCAAAGTTGCGGGGTTTGGAAAACTTGCGCTGGTCCACAAAGCTTGCCCAAGGTCGGATGGACAACCTGCGCCTGTCAATCCACTCTTTAGCCATACTGGCTGAGAAGCCTTTGGGGAGCCAGAGCCTATAAAATCATTAAAGACATTAAGAATACATAGAGTAGGAGCCAATGTCTAAGTTAGGAGACGGACTGCTTAATATCATCCATCTGCACAATAGACGGTAGAAAATTTGAGCAACAAAGAATAAAAAGGCCTCTTAATAACAGCATTATCATTACTGTTGCATGATGTCTTTGGTGCACATCACACTTAAAAATGTTGTCCTTACTTTGCCATGATTCCACCTCCACCTGTGCCAGTTGGATGAGCATCTTCTGCACTGAACAGATCTCCAGCCTTGCTGTCCATGTCTACAAGGCAGTTCTCCCCCTTTGGAGCTCCGGATTGCATCTACAGACTGTTTGCTACACGGGAATAGTAATAGCACAAACATAAAAATCAATACAATTTGTTTCATAACTTTTCTTTTCTTGCTATTAATTTCTTGTCTACTGGGTTAGGTAGGCATGTATCAGATATTTGACCAGACAACAAACAAAGTACCCACACAACTACAGCTGACTAGTATAAAATGTTTTATACTCAGCAAAATAAATTATTCTAAAGCATCATTTAGTCATCGCTCCGCTGCCATCTTTATATTTCAAACAAAAGCGCTAAAGCTGACTATCTGGGTCCTCTCTTTATCAACACATAATTCATTAAATTATAAGTAACTTATTCATTAATGTATCTGTTTAATACTGAAGACGAAACATTTTCTGGAGCGTCATAAGTCAAGTCAATTTCTTTCTTCATTTCATGCTTTTAGTAATTGTTTCAAAAACTCTTTTCTATTAAAGAAGCAACATGAAGACGTCACTTTGGGATTCTTAAACTTGTGATGACTATTTATCTTCAGATATTCATCATTATATTTCACAGACTCACTAGCCAATCACTTATCTGAAATAAATAATAAATAATGCATTGATAAAAAAAAGAAAAAAATTCTATTATAAATTACTGTTTGGCCTTGCAAAAAAGCGCCACAGCACTTCAGAATCCTAAGTACTTTATTGACACTATTAAAAAAAATATTTAAAATAAACAGTACGATATAAGTAAAAAGTAAAAAATCAAATATTTAAGTAGTATTTTTTACTGTATATATGCGTATATTTTAACTATACACACTGTACACATTTTACATGTGTATGGTGACAATAAAGGCATATACTATTCTATACTATTCTAATAAAATAACAAAAAACTGTAAAAACGATCGAATTCAACTTAATCTGACAACTTTTATGTAATCAAATTCGTAAATTGAACTGCTACGACTAATAGAGGTTTAAGATATATGTGCCTAGTGCCACAGTGCACATAATATTGACGAATGCTGCAGTAAGTAATAGTGTACAGTAGTTAACAACACTTAAATGCGATATAAATGCTTCAAACAACAGTGAAATAGTTCATGTTGAATTACAAAGTTTGACAAGAGAGTAATTGTAAGATAAATCGATAAGTAAGAGTACGTAGTTAACAGCCTACAACTTCACATTCACGCATCTAACGTGGCTCACACTGCAGTATTTACGTAATGGAAGATTTTTGTCAACAAAGGGCTTGGTCACTGCCACTTTACTGAACACACCGGATAGGAAAGAAACCGTCAGCAGCATACATACATGAAATACTCATTAATGCAGTAACTTTGACAGATTTAACCGATTCTGCACATGTCTACTTTTAAACATACAACAAAGTTAATCAGGAAGACAACTTCAGAAGACTACCACAGCTAGCTTCTCGGCTAACGCTCAGGTCCAATACAGGTTCGAGCAGATTTTCTCATCACAGTACTGAACACGCCGGTGGGTAAATGTTACAAAGGGACAAGACATGTTTGAATAGTGAATTTATAATCGTCTTGTCAAATATACTTACAGCAGGACTTCGGTGGGACTGCCTCAGACCTTTTGTTGCTGTGATGTTTGACGGATATGATGTGGATGTTCTTTAACTTCCTGCTGTCTGAGCAGAAATCATCGCCCCCTACTGGCCGAACAGGGGACTGCCCATCATCTGTTGTGCATGTTTTCGTATTAAACACTTTTAACTCTGTAAATAGCATCATATAAAAAGCAATATGTTATGGTTTGATACAGTTGTGACCATCTCAGCCGTTGTTTTGTTTTGTTTCTTTTATTTTAACCTTGTATTGAAAAGAGGACCGTTTTACAAAGAACTGAGGTAAACCAAACAGTATAGCACATAAAAAACAAAATGTAAGCAAAAAAAAGGTGACATAAGCAAACCAACAAGGAGAATACATATGAATATATGTACTGAACATAACATGAAAATTAAATGAGAAAAATAAAGTAAGTAGTAGTAAGAGGTTTCAAAATTACTCACAAATGTATCACATTTTGTGTTATTGTTAAGTGAAGAAAAAGTGAAAATTTGGGAAGCAATCTCGAGAATTTCTGTTTGTAAATAAAAAGTTTTACATATAGTTTGATGATGTTGACCACAGACTCATGAGTGTTATCATCTTGATTATTATGGTGATAAACAATATCTTTGAGGTTAAGAGAATAGACATTATTAGTAGGTTAAAAAAGAATGACCTTGTTCTCTTCTTTTTTTTTCTTAATTTTGATTTTACACAATATGTAATTTTCAAGTTGAGCTTAGAAAGTGATTAAGTGTATACAAAAGTAAAATAATGTGTTGAAGATTCTGGTTCATCATTACAAAAGCTGCATTTGTTGTCAATGTCTAAAAATGTGGAGAAATATAGATGGGTTGGATATATATTGTGTAAACTGTTGATGTGCACTTCTTTAATCTTAATACAATACATGTATTGCAATAACCAGGACTTCTGTTAGTCAGTGCCTGTAAAGATGCTGTCCAAAAAGGCTCTGCCTCTTCGAAATATTTCCTCCTTTCATAAAGTGTATTACCTGTATGTTTGTTGCTGCATTTTGAGTCCATAATATTAATACTATGTATCAGTAAAAGGGGTTTTACTCTAAGTGCTTCTTGAAACTGAAGCTGACATTTCATGAGGAGGGCTAGGCCAGGCCCACTAAACTTATTTTGTAGAAGGACCAGATCTGAAAAAGTGAATTGCTAAGGAGTCGGACTTTTACATTCCCTTTATCTGCCCTCTAAAGCTTGTAATTTAAATGTGTTAAAAGTATGCACTTTCTTAGTTTTCACAATTTATGTATACAAAAGTATACAGAAAAAACAATGCACCTTTTTCATTTTAGATGAAGGTTGTCAGCTTGATTTTCATATGTATGCCCTCTGCTTGAAGATCCATTTGTGTCTCAATCCTAATCCTAAAGCGTCAGTTTTTGATGAGTTGGGACACGTCACAGCGTCATTATTTGATGACCAAATGAGACTCAAAAATCAGAAGCCGGAATGAGGTTGTGAAAGGGCCATACTTGCCCTCTTGCCTCCAGTTGAACAGCTAAGGCATAGGGCCACCAGGAAAAGCATTGGTTATAGAAAGTCTTTACTTGTAACGGGGAAGTATTTGATAAGAAGGAAAACGCTAATATCTTAGCAATATACCATTAATATCATAGAGAGATCATTTACATAGATAAATTCTCAATCGACCCAATTCTCTTCATTCTGCCTGGCTGTTGTCATTTCCAGATCAGTAGAAACGTGCGCGGTGTCGTCATCACGCATTCGGACGGCTGTGATTGGTCGGTTTCTCTATGTTATTGTGTTGCTGTCAGTGCACGAGCTGTGGGAGTTGCTGAAGCACCCAACGTTAATAACCAGGAAAGCGAATGATTAAGGTACGTTTAATGTGTAAATATCCTTCCGAAAATGCATTTAACACGTTTATAATTGTTTTTTTTACGTTGTCATTGATATAATTATCACTTAGGGCTCGTGTTTATAAAGGCCCCGTGCATAGCTAAAACCAGCTAACAACGTTCCCAGCTAGCAAATGATGTGTTAAATATCCGTTATCGCTAATGCACGATGATTCCCATCAAGGTGAGCGAGATATATGTGGTTTATGTCGTGTCACTCCACGTAAAGCACTGGTTTCTTATATGAATATTGGTATTTATAGCTAACGTAAAAACAGGCGACTTGTATGTGCTTGTCATGTTTTGTTGTTTTTTTTTCTCCTCAGACACGTGATTACGTAATGTGCGTAAGGGATAATTTGTTCCACCGGTTTCAAATAGGCATCTAAGAAACGCCTAGTTTGTTTGGTTGGTGCAAAGACAAGACAAGACAACACACTCACAGCAGAAACTTGGCACTGCTTGTTTAAAGAAGGCGTCGAGCTGACACCGATAAAAGGTAGGGCTGCTGAGCTTGCTAAAACTCATACATTTATGTGCGGTGGCGATAACAGTTACATTAGCTTTTGTGTATTTCAACGCACGGACGTTTGGCGGTAGCTTTTTTAATGACTGCTAGTATGTGAGCTGTCGAGATGTGATATTTGAAAAAAAATAAAACATTCAGACCAAAATTTAGTTGCGAGTCCACACTGTGGCATGAAATTTCGGTCAAACCTGTTTTGATAAAATACGCAGTCTCGACAGGAAGACACAAGAAGTGAAGCACAGCATCATTTTGGTAATCTCGGTGGATGGGTGCCTCATAGCGCTTAGATACCACAGTAGAAACATGCTGTTTTACGTGTCTGTTCAATGTAATGTATATCTGTTTTTCTTTAAACTCTTTTGACAGTTGGGAAGGTGGAGAAGGGCTATAGGCAGAGCCATGGCTGCAGTGCATCACCCAGGGTACCCATCTAGATACTCACTTTACTGGGATGAAACAGAGTGCCTAGACTACTATGGAATGTTGTCCCTCCATGAGGTCTTTGAAATAGTTGGTTCTCAGCTGACAGAGAGCGACGTTGAGGTGTTGTCATTCCTTCTGAATGAAACTTGTTCTGCACCACACCCGCTTGATCCAACAGGCTGGACAGTTGAGCCCCATGTTGGCAATCCAGGTGACTCGGGTGTCTCCCCAAGTCCTGAGCTGTTAAAGACCTGGAGGCGGTTAAAGCCTCAGAGCTCCCAGGCTCCCTTAGTTGCCCCTTGTAAGCCCACCAGTGGCCCTGAGCTGTTTTTGGAGCTAGAGAAGCAAGGATATCTCAGTGATGGCAACCTAGAGCCATTGCTGCAACTACTGAGAGTCCTCACTCGTCATGACCTGCTGCCTTTAGTGTCACACAAGAAAAGAAGGACAGGTGAGGATGAATCACCTGTTTGTCATTATCAGATTTTGAGATAATGTTCAGTGCTTTGCCTATTGTCTCTCTTTTAAATCTTCTACTGAAATGTGTCAGCCATTAATACATTCCTGTCTTGCTAGTCATGGCCTAATAGTACTAATCTGTTCTTATGCTTTTTAGTATCTCCAGAGAGAAGTGGACAGTGTCATGGTATGGAGAACATAGAGTTAGAGCAAACATCTGGAATGCAATACAGCTGTAGGCAGACAGAGATGCCCTTTTCATCTTTAACACAGCAGGTTAGAACCGGTAAGTGCACTCTTGCATCGTATTTACCTCATTAGAACAGCCAGTGTCTCCACAAACCTGTCCACAGTCAGTGTTTACCATTCTTTGAGGCACATAGAATATTTACACTTAATGCTAGTACCTAGTTGTTAGTGAAGAGGCGCTGGTATCCATATTATTTGTTCCATCCTTCTGTTATGCTAGGAATGTAAATGTTGTTTTGTTAAAGTTGTTTCCCCAGGTCAAAATTACAATACACTCAGTTACAGTAAAACATTTAAAATACTGGTGCGTGGTTACATATGCTTGTTTTGAACCTTCCATAGGGAAACATTTATGTTTTGATCAGACATCAGCAGAAACAGCCAAACACGCACTTATTAACAGAAGTAGGTCAGAGAGAAACAGAAATAAAACAGGACTGCGACAGTCCCAAACAACAACTGAATTACTAAACTAGCTCCATCCATCTTTTGTCAGGTATTTACCCTCCTATGCCTGGGCCATCTGTTAGGAGGAGGAGGAAGAAGAGGGGAAATGGCTGGAGCCGTAAGCCCAAGAAAACAAACAGGCAGGGCCCGCCACTGTCTCCACCACAACCACCACGTAATGTTTCCTGCAGTAAGTTCAGCCCTGTTCTTACCTCGTTTATAGCTTTTCATCTCTTGACCCCTATTTTCATCCTGCTACTTTCTTTTAAAGATCATTTTACCTCTTTTTCATAAAAGGCAAAAGCTCCAAGTTCATTTTAAATCTTTCTTTCACCTCCAGCATCTCCACATTTCCTGTATTGTCTCCTTAAGTCTAAAGTTGTTGTCTTAGCTGAACCTTAGCTGGAGTTGAGGACTTTTCACACTAAGTCTGAATTAAAAACATTTTTTCTTGTTTTTTAAACCATCATTTCAAAAAATCTTAAAGCACAGAAACCTTGCTCATTAAATGTTTTTTTTTTTTTTTTTTAAGCAACTAAATGTGAAAATCTGCATGCCAAAGCAACGATTGGGTAAACTGTCTTTATTCACTTAATTTACTACTTTGAAGACTGCAGAACTCCACTCCAGTACATTATGCTTTATTCACCGAAGATTTCAGCTATCTTCCCTTTCACCTTGATGAAGGCAAGATCATGGTATTACTAAGAACTTCAAAAGAACTGAACCAGTTATGGTGTTATTTATTGTTAAGTATAGTATACAGGTTTTGTCCAAGTACTTACTTGTTAGCAATGCATAACTCTTTTTTAGTCAGACAACTCGATCTTGATTCTCATGACACCAGAAAGTTTTCCACTGTCATACATCTCAAACACATGAAACGATTTAAAAGCTCTGTTTGATTGACAACTTTCTGCATAAAACTACAACAAAACTAGTGAGTCAACCTTTTGCACACAGGGAAAAAAAATGCATGCGCTTCCCTTTGAGTTTAATGAATTTTAATTTATGAATCAGGTGTTTCACTTGGTATCTTCGTTGTTATGCTGTAAATGTTAACACTTTCAGCATCTTCTTAACCGTATTAATTGAACATGCAACATCAAGGAGATATTGTTGCTCTGGCCATTTCTCCATCTGGCACTTTTTTACATTAGTTTCCCTTCATTTCACCTTTTCTCTAACCCGTTGAGCTATGCGAAGCTGTAGCTGTTGATAAGAGCACAAACTGGTAGGTTGTGTCCTGTCCTTTTTGTCTACTCTGGTTGAAGATAGATGCTACACTAGCCCTTGTTCTGCTTTATTGTCAAGCTTGATACAAAGTTGTCACAAAACAACTGTCAAACCCTTACGTTTCTTCCTGAGAAATTATTTGCAGTTGTTTAAAGCAACCTAACTCTGCTGGGAAGCTGCGCTATGTAATCCATTATCAGGGCCCTGCTCTATGTTTCCACTATTGCCTGCCTTTAAATCAATCTATGCTAGTTTCTCTCAGCACAATAAGATGGAGATAACACTAACATTAGTTGCCCTCCATGTGAAGTTTGCTTAGTCATCAATGCAGACCTTCTCAAACATTTCTTTTGAACCCCATCATTGTTGGTCAAAAATATGTAATACAACAAAGGCTGATGATTCTTTCACAATTTAAAAAAAAAACAATCATGTAGCAATGAAGACAGCCATTCTTAGCTATTCAGGATGAGTGATGTGCCTGTGACTATGAACATGTTGCTGTCTTGACTCCACATTTGATTCCACCAGGTTGACTCAGGATTGTAACCTAAGACACAGTGGATCATGGAGACAGAGGGGGAGACTGAGCAACAAAACAAACAGTCTGTCTGTCCACTCAGTCCATACATACTGCACAGTGCGTGATCGACTCAGTCATGCACTCTCTCACAAGTCTGGGCCGATGCCTAAGGTAAAAGAGGCTCCCCCCCCTTGTTACAACAGGGGTTGGTGCAGCCGCTTTGCTCCTTATTCGATGATTGTGTATCATAATGTAGCTGCCCCCTACCCTATACCCTTCACCCTTCAGGAAGCTCTCTCAAAATGATCCTGTAATGTTCTTTAGTGTTGTGAATTGTGAATGAGGAAACGTTCTGTTTAAGATTCCTTATTTATCTATTTCTGCCCAGAGTTTTTGGTGTCAGTGTTTCACAGAACAGAGTCCTCAGCAGTGCGCCTCAAATATTTTCAAAAAGTTCCCAGCTGGTGTTTTAAGCAAACATGCAAAAGAAACAAAAGTCTCTGGACAACTCAAAGTTCATTTGATCTCACTAAAACCATCGTAATGGGGATGTATGTAGAGGAAGTGTATTTTAAATTCCCTGATATTCTCTGCAGTCCTGGTGAACGTGACACATTTTCACAAACATGGCCAACAAGCTCCTTTTATGTACATGTCTGCAGTGTAGAAATTTGTACACCTTTCTGTTAATACTAGCAGGCATTACATGACTCAAAAGTAATTTGATGAAAGCTCAGCTATAATTTTAAGACTTTCGTTACAAAGGTGATATAACCCAATCAAAATACTTTTGAACTTGTGCAGTCATATGACAAAAGAAACTACAGTTTGACCAGTATGGTTATTAGTAACTGAGGAGATGGATATGATAGAACCATATTTGGAACCATTATATGATATCTTTGCATTAAAAATGTAATTCTTACTACCAAAATTAAAAGTAGCCACAGATTAAATGTACAGTATACTCAAGTATCATACTTAAACTACAATTTTACATTACTTGTACTTTACTTGATAATTTCCATTTTTTCCTACATTATAATTGCATTCCACTGCATTTACAAATATTGTTCTTTTTACGCCACTACACTTGTTTAATAACTTATTTACTTTGGTTACTAATATCTACCATGTTACTCTAGTTAGCTTCTAAATATTTAGTATCTGACTTTGTAACCAATCAGATAGTGTTGTGGCTGGGATATTGAGTGAAACAACAGAGTGGTGACTACGGACTGTGAGAGGTGGTTCCATCGGAGCCAAAGTAGTTTTTAAGTTTTTTAATTTATTATCTAGTCAATCAGACAAAAAAATAAGATTCCAACAATCGGAAAACGGTGAAATATCTGTACTGATAGTCGTCCAGGTCGATAATTTTTCTGTCCCTGCTCACAACACTTTATTTGAGCAACATGGTTGCTAATGCCAGTGTGTCTAGTAACCCCATTCGCACTGCCCTTCGAGTGTGGGAATCTTGTGCCAATTCATTTGCCGCACAGTTTCGCTGCGACTCTGATGCCTCTGGAGGTAATATCAGAGCCACAGCAGAGGTGAGCCAGCATCTGCGTGAATGAAAAAACCAGAGGTGCGGAGATGATCTGATGATGTCCACAGTCTGACAGCTCAACAGATCCTTCACTCATCAAATAAAAGAGAAATGCCCTGCAAAGCGATGTTACAGGACCAAACAACAGTACTGTGGTAACTGGTAGTGTCTTTGGCAACTTACATCCTGTCTGTCCTACTGAACCGTAGTCACATTTCTGCCCGAATAACAGCGTCTGTCCCCAGCAAGTCTGTCTCCTTCCACTATTGTATTGTTGTAGTGACAGTCTTAAAAAAAAAAAAATCACCGTGACTGAGTCTTCATTGAACCTTCCCCCACAAAACAGCTTCCCCCCTCGCAAGTGAGAGAGTCAGACAGCGTCCGCTGTTTACTGATATTGATTGAATTTAGATCGAACAAAATTAACTTTGTCACTTTCCAGGATGTATGGTGGGTCAGGATCTCAAACACATTAATGGCATCCATATGATTATAAACGGTCAGTGAGTACATGTTTAGATTAACAGTTAGACACCGCAGGAAACAGGTTTGAAAAAAAACACAGATTTCAGCGTCATGATGCGTACCATCACGCCTCTTTTGGATCTGCAGTGCCAACTGGCTGTATGAATTGACACACTGTTGCGGGTTAATGTCGTAGCTGCTTGGTTGTGCGTGTGAACAACCAAATGTGGAGAATTGGCGAGCCTTAGCTGCTGAGATAATGTGGAGTTTCTGTTTGAAAAGGGCTGCTGTGACCTGAGGTCAGCCCACATTAGAGGATGGAGTGTGCAAACAAACCATCGTGGTGAAGTTGGAGAGGAAGTTAACACAAATTTGGACTGCTCTCAAAGTTGCAACAGCAAAACATGTTTAGGAACATTATATACAACAGAAAACTCTGATGTGATGTTATTTTAGTTTTGTAAACCAAACAAGAAGACAATAATTAGTTTTATCTGTTTTTAGGTTATCTGTGGTTAAAGTTTGGCTCACAGTGTAGGACACCGAATAAATGCTGATTATATTAACCCGAAACAGCTCAGACCAGCAAATTAAACAAAGACAAAATAGAAATATGTTGGACATGTTTGTGGAAGTGCCAGTTATCATGCATGTGGGAAACATTTTGGAGCTATCCTTTCACCTCACACTATCTTCATTACAAGTGGTTCTGAACATCTGCCAATTTGGATACTCATCCTTTTTGATAAGGACTGGCCGTGTATTATATTTCAGGACATCTAAAATGGCCGCCAACAGGCAGCTGTTAAAAAATGCCAGTGTAACCTTTACTTGAGCAGTTCTGAGGAAAACAGTGCTCTGCTGAAGGAGGCTCCTGCTGTATCTTATCTCTGTGCCCTATGTGAGCCATGGGTGTGCATTTGTCAAAAGGGAGCAGAGATAGATAGGGCAGTTCAGTCCAATGCTGGCCCCTAGCATTTAAAAAGACCTCCAATAATCTTTCTTGTCATGATTCGTCTCTCTGATCATTTTCAGTGAAGTGTCTCAATTATATTCTGACGATAATAACTGCCATTACAAATGCCCATAAGGTGCTTGTTGCCTCAGCTCAGTATTGGTTTTATGCCATGTCAATGGGCTGCTTAGTATGACCCTTACTTGGTTTAGCTGACTTGTCTGACTAATGTTATGTTTTGAGCTTAAATAATGGGTTGGTGAGGGTAAGGGGCCCAGGTAAGAGTGATCCCAAGTAACCCACTGAGCCACATGAAATATTGTAGAGCTACAGTAGAGGCAGTTCTGAGCTGATTAAACTTGCCCTGACTCAAACAACTAAGAGAAGTGAGTGCTGTGCCATGCCTGCTTGATGTTGAAGAAACAACCCAGTCGACAGATATCCAACCCACTTGTGCTTGTCTCTCTCTCTCTTTCTCTCCTTTCTCTGTGTTCACAGTTCTAAACAGACCAACCTGTGTGTCAGGAAAACAGTATCCTTACACACAATGAGAGGGAGAGAACGAACACTAAATGCTCAAACTACGCAAAATGGTACAGAGAGCGATTTTTGTCTATGGGGAAAAGAGGGAGAGTTCTGTCTGCCTGTCTCTCAGTACTCCCCTAACTCTCCACTCTCTTGGTCAGTCATTCAGCAGAAAAACGGATCGATAAAGAGTTGAAGCTCTCCGTGCCAAGTGACTCCTCGTAAATGGGTACTTAAACTTTTTTTTTCCCCTTTTCTTTTTTTTTTTTTTTTGGTGGGGTGAGATGAGGAAGCCAGACAGGCTTGGTGTTTAAAGTGAGAAAATGAAAGCTGTGCTTCCTAATGTCCTGTCTAAGTGGATGTCTCTGTGTCTGATGAAGCGTGAAGTGCTCTGTAACCCTAACAAAATGACTATCATTGTGTTCCTGTGGTTTTAAATGGCCTTCTCCTCAGTGCACCCTATCTCTACCTCCATCCTGCTCAGTATGAAATGGGGAAGCTGAAATGGAGGCCATCCATAAATACAGTAATTGCATGAAGGGCAGGTGTTTATCATAGCCACAGCCCTCACACAGTGAAATGATCCAAAAGGTCGTACTGTTAACAGCACTTCAACTTAATATTTCACTGCGTCCGAACTGAATATTGGATAGGAGTACCAAAAGCTAGGTGATATGCAGTATTATGCCCCCTCTTTTATTATAGATGCATCATTACCTATTTGTGATAAATCAGATAAATTAAGCATTTAAAGAGTCCTGTCACTGCCGCTTTGCCAATATGCTTGCAAGGATATTGTACAACTTAATGTTTTCAGCCCCCCACCTTGGACTTTTTTTATTTATGTATTATTGTTTTTCAACATCACAATGGATATATTTTCAACACTGATTAACAGATAAAGACCTCAAAGTGGAATCTGTAGTCTGTAATCTGCAGGAGTTTTCTCCAGACTTTCTCGTAGGGGTGAGTGAAAAGGCCAAAATCTATCACGGCATATGTAATATTATATCGCAGCAACAGTATATATATTGATAGGCAGTTGTTTTGTAAATTCTATTAAAGGAGTCATCACCTGGTTTTTTACATATCCAGTCCCCCTTGGATCGCTTTGGATCAATTCGTAAAACTTATTAGAAAAACAAAATGAAAATCAAAAATCAAACATGGAGCTTGTTCTGACACTTTTTCATACCGCAAATTTCTCACGCGAGATTATGCGCAAGGTTTTGACTGGTCCAGATGTGTATTGTATTAATATGTAATGAGGCGCGCGTTGATTGGCCGCAGGAAGGACAGAGCCGGAATGGGGGGCTAGCCTGCATGCACACACACTCCAAAACATAAACAGCCCCCTGTCATGGCGCACACACTAAATGACGAACCTCACGGAATTCAGGCATTTATGTACGAGCAGGAGGCGGAAACCGAACGGGAGAGTGAAGAGGCAGAGACGGTGGAAGAGACACGTTTACAGCAGGATGTCTCTGAATGGTAAATTCTTTTTTTTTTCCTTCTTACTTTTCACAATCGTGTTTTACATGTAAGACCTGAGTTTTAATGCTGGTGGTCACGATGTATGGTGTGAAAATAACAGAGAAATAGGCAGATTCGGCGTGCTCACTCAGAAAGTCTGGCTGAGGACGGCTGTGAGCCGATGCTTATGCGAACTTATGCAAGTAGCCTCCTGTGGTAACGTCACCACAGGAGCAGAGTCAAAATCTCGTGCTTTAGGAATGCGCACCCTTGTGCGCTATTCCTGTTCGGAAAAAGAGCCAAAGCGAAAAAACTGAGCCACTTTCAAACTCCAGCTTTTCAGGCAAGTTTCAACTGAGGTCCAACACCAATATGCATGTTTTAACAAGAGAAATTGCTATTTCCGGGTGATGACTCCTTTTAAGGAATGGTTTAAAATCAGTCTGTACCATACTTCATCACATTTGATTATTTCCTCCTTTTATTTTTAACTTTAGTACAAATGGTTCTCATGAGGAAAGATGTGAGTTAAAAACAAAACACTCAAACCAGTAATACAAGCTTTGATTCAAAATGCAAATAAATTCCAGCTTGACCTGTCAGTGTAAAAATGACAGGAATTAGAGGTGCATTACCACCGCCAACTTACTCTTACATAACGCAAGAATGTTATGAATGTAGAGCAGAGAAAAATGTGTAGAGCTGGAAAAAGTACTGCCAAATCTCTATTGGTGGACACAATTTTACAACTGTAGGTAAACAGTCATATTGACCACCCTGCTAGCATACTGAGTTGAACTTTATTGGGCCCATTCTCTTTCGGATAACTTTTGAATTACCAACTCAGAAACCATTTCTTTCTATTCTTTGGCTTTTTGATGCAGTTTTGGTCATGTAATAGATTCACGAACGATTAGCAGTCCACTATTAATCAGTGTTGTAAAACAAAGCACTTTACATTCCTTTTCTTTGGTATGACAAGGGTTTTTTCTAACCGGTATGTTGTGTGTATCGTCAATGGAATGACCTGAAGAAGAGGTGTTACAGACTACTTTCCATCATATTAAACATTGTAAAGTTGAAGAATATTTATATTTTGCAAATCACAGTCAAATTTGTTATTCTTTGAAAATGTTTCATGTTATTGTACCATAATGATTTCACGAAGATAAAATGTTTTCTTTAATTTTCTTGTGTGAGCAAATTTAAGTGTAAATTGAATGATCTCCATTTGCAAGTGGGCTCTCTACTGGATCTTTCCCACCTTGCATATTTTAAACATTTCTTAAACCATATTGATTAAGTGTCCCTTTTGATCCAGTCCTCTGTTTTTATAGTAATCTAATTACATCCTTATGAAGCATGAATGAAAAAGCCAGTGTTTGGTCATTGCTCTCCTACAAATGTTAAGACATGCAAAATCAATGCCTTAATTCAACATTTGCATTTCTAATGTTGGCATTTTCCAAACTACATCCCTCTCGAGTCTGGCACTATTCCCCGTAGCCCCAAACAAAATATGAATGGAAAGAGGGTAAACGTGACTCACAGCTTCTGTTTAGTTAAGCAGGAGCAGACCTCGATATGTGTTCAAGTCGGGTCCTTGGTGCTCTTGTAATGATCCCTTGCCTCATTTAAAACTCTGATCTTTGTCTTCCTATCATGAGAGTTACACATATAACTCTGAGTTATCCGAGTGATGTGAAGACATATTTTATGATCAATTGCTGCTCACTCCTCCAAAAATGAGTAACTTGATTTCACCTTACGTATCCCTCTTTTAAATGTTTGATGGAGAACAGCAAAATGGTTTTGGTTGGGCTTGGTTTTGCATACATAGAGATGCAATTGTGGCTTTAAAACTACTCAGAATAAAGGTTTCTTTGCAATGAGACATTGATGGGAATGTTTCAAGTGAAATGGATATCATTGGTAGTGAATACTGTTTACCTCTCCTGAAGAGCTTTGAGTGGGGGAGATGAATTTTTGTTGCAGCAAAAGTCGTCAGCCGCTGGTTTCAACTCGAAGCTCTGGAATAATGACATGGGGGACGATCTCAGCCGCGCTGTTGCTCAGTACAGTATGTATCCTCTGATCTTTCTCGCTGTGCTGTTGCATGACCGCCAATCCTGTTACTGCGGAACTCCAGCATCTGCACTCCGCATTAAACATGTTGATCAAAATGAATATGGCGATTTTAAACACAGAGATGGAACAAAATACCACTCCAGGGTTTGCCACTGCTAAGCTGCTTTCATTTCTGTTACCACCATATGGGCTTAAGGTTTCAAGTAAAATTTGAATGCAGTCACTACATGAACTCTGTAGCCATGATCTATGTAGACCATGCTGTTGCTTTGAAAGTTCTCCAGCATCAGTGTCATCTGTCTTTTTGAATCATCTAGTTGACAGGAACACTTAATGATTGAATTGCCTGGAAAGAAAACAACAACGCTCGTTCAGTTGCTCGTTTCAGAGTATTTCTCCCGATGCTCCAAAATGTCAAATTTGTCTTCACCAATACAAACTCTAGGGGTTTGCAGCAGTGTTAAGCACAAAAATGCACACAGTCCGGTTGGTTTAGCTCCAGTGCACCACGTAATTAACAGCCTGCTCTGCCTCGCTGCACCATTATATTTGTTCTTTAAGTATTTCAGTGTACAATTTCCTGTGTAGTTAGTAGTCTCCTGGGTCACTTTCTCTTTTTCTAAGTCTTTTGTGCCCTTGAACCCCTTTTTAAAATCCCTACTTAATGTAATGCACTAATGCAGTTAGGCTAAATGAGCTGTCTTATAATGATTTCGTCTTGTCCCCGTTTCTCTTCCCTTTGTCTCAACTTCTTGACCCCTCCCTTTCTGTCTGTCATGTGGGCCTCTCGGATTTGGCTGTTAACTTCTTATAACACTTTCCGTAACCTTTCCTCTTCTTTCTCACCCCTTGCTGCTGTCTGTTTTTTCTCTCTTTCCTCCCCACTCTCCTCCCTGTGTCTTTATTCACTTTCACCCCTCAACTCTCCTCCACCACACTGTCACCCCTACATTCTACAACTGCTCCTTCCTCTCTCCATCATCAGATGTCCGCCTGCGCGTCAGGGCTGAATACCTGGAACATGAGTCGGCACTCCGTGATGGTGTCTCCTCGGACAAGCAGCAGCCCCTGGAGCGACAGTTTGAGTTGTTCAGCCAAGCCAATACGCTGCTTCGTTCCAGAGACCTAGGTTCCATCGTCTGTGACATCAAGTTCACAGAGCTGGAGAACCTTGACGCCTTCTGGAGTGACTACCTGAGTGGAGCTCTTCTGGAGGCCCTGAAGGGAGTCTTCATCACTGATTCCCTGAGGATGGCAGCAGGCTCGGAGGGCGTCCGCTTGCTGATCAGTGTGGACCAGGATGACTACGAGGAGGGCCGAATGGTGCTTAGAGCAAATTCTGGCAGTAGAGGGAGACTGCTGTCATCTAGTAATGGTGGGCGCACAGGGACTCACTGGGCTATATAGGCTCATAAGACTCTTTGGACCATATTACATTAACCTTGAACCTTGGAACAGGACAGATTGTTGGAAGTTGTGGTCACAGGCATAGTTCAAAGCATTTTAAGGCTTACTTTTGGAGTTGCAATCCTTATAGTAGCCACTAGATGGCAGCACGTACCATCTGTTGTTTGTTTTCATGAGAGGCCTTACATTTTCAGAATGGTCAGCTTTTAGTTGAAACATTACCATCATTTGTGAAAGAAAGATGAATAATAATGGATCATTGTGCTTTCCTTTTGGATTTATGCACAGGTGCTACTTTGTAAGACACCAGGATGTATCAAGATTTTCCTTCTTAGTCTCGGTGAGGAAAGGAGCAAGCAAGCTTGTGCCACAAGATCATGTGGTAAGCTCATAACATTATCAATAAATAATAGTAATAATAAATATGGTCAGTGTTGAGACTAAATAAATCAGCCACTGTCAAACTAAGTATGTATGCACTAGTCTGCTCCATTGTATGCATTAAAAGACGGTCGGCATTCAGATTCCAACATGGCTTTCGATTTCCTTAAATACAAACAGACTATACACAACAAATTGTGCTTTACTGCCAAACAGATGTTTGACTTGAAGATAACTGATGGTGCCAAGGGGTTTATCCGAATTACAACTAATTTAAAGGACATGGAAAAGTTTCTGATCTTCAAAAATATATTAGAGAATTGAGCACAGATGAAAAAGTAGGCTGCTCTCAGCTCAGATTGACCTTTGTGTCTAACTTTGGAGAGCCTTGTCCACATATACACACGTAGATAACAAACACTTGGATTCTCAGCCCGGTGTACAACGATAACTCGACTTGTGATTGCCGTGGTCAGTGGATACGGCAGTTGCCAGTAGATGACAGCAGTGATTAGGGCCAGGCCTCAGCAGACCATGGAAGATTCATCATCCCAAGCTTGTCAACAGCAACCCGGATAATGCAACGGTGGCTTGTGTCCGGGCTTCCAGCTAGGCCGCGGCAAGTGCTTCTCTCAGCAAGTAAAGCACAGGACAGTGCGTCGGTCAATAGAAGTGATGTTGGGGAGATCAAAATCAAAAGTGCACATCCCAGCTCCACTCAGCCCTGCTATGTAGGCCCAGTAGAGTGGCTCACAGACAGCTGTCTACTCACCCTGCTGGAACTAATGCCTGGACTTCACTCATAGAAGACGATCAATAAGGGCCCTCCTCTAAGTCCCTTCATACAGGCACGACTTAAGCAGGCAGACTTGCTACTGTCTGAAGTGCAGGGCACTGCAGGGCCAGGCAGAAGGAGATACAATAGACATGTTTTTGTGTACTTTTGTGTGTCTTTGTGAGTGAATAATTTAATGCATGATTGTATCATGCATAGGAGGAAAAAAAAAACAATTCTGGGGAACTTTTTTGTTTAAACAAAATTTGCTTATGTAATGGCAATTCTTTTTGTGAAAGTCTTTATATGTTAGACATTATTTCTGGTGAATAAAAAAGTTTTGAGGGCGAAAAGGTGTTTGTGCTTGATGACTATTTGTTTTTTGATTAAACAACCTTTGTTGTATTAATAACCAAAATTGCTTTGCTGCCAATTCTTGAAATGCACGTGTTTGTTTTACAGTTAAGTTACTCAAATTTGCCAAAAAGATTCACTACCAAAGTAGTCCATATGAATAGAAAAAATCATCTGATAGACAGACTGTCGTATACGTTAAATACTTGTCAAAGCAGAATTTATATATGGCATTAAAGCAAATTGTTAGTTTTTTTCTGTAGAAAGTTCTGAAAATATGCGTTTTGCAAATCTAACTGAAACCTCTTCGACCTAGCATCACTTTTCATCTTCTGAAATCCCACCGTCTTATCTTGAGTCTCTTTGTCTCACATTTTGTTACACTGCTTGTTTTTGTTGTTTTTCTCAGTTTTCTGAATTGTCATTTTTCCCGGTCCTCCACCCTCTGTACCTGTATTAGTAGGAGTGTGCCCTCTCCCTGGCCCCAAATGGTCTGAAGTGGTCCATCCAATGCAGGTCACCGTGGATCAGATCCCTAATTATTTCTCCTTGCTCTAAGCTGTCAGCATGATGAAAGCCAAGAGTGGCGTGTGCCTCGAACATCTTATCCAACTTACCCACCCATTTTCTTCCTTGTACCATTCACTTACTTTAAGGCCCAGCAATAAGTGGATGTAATGACAGCGACTTTTATTTTTAACTAAAAAAAATGGCTTTTGTTGATATCAATCATTTACACTTAACATCTCCACAGATTATTTGCATAAATACGTAATATGTTTATGAAAATGTTATTTTCTCTCTGTAAGATAACTTCCTATAGATGGTTGTCTAAAAACTACCATAAACGACCTTTGGTTTTTGACATTGAGCCGGCATTCATAGCTTTACCTCCACCAGAACACCTATATTCCAGTTTGTTTCATGGCGGCCTCTATGCTATAATATTGATTTTTATTCTAACTTTGTTTTCAGATACTTTCATATCCTTACATTGCCAACTTCCTTACAGCAAAAGTCCAGTCCTTTGAGATCATGGGCTTTTATTCCAGCTTTTAAAAGCTCTATGACATTATAGTTCTTATTCATGGACCACTGTTGTAAAAAGATTATGACATCTATTATAGAATATATCTAAGAATCTATTAATGGAGGTCAAACATATATAATGAATGTGTTATTCATTTATATGTGGTAACTTCCGCTGTTACATTAAGAAATGTGAATTTGTTATATATGTGTTGATTCTTAATGATGGTGACTTTAACGCTGGCCGTCCTTGGAAATAATTAAGTCCTCAGATGTAGACCAACACAGGCCTTTAAGCACATGAATAAATAACGTAAATGTCGGCTAAAGGGCACTTTAAAAGTCACCTCATTTCACTCGGAAATCTAAGCAAGCACTCTTTACTCGCTCTAAGACAGGTTTTAGATTAGGTCATACTGTGACATATAAAGAGAAAAAAGGTGTTATATTAAAACCCAAGGACAACAGGGATTTAACAAATGTATTTATTATTTATGACCGAGGTCTAATAATGAATCCCTTGATTTAGTATGTTTATTTAATCCAATTTTGATCACAAATGGCAGCTATCAGTGCCTCGCAACAAAGCTAAACTCATTGTTTTAAATATTTAGTGCATTGTTACTCCCTTGTCACTTGCTGCCTTAAAAACACAGCATGTTAGGTCATTTAAAAGCACTCTGACCACACCCGCCCCTTAAAAAAACACTGCTGAGTGTACAAATGAAGTTTCATTATTAACTTGCCATCATGGAGAACAGTCAGAGGGACCATCCCTCAGGGGAATATATCTGATAGGGCCGTTTCTACCCTGTTCAGAGTATGCCTTGTTTGATGGCCAGCTAAACTGCCCCAGGCCTGCCTTGGGGAAAACTGAGCTTTTTGAAAGCCCAGTTCTCACCACACCCAGCCTTAAAGCAAGACCAGCGATGTGATGCCCACAGGGAAACTGAGGCACTCTCTCTAAGAAGTCTGCAAAACTATAGAGGTCCAACTCAAAGGATTCTGCCGTGTTCCTCCCCTGAACAGTGACTCCCTTCTGGATGACCCTGCCGCTATGAGAGATTTGTTTTGGAAATTGGGACGCATATGTGGAGCACTCAGGAACATTATGCTCACAAATATCCAAGGACAAGACACAGGCAGAGCACCGTCAACAAGACCATGCCTTCTTTCCGTCGGGCCGCTTTCTCCCAGAGGAATCAGATATCTGAAGGTCTTCACTGAGGCGTCTCTGTCAGGTGACAACTGTACTCACCTCTACATCTACTGACATTTCTGCAACCCACCCTATTCTATTTTCTGTAAAGCTTACAAGATAAAACTGTGGCTACTGCATTAGTTGGTTTGGCTATCAGAGAATCCCCCAATCCCCGAATCCTTCTGGATGATTAAAAGACCAATTTGGTTTTTCCCAATTTGTCAAGTACTGATGCTATGGGTTGGTGGCTGGCCTGGTCTACCAACCCAGGTAGTCTGTGGTTGACGACCACCAAGCTGTGTGAAACAGTCAGCCTAGCTCTAAAGATAACAAATTGACCCATATTTTGTTTTTCTTGATCCATACAAAAGACGAATTGTGTTATGTAAGAGACTATTTATTGACCAGGAACAATGACTTCCTTCATTATTGAGAGCCAGGCTAGCTGTTAGCCACTGTTTCCAGGCTTTTTGCTAAGCTAACTGGCTAGCTCAACACTTACAGACAGGGAGATGTGATAATGCTAACTCTTTGCAAGAAAGCAGCTGAGCGTTGAAGTGTCGAAGTATTGTTTTAAAGAACACCCTCATTGTACAAATCTGCAGTGATGAAGGTGGAAAAGGCCAGAGCTGAAGGGTCGATTTAATCCTTTCAGCCGTGGAGGACCCCAGGATCCTGCCATCCTCCCGGCCTGCTGCTGACCGTCAGAGCCCACACCTCATCACCACCACCACCACCACAGTCACCCCTCCTCTGCAGCTTCGGCTTCCAGCCAATGGGCTCCCTTGATGCCTCGCTGATCTACATCCAGGTCAAGGATTCCACAGACGGGGTCAAAGATCCGTTGCTATGGTGACAGAGCTGGGGCAGGATGGTGTGATGCAGTTAACTGGGGACCAAAACAACCGGGGGAAGCCATGGTAAGAGAGAAACAGTGATGGAGCCGCCAGTGTGGCAAATAATAAAAGTGTATTGTTTTTTTAATGAATCAATCATTTTCAACATGTGTATCGCTTTCTATTACCTGCAGGAGGGAATAACTTGGGGTCAAATATATAAAGCACCCCTTATTTCTTTTTTTTTTCACACCACAGCACACTGAACATTTGGTGAGGCGACTGTTTGGTTTATTGCCTAAAACACTTCATAGAGATATCAGAGGTGGGTTTGTGTTCTGTGGTGCAAATTGTATTGTGTTGCAAAAAGCTAATGTAATGCTGGGTTGTGTGGCAAGACATCGGCCATCATCCTCCTGTAGACTTTATTCCACTGTCCGCAGGTGTTCTTCGCACCTCCTTGATTGGATGGAGACTCAAGTCATCTTGTGGTAGCTCAGGCTTAAATCAGTCTCCTATCGAAACGTGTCATCTAAAGCTGATAGACACTACAGCCTTCTGCCGGCCCACTGGGGCTGCCATTATTATATGTATACCCTGCAGCATATGGTACATCTCTCTGATGGGGGAAATTCTACCACTTTTATTGAGGAAAGAAAATTAGATTAGGTGATCTTCTCGAAAGCCTTCTTCCTTGGTTTACCTCTGCTCTGTGTGTGTGGTTGTAAAGCTGGTGGTCAGTCGCAGCAGAATTCAGACAAGACATTTAAGACCAGACAACATAAGAGGCTGTAAGATGGAGTTCATGATTTGTAGTTATTAAACACACAGTATGTAATTTGGGGATCTCTCAATCAAAACCAGACAAAAGGCACATGTAGCATGGGATCATGGGAGTCGTTGTCTTCACTCATCATCACCACATGGAGAATCTTAAACAAATGTACCAGAGGCTTAAAATATTATATTTTGGGGGAAATCTATCCATCTATCTATCTATCTATCTATATATCTATCTATCTATCTATCTATCTATATAGATATATCTATATCTATATATCTCTATCTATCTATCTCTATCTCTATCTATATCTATATCTATATCTATCTCTCTATATATGTATATATATATATATATCTATATATATCATATATAGATATATATATATATATGAATGATATATGTATATATATATATATATATATATATATATATATATATATATATATATATATATATCATATATAGATAGATAGATAGATAGATATAGATATATATAGATATAGATATAGATATAGATAGAGATATATAGATAGATATTTCTATATATATCATAATGACATGGCGATTCATTTGCGATTCAAATGCGATACAATTCAGGCACAAATGTGCAATTTTATGAAAACGCGTATTTTAAATTAAAAACTGGGCTAACTGTTGTATTCAAAACAACTCAAATTGAATGCAGTATACCTCAGAGCAGAAGGTAAAGCTCCACCTCCAAGTTGCTTCGAATGAGTGCGGGAGCAGAAACAACAGCTGTGCTCGCAAATCACGTTCATCCTCATGGCCATATACCGAACATGATTGGCTGAAAAGAGGTCATGTGAGGCCTAAGATTCACATTTTTCAATCCTTATCATGTCAGGAATTTAATTAAAATGAGACCGTGTAGACTAAAACCAACTACTAATGTAAGCATTACAAAATGGTCATATTAACGTACATTATGGCATTTTTGTCATTGTTGATTGAATTATCGGAATTATCATTATTAAGTACGACAATACTGGCAATGCTGTCTTCACTGTTTCTCAATCACTAGTAATGATGAAAATGTATTTATGTGTCTCAGGCAGAAATGTTCATGGACAAGGTATGTTTGAAAGTTTTATTCATGTTTGATTCATTCATGTTAGTCACCTACGCCAACTTCCTTCCTCAATATCTGGCTCTCACACGGAAGTTACGGCGACAGTGATAAGCAATAATACCTTGATTAAATCACAATGACATTTTAATTCAGATTTTAATTCATTATTTAAATGTTAGTGGGCATATCCATTTTTCAGTAATTGAAGAAACTCATCAATCATTTTCCACTTGCACAAAATTAAATGACAGTAGCAACAGACCAATCAACCCCCGAGCACTTTCAAGTGGTGTTATTGTTTCCGCCACTGTTGCGAAGACAACTGGATCGTGTCCCTTTTCCTCAGAGCCGCAGATAACAACAACACAGGGCAAAACTTGAGTGTATTTAATCATTTAGTCTGTATTAGAAACGTGAAAGCAGACAGAATTGGCACCAGGCTGCCAACCTGACTGGATCATCTGATGACCTTCCTTTTCCCTGAAGATTTCCTGCCCAGTTTCAGAAAACAATTCTATAGTAAAAGCAAGGTTTTTAGGGAACCAATGTAAACACTAATGGTTTCTTCACTATCAATTACATTGTGCAATCAGCATTTACTTCATTATGATATGTTAAAACTAAATCTCGTCTGTTGCCAGTTCAAGTAAGACCGGTTGCATTAATAAACCGAATACAACATGCAAACCAAATTCATGAAGGAGTCTCTGTGGTCGTGAGTGTGCGTCTGTGTGAGCAGGAGGAACTGCAGGACTCTCAGCTCATGCTGAGCAGGGAGGACCGTGTTGTCTGTGGCCTGTAGGTGGCAGCACACAGATGAATGAACACAATTTGAAGGAGGCCTCATATTCAAAGCAGCAGGGCTCCTGCTGAATATCCACTGTGTCATGCCAGGAACATCTGTCATGTCATGAAGTTGGAGAAGTGAGAGGGGAAACCTGCCGCGGCACAGACGTGTTTAAAATTCAGACTTGCATAACTTTATGGTGTGTTCGTACATACTTAATGGTGTTATTATTATGCAGGCTCACAGTGGGCCCTTTAAACGTGTTGCGCCTACAGAGTCAGTGAGCACTACAGACATCACGGCGGCATCTTTTAGGGGAGCCTTACATGATGTTTGTGCGGTGATAGCCAACGCTCCAGATGTTCGTTAATTACCACAGATGTGTCATGATCGCCTCCTTGCACTTCAAACGACCGCCTCGCCTTCCTCCCCCCCCCCCCCTCATGCACGCGCCCCTTTCTCCTCCTCAGCAGCAGCAGCAGCACCACCACAGCCACCGGGTCGCCATGGAAACCGCTGAGAGACACGCGTCGAGGGGTGAGAGATGGAGAGAGGAAGAGGGACACCGAGGGACACGGAGAGAGGGAGGGAGGGAGAGAGAGAGCGAGAGAGAGAGAGAAGGGGGACATGAAAGGTTAGGGTGTTGCCATTCTGCCCCCCCACTCCCTCCTCACCTCTAACCCCTCCACCCTTCAGTTTAATGCTGAGCCCCCAACCCAGATCAACCGCCCCACACACTGGCCCCTCTCACATGCACCTCTTCCCGCCTCCCCCCACCCCCCACCCCTCCTCGCACACTCTCCCCCATCCCCATCTTTTTGCTCTCCATCCCTCTCTTGTCCAGACAGGCTGCTCGCATGGCGGGGATGGAGACGTTCACCGATGGAAGCACTGGTAAATTTCCCTCAAAACACACTCACACGCACACACATACACTCACAAAAAGCGAGACTGGTTGTAGGTGTGGGTGTCTCAGATATGCATCCTGCAGACTTAACTTCTTTTCCTCCATGTGTCTTTTTATACCTTCTCCACCGCTCAGCTGTACTACACACACTCCCCCTCTTGTTCCCCTCTCTCAAATCACAGTCTTTCTATTCTGTGTCAATTCAAGAAAAATATTTTAGTCCCGGCATCCCTCATGGCAGCCGTCCTGGAGTGAGAGAGAAAGAGAGGGAGAGGAAGAGAGAGAGAAAGAGAGAGGGGGACTGGAGAAATATCGGTCCTAATGATTTTTTGTGCGGGGATGGTCTTTCTCTTTTTTATTGATTAGGTAGAAATTAATTCACGGGGGCAACCCTCGTGTTCGGACTCTCTCACCCTCTCCCTGTCTCTCTCTCTCCTGCTCCCTCTCTCCCTCCCTCTCTCTCATTCTCTCTCTCTCCTATCCTCCCTTGCTCCTTTGCTCCGTGGACGAATAGCGTTGTGTCTTCCTGCCTGCTCTGCATGTTGTATTATCGCGGGAATATTTGATTCGGAATATGCTCCGTGTGTCATGCATATGCAGCTCTGCGCCCGCACCGTTTTTCCCCTCATCGCCTGCGTGTCTCTTGCACATTATTTGCCTCGTATAAACGACGTGTGTGAATGAATCTGGCTGTCGTCGTCGCCGCTGAGCGCAGTGTTTTGATTGTGCGCGTAATGCCGCTCACATTTGAATTCATGCGCATCTGGAAGGGTGGGCGCTCGGTTTTCAAGGGAGAAATTATGATAAAATAGGGATATACAGCGATTTATACTATGAAGGCTGCATTGTTCCGTGTTCAGTCGTGCTCTTCTTTGTTGTTGATTAATTGTGAAAGGCCACGTCTGATCTGAGAGCTTCTTTACGCACAGGTGGGCGTGCAGGCCGGTGCGTTAATAGGCAACCTGTGTGTTAATTTGTGCATAATGCAGCCTGTAACACAGCGGTTTACGGCCACATTCACCCGCGCTGTGAGCTTTTTAATCAGCTTGGTCGATATTTGCTCGTCGGTGTCCCGATGCCCGCAGATAGCACAATAAAACCTCAGCACGGTGAGAGCTGATACGCCGCCGAAGGGAAATCGATGGACAGACTGAGTTAATTATGAGAAAATCAATTAAAAGGAGGGGATCCGTGGGCTTTATAAGGCCGAGCAGAAAGCTCGCACCGGCAGAGGAGAGGAGAGGAGGAGAGCGGACGGTGGACGCCTCCCCGAGCCGGGGCTCCTCCGTCCTCCCTCCGCCTGGCCGCTGCGCTCCCGCTGGCCGCTGGCTGCTGCCTGCGCAGTGCCAGACGATCATAGAACACACAGCATCATCTCACCTGCGCGACAAAAGTCATCGCATCCTGCCGTTTTACAACCAGAACGACGCTTAAACATCTTCGAGACATCATTTATGTTATCAGTGTGATGATTTGCGCACAATCTGGCACTGATGGGCACCTCACAGGGGGGCACTGGTCCCGAATTATCAAGGCTGAGGTTTGGTTTGGTTTGGTTCAAACACGGGCTTCCGAACATATTTCTGTCCATTTAGTGCTTGACCCTTGCTCTCCATCATAAATGACTACACTACAAGGTCATATTTGTACTCACTGATGCCTCCCTGTTACCTTAACCTTCAGATCATTACACATGTTCAGAACAGGATGTGTTAGTGTGAAAAACGCTGTTTTTTCACACGGTCACAAGGCCCGAGAGTCCCTGGGTCGCACCTCAGAATTTGGGAGGTAAATTCGGAGTGAGGCCTGTTTCAAAGTGATTAAAATTGATTAAAATATAGTAATGTCCTCGTATGGAAACACACGGAGCTGCAAGTGTGAACAGTTCAAAAGCCGTCGTGTTAAATAGCAGGAAAACATGTGAGGTGTGAACCACAGAGCGCACTTGACTTCGAACCCCCATGAGACCCGGACGCACGCTTTGGTCAGCAGAGCAGTTCTGGTTCAGACTGCAGCTCTGAAGAACGAGAGAGAGAAAGAGACGACTTTTTAATTCTTTATTTGTTGTCATTGCACGACTCTTATTTTAGCAAAGGGCGTCTTACTAACAGCCATTGTGGCATATTCGAACCAAGATACGTCATCAATTTCACTTGATTCAGGCCAGACCGCTTCGTAATACACAATAGCCTCAAGTTATAATAATGAGAATAATACTAATACTGAGAATAGTAATAATAATAGTGGATTTTTGTTTTGTTTTGTGTGTTAAACGGTTTTCTTAATGTGTGGCCGATGAAAATGTTTGATTTCTTTGCGTCTCGTGTCTATGAATATAATTACAAAGACTCGTCAATAATTGGCTTTCTGAGCTGTAGCCTCCCTTTTCTTTATCATGCTTGTATACTCAAGATAATTTTAATATTCTAAGTGTGTGTGTGTGTGTGTATAGCCTATGTGTGTGTGTGTGTGTGTGTGTGTGTGTGTGTGTGTGTGTGTGTGAGTGTGTGTGTGTTTTATTCTTCCGAATTATCTGCGTAATTTAATAGTAAAAAAAAACTATTATCTGGTTATTTGCAAATGTTTGAGAATTGAATTAAATAACACTCCAGAATTAAAGTCGGGTCGAATGTGTATGTGTGAGTCGCTGCTGCTGTAGCGGTGATGAGAACTTTGAACACTGTTGCTCTGCATTGTAAAGTCCAAAATCTCAACATGGTTTCCAGAAGAATCCACCGCTGGACTCCAGCTTATTGATCACGTCGGTTTATTTGACTTGTTTCGCTTTCCGCCGGGCTACAGGTGTTGATGCTACATCGACTTTTCGTCGGTGAATATGTAAATATCAACGCGGATGTTTTTACATATGAATATCATTTACTTCTCGACCACTTTTCAGACTTCCGATCGTTTTCAATAGCGCTGCTTATTCAGCTGATCTCGCTGGGCTAAAATATTTATTTTTATGAATGTATGCATATTATTTAAATAACACCCCGCAAGGCCCATGTTTTATTTATTTTTGCGCTATTACTATCAGTATTGAGGTGACTGATAACATACAGCCTACAGTTGAGGCGCATTTAGTTGTGCCAATTTGTTTTTTTTTAATTCCTTCAGTTATTTAAAAATCCCTTGCAGGAAAGTTCGGGAATATTTCCAAACATTTAAACATCGAGCCCCTTCTGTCAGCTACGTCATAGTGTGAATAAATCATCTTGAAGCCTGGCCTGATCATTTCTGTATATTGTAGATTATAAAGCTGTGATTTTCTGCAGAATATCGCCTTTGTACGAATGTAAAACACAAGATGTTCGAGTCACAGTTCGACAGCAGAAACTCGTGCGGACTTTTCTGCTCTGACTTTCTTCACGCTACAATACAGCCAGAGGCATTTCACAAATATTTAGATACGGAAAGCGATTCTTCAAAAAAAAAAAAAAAATTCGAGGAAATGTGAAAGGTAAAATATTCTAATTGCCTCGCTTCTAAATCCATCGCAAGGCCGGCAGTGGGATTGATAGTAGTTTTATAAAGTTTCTATAATAATGAGGGAGCCAAATCAAACACACTGGAAGGATATTAACCGACGATGACCCCCGCACACTTCGCGAATAACAGCAGGAGGCTGCAAGTGATGCCATGACTTTTGTTAGAATTGTCTTTTCATAATTCTGCGTGGATTTTAAAAGCAGCTTGTTCAGGGAAAATTGTGATTCGTGTTTTACAGACTATTCCAGACAAAAAGGATTGAGACAGAGGTTACAATGAAAAAAAAGAAAGAAAAAAAAAAGCCCATACGAGCTGGCTCTGTTTCCTGCGGGAGTGGCACCCTGTCACCCTGTCCCGCACCTTATCAACTTGAAACAGACCGCGCCACCGATACATTCAATTTTATGGTTTATGTTAACGCAGCCTGTCCGAGAGCTCATTTCATAAACGGGTTATTGGCTCACTTTCTTGGCGTCGCGTAAAACCACACAGCTCCTGTAGGCTTTGATGTAGGTTTTTTTTTTTTTTTTTTCCCCCCCCTATACATTTTTGTTAGCGGCCACTTCCAGTCGGTATCAAGCACCACGGGCCATACAAAATTAATCCATTTTCTGCGCACGACTCCCCCCTCCCAAATGGTGTGGCTGCTCTCCGCGGCCGGGTGCACAATGCGGTAATGACCCGCAGGTCAAAGGTCGCTTGGCCAGTTCCTCAATTAAGGCGGAAAAATTGCAGTTGCACGATGCATCGTTTTTTTGTGACAAGAGGGGACCAGCAGTGACCGGTATATACGGAATATATTGAAACAGGGGGTTTGCCTGAAGGGGAAAACTTCACTCCAGAATGACAGACAGATCTTTTTAAAAAAAAGTGTTCTGCATAGAGTGTTAATAATTCCTGAAGGACTCTGTCTTCTTACTCAACATTTTATTTTGAAAAAGATATTATATTATTGATATAGATTTGTTAGATATTTTAGATATGTTTTTGTGAACTGAATCAGCTTTCATTTCAATTAAAGTTATTGCATGTATTTCACATGCGACCCAGCGTAGACGTAAAAATTCCTGGTGTGATGGAGTCAGTGCCCGTTCAGTATTTGTCCCCCCCCCCCAGAAAAAACCATGAAAGTACCAGAGGAGTGATATTGTGACGAGCTGCTTACCTGCAAGCTTTACTGCATTGTATTCACTCAGCTTGAATTGTTTTTTCCTATACGTAAATAGAATATTTCCACAATAAAAGTGGTGCACAAAAATCACCGGAATGCAGGGAAATTAAGTGTTTGATGGTCAAAAATGTCCTCCTGCTTCATATGTGTCCCACCGTAATGTTAAAACAAAACATTCGCCCGTGTCGCACATTTAAAAAAGACACATTGCTGCAGAGAGAACATCAAGAACCAAAAAATCACACATATTGTGATGGTGCTGCTCGTCGTCAGTTATATGTTGCCATTGAGGCTGTGGGAGAATTAAGAGAAATTGCCAGGAGAAGAAAAAACCCTTCATGTGATGGAGTTTTTCCATTTGTGTGCACGTGTGGAAGAACGTGTTTTCACCCCCACATGCTCATGTATCAATTGTGGTTATTGAATATAATCAATTGGCAATCCGCGATCATCGCCGCATCGATTAGCTGATAAATGATGGTTTGATTAATCATCCGAAAAGATCCTGCGGTCGATGGCGTTGTCTTTCTTAACCTGACCGCTCGACCGGTGCTACAGCCGCACAGACCGAGCCTTCACCAGCACAGACAGGACTTCAATAAGTGACAAAAGAGAAGTGATAAATTGATCAAAAATGACCACAATGAAACGGGCCTCTTGTGAGGCCACACATGTCCATTATGTGAGTGTGTCTGCCGGTTTGTGGTTGGAATACATCAAGGGTCTGGGGGTCAGAGTTCAGCTTCATCCTAGACTGATGACCCTGCAGACTGACTGACCTTTGGGGGTCTAACAGCTGGGGGAGGAGGCGGCTGGACTGGCCGGGGAGAGCACAGAGGATGGCGAAAGGGGGGAAAGATGGAATTAGAGGAGGTGAAATTTAAGGCAGAAAGGAGGAGAGAAAGAGCGAAAGGGAATTCAGAGAGGAAATCGGCAGGGGGAGACTACAGAGGTGGCTACCACAGTGGACCTTGAATGCATCCTTGTGGTTTTGGTCAATCTATTCCGCTGCGGTCTCTCCTGGTTTCAGTGCTCGGCTCTGGTTTGAAGCAGTGAATTAACACCTGACCTCGGCTTCTGACCCTACCCCCTTCCTCTGGCTACCCCCTCCAGATTAGCAAATATGTGCTATCTAGCCTTGACACACACACACACACACACTCATTGACACTCACACACACACACATATGGAAACACAAAGTCACAATCACACATGTACACACCTAGCTACTTAATGTATAGAGAGTAAAAAACGAACAATGCAGCGTGCGTACAATGTCCACACAACCTTTGCACATCCCACCGTCCGTCCACCATCTAATTCCCCTGAGAGAAGCCTCAGTGTGTCACTGCTTGTCACCGTAACGGTCAGTATGTAATGACTACCTCCCCCCACACAATGACCAGGGAGGCAGACTCTCCCCCGAAAATAGTGACCCTCATCCATTTTACCTGCAGGACGGAGCACAGCGTCAGCGCCTACTGCCACAGCTTCGGACCACCAGACATGTTTGCGCCCTGGCACCCTGCCACACCCATAGTTTTACACCTTACCCATTTGTGATTTCACATTAAAACCACGTGTGCTTATGCAGGGTGGCGGACACAGCGATTTAATAATGTTTTCTTTTTTAAGGTACTTTGAATTAAAGTGTCCAAGGAAGTCATTTCACAAGATAAAAACAAAATGAATAAAATCAATGTCAACTCAACCATCTTGTGGAACCAGTGGTTTACAAGCAGCGATGGTTTTGGCTTCCCCTTCATAAAGCTGCGGCACTCTGATCTCCGCTGATTCAACATTTTTATAGCTATTAAACTGCTAAAATATATAAAAGAAAATAATTAACAGCTACACCGAGAGAAATTCACAGCTATTATAATAAAAAATGCAGCAGATGTATAAACAACATCTGGTTATCTGATATCGAGTTTATTAATATACCTGTTCATGTTAAGTCGTGTAACAGAATCAGTAAGGCAACAACAACTGTTTTATTTCTAAATCTGAAATAAAGCAGCCCCAGTCTTCTATTATTTCAGCTTTGCAAATTTGTAGCTCATGTTTATTTGAATTATTGAGCAACGACATTTTCTACGATTCGATCTAGACTTTGAAATGTCAGAAATAATGGCAAATACCAATCAAAAGTTGCAGTTGGTTACTCATTCTGATAGACTCTCAAAATAAAAGTCACATTTTCCTAAATCTGAAACAGAAATGGGATCAATTTATTTGTACAGATTTTATCCAACAAGTGCATTTTTTCCTTGCTATTAATTAAAAGAAGAATAAAATGAATAATTAAAGAATAATGACATTTGTCCATAACAAGAACAAAATGTCTTTTGAGCAACAAATGAATAAATTAAAGAAGTCTTTAAACAAAGTGCTATTTAGTGCTGTTGTTCTGCTAAATGTTGTAAGATTGATTATTAATCTTATGAGCCTTTTTGTAAAACTGCCATTTCCAGATGCCAGTGTGTTCTCTACATTGATGCTGATGGATGCCAGGCACCTGCAGTACCCACACATTTTTCTCACATGCCCAGCAGGAATCAGACTCCTAATTCTTGACAGTGTTAGTGGCCTGCGTTACCCATTGAGCATCGCAGGACCACATCTTCCCTCTCATCCCATCTCCCCCAGCCTCCTCCAGGCTATTGTGCCGGATTGATGGCCGCTCCGGCCGATAGGTGAGGGGGGTCTCGGCTGGGCTGGTCAGCAGATTTTGTAGTGCCCTCCCTCCGCCTGTGAGTGTCAGCAGAGAGCAGCCGGTGTGTCTGGCTCGATTAGGTTTCCTACCTATCTTCCCACTGTGTCAGACAGAGGAGGAAGGCAGCAGAGAGGGGGAGAGCAGCGGGAAGTTGCCCAGAGGAGAAGGAGGACAACAGAGGAAGCAGGAAAAATACATCTTTTTATCCCTGCTCTCTCCGTCAAAAGCCCTGTACAGTTCCTCTTTCTGTGTCTCTTGCTCTCCTGTTTTCTCTCCCCTCCATGCCGCCCGCCTCTCACTTTGTCCTCCTCTCACCCAAACCCCTAATCCTCCTCCTTTTACCCCACACTCGTTCCTTAATCCTAAATCTCTTCTTCCCTCTCTACTAGCCCTTTTTTTTCAATTGTTCTCCCTGTACCTCTCTGTTACCCACCTCCTCCCTCTTCTCCTTTCTGTCTATCGCGTCTGAACATGCCACCTCTCAGCATAACCCTTTTACACACTCCAGATGACTGCAGCACACCTTATTTTCTCTCCTTCATCTCTTGAACCTTTTTTTTCAGTTTGTTCCCCCTGTTGTTTTCTTTGTTATCATCCACACATCCTGTTTTTTTTGTTTTTTTTGTTGCCGCCCAGCATCTCTTTTCATTATGCTGCTCGCTCAAATGTCACTCCTGTCACCGTCACAATTAATGTCAGAATATATCGTTCCGAAATCTTTTGTTGTTTTTTTTTGCGATGTAGGAACAGTTACCGTGCAGTTGTCACAATGCCACTTGCCGGGGATTCTCTCTCTTTTTTTTCTGTCCCGAGCAAGCTCCAGCTCACACCAATTTTAGTCACTGCGGCCATTTTGTTGGATGTGATCAATTTTCTGTGATTTGGCCTCAGTGATTTCCAGCCCATCAGTTTCTCTGTTGTGTGAGGGGTTCAGCGGTGTTGCCATGTATAGCTCAGCCTTTTCCTGAGGAATATGAATTTTTTTGGGTGGTGGATGGTGGAGGATAATCATAGACAGATTTGTTTTCCATTATCAATTATAGAACAAAATGACAGGATGTAATGAATGAGAAAAAAAAATCCAAATTGATTTTTCAACCTCTGTGAAAAAACTACTTCCACTTCCATGGTTCGACTTTTTTTTTTTTTCCCCCTGTTGTTGTGAGAGTGGGCTGTAATTTCACCCCCTGAGTTTAACCACACAATGTTTCACAAATAGTGTTTCCATGCAACCTCAGCACCGCTCATATTATTCAGATAACAAGAGAGCCGCTGTCATGTCCTACAAAATAGGATATGTTTTCCTAATCTGTCAATGGCTTCGGCCCTGAAAGACTTCATTTTGGCTGAGCAATGAAAGGCTCAAAAAAACATCAATGTGGCTGAGAAGGATAAGAAGAAAGAGCCATATTCCAAGTCTGTATCGCATTCCCTCCATATCCTCCTATTTGTATGGTGCAGATATTGGGTCTCAAGCGAGAAATCAGGATTGCGTTCTCCCAGAATGGCAGTTGAAGTGGAATAGGAATGTTATACGGAACCAATGCATCCGGACTTGCCTGGACATCTCAACAATACCCACTTCACACTTTCTCTCTCTCCCGCTCTGTTCCTCTACGTCGCTCACTCAATAAGTTTTCTCGCTCACCATCTCCATCATAACAGTGTGGAGGAAGAGGTGTGGATTAGGCCTAAACATAGTCATGTCTTCTGCCCGGCCTCTCGCACTCGGTCCACCATGGTAATAAAGCCTGTGAAGAGAAGAGAAAAGGGGGGGGGGGGCAGAAAAACAAGAAAACAAAATCCACTCCACTTCATACGCCTCTCACTTCCATTCTCTTTGTGCGTTTAACGTGTAAAAGGATTGCTTGAGAGGATGTCAAGAAGCAGGAAAAAAAAAAAAACCAGGGAGATGGGAAAAGACAGACAGTTATCCTCGCTTTGCCTCGCCTGTCACACTACGGTGTGCATGGTTGATAACTAATTCAAAAAACATGCAAGGGTCGGGTTTTAGCTTTTCAAATGACTTGTACGTTGTGAATGCGATTTTAAAGGATGTTTTGTATGCAGCTGCCTGTGGATGATCAATGCTGTTCCTCTTGTCATGCTGTGAGAATATCACATTGGTATACAGTCATTCGGCGCTGGGCTGAGGGAGCATTTTGCATTGTCTATGGATGGAGGTTCGGTTTGCACGAGTGTGATGTATATGGATGGGGTTTGGGGGCTGTATTGTAGTTCGCAACTGTCAGTGCAGAGAAGAGAGCAGTCTCAGCACTGCAGACAGTGATTTCACCGATGTACAGTTGCTGCTTTCGCTTGCTGCCTTTTCTTCCCCCCCCCTCACTCATCCTATTTTCAGCCTTTCATTTTTTACACAAGGGGAAAATGAGGAAGAACAAAACCAACATATGAAAACTAAAACATGACAGAGAGGGGAGGGTTGGGGAGGGGAAGGGAAGGGGGAGGCAGGGAGGGGGAGGAGGAACAGAGGAAGGAGAGGCAATCTCAGAAAACAAGAGGGCTTTCAAAAGTAAGGGATGAAAGCTAGTCAGGCTGTTATTTTTGAAAAATGATCCTTGTGTAGTGCTCCTCTTAAGAGCCAGGTACATATTATTTTATCTTCCTGAGGAGACTCAGCAAGGTGTTTTGGCAACAAAAAAAACTCACCAATGGCTTCTTTTAAGTTGTGCAATTTATTGTCCTTAATGTGATTTTTGACAGGCATATTTCACATCACTTATCAGCTGCTTCTCCGTGAACTGTTTTTACAAATCAGCGGTGTGAATTATATGAGAAGGTAACTCATGAAACCCCGAAATTTCAGCAGTCTATTTCCACAATATCTTGACAACCAGTTATTCAAAAATGTCTTTTATGTATCGGGCCGAAACCGGCAGAGTGCCACCATGTCACAGGCAAACACACACACACACAGACCATCTCCCTCTCTCGCACATACTCCCTTCTTTCCCTGACGGAGGCTGCTGATGGCTGCCCAGTGGCTGAAACCTGAATTAGAGTGAAGCCGGCGTCCGCACAGAGTCATTTTGAGTCCCCCCTTTGACCCTTAAAGCCAGGGATCCCAGAGAAAAGATGAGGCACGTGATTTGATGTGATGTGATGTCGGGCTGGAGTGGAGAAAAGAGGCTGAAAAAGATCCAAAGTGGCCGCTCCTGGCTGCGACCGAATCAGAGGACATTGTCGAAGTCGTTGGTCAGTCTAATTGTTAAACACTTTATCGCTGCCCGTAGTGCTGCCTCTCTTCGTCACACCACGGGGCGAGACATGTTTAAAAGAATCACAAAGGAGGCCATATTGTTTTGGGAATATTTCTAATTTCACTTGAGATATATTTTGGGAGATTTCCAATGAATTTTGTCTGTCCGTGTGTCCAGAACTGAAGGAATTCGCTCGTCGTGACGGCAGATGTTTGTATTGGAATGTGCCTCTATACGTGTGTGCGAGTGTGTCTGTGTGTGATCAACACGTGTCTCACGTATCAATAGGTTAATAGCTGAGATGTCAGTTTCAGTGACTGGCTGATTAGTTGTGTGTTCACTAATCCACACTGGGGCGGGGAACTATTGGCTTTCCCATTGATTTTAGCGTGGTGAGCAGGCAGAAGATAGAGAGAGGGGAGATCTATTGATTGACCCCAAATTAGCCCCCCCTTCACCACCACCACCCACCAACCAACCCGTTCTGCCGTTCCCGCACTTAGCCCCGGCCTCGTCATTGGGCGCCCGGGCGGACAAACATCAGGTGTGATTGGACGCCTCGTACGGGGGAGAGAAATGTCTCCTTTTTTTGATATCGTTGATTTGGAAGTGTCGCTTGTTTTGGGATTCGGCTGTCAGTTGATTGGCAGTCCAGCAAGGATGAGTGCTACACTGTACTCTGTCTGACCGTGGGGAGCAGCTGGTTTGGATGCCTTTGATGAACTAAATAGTGCCACTTCCAAAGGGAGGGTATTATTTTTTGGGGGGGTTTGTGATCACAAACCATGACCTTATTTGTGACCCTCAGCTTTGATTCTTCTTTGTCTTTTCTGGAGCCAACGCCAGAATATTCATGCGAAAAAGTGAGGCGGAGAAATCCGTCTCACCAGCATCTGTCAACTTCCTCCTTTTTCTCCTCTGTTGTCCTTCATGACTGTCACTCCACTGCATCATATTCTTCCTTTTTACTGTTCTTTATCTCCATTGCTGTCCCTCGCTACCTGCCTTTCTCCGCCCCTCCCTCCAATCCTGCTTTCCTTGGGTCTAAGCTTTGAGCTTTCTCTCCTGAGCCTTTCCTTCCCATATATCACTCCATCTCATCCCTCTCTGTCTGCCTCTGATATTCCTCTTTAGGCCTCCGTCTCCCCTCGCTCCATCTCCTCTCTCTCCCCTGTGTCTATGTAAGCAAGAGAGAGGAGGTTGTTAAACATTTTTCTTCCCTCTTAATTGTTTTGACTGGGCCGATTGGCATCCCGATTAGGCCCATTGATTTCCTGGCGCTAAGTGCATTGATTTTTAAATTTCTTATTGATCCCCGCTCTAAATCTCCTGCACACTCACTCACACAGTCTCGCCGTTCGCAGGGGCAGAGATGGAGGAAAAAGGATTGAGAGGCGAGGAAGAGGGGAAAAGGAGAGAGATTGGTGTTAGGTAAATACACTGACCGGTGACAGCGTAGTGAATTAACAGAGTGAGAGGAGAAGAGGAGGAGCAGGAGGTGAAGAGGGGAAAACAGAGTTATGAGCTGCGAGGGGGAGGTCGGCACAGGTTGATACATGCGGGGAAGAAACAAAAGGGCAAACAACACGGACAGATAAACTATTTTAAAATCATTACACCAAATCTATAACATAATTGTAATGATTTAAACCTTTTTATCTTTAAAACGTCTGGATGTTTTCCAGCCATGCAAAGAGAATCAATAATTTTGTAATTATAACAAGCACCGGGAAGGACAGGCAGCGAGTTGCCGGCTTTGTAACCGCCCAGATGGAACATGTTCATCTGTGAAGAATGAGTCGCTTTATGGGTGAACAGAGGTTTATGAGGGATAGACAGATATTGGAAATGTCAGAGATGGAATGGAGTGTTTTGTCTTTGCCTTGCTATTTCACATGGTCTGCAGAGCCTACTGGAGACGTGTGTGTGTTATTTCTGGCTTATGACTGTGTTAGGCTTTAGAGGCCCGCTGGACTCCGAATCTTACATGCCCACTGGTGTTTCTCTGAAGGTGGTGGACCTAATTGGCTGTATCCGAGACTGTGTGTATGTGTGTGTGCACGTGGGGCGCACGTTTGTGTGTGTGTGAGCGAAACTACATGTGAACTAAACGATGCCTCCTCTCGTGTGTGTGGGTGGACTAGAACATACATGTGTTTTGGATCGGTTTGTATATTTGTGTGTCTGTGTGTGCATTTGACCTTTTCTTAGTTTAAGTGTCGAGGCTCAAATTCAGACATTCAGTTGATAGCATTTTCTTTTTATAGCCTCTGTACTTGACCAAATTGCACTAACCTTTTCTAAAGTCATTTGCTGCTTTTCTGTCTCAGCGTGCAGTTGAGTGCCTCGCACAGCACACACAATATATGGACCATATGTAGCATTACTGTGTTGCAATTACAATTTACTCTTTGTAGATCCACTTAAGATAAGTGCTTTGAAATGGCAAGCAAGAGAAAAGCAACTATTGTACGCAACGCAGGGAGGAAAAACTTCAATATCGCACTGTCGTCGTCTGAGATAATGCAGTGCTGCGCTGCAGTGACGTTAAATGTGATGTTTTAAAGAGTGCTCTTTAATGGCTGCATTATTATGGTGATGGTGGAGCCGGCAATGACAGTGATGATGATGATACTGGCAGAGGATACTGTCTCGTGTTTACATTTTCTGCTGGAAGTTTGCATCTGCAGAAAATATAAAATAACATATTATTTCATAGCAGAGAGTGTGTTGGTTGGACAATGAGAGATAAAGTGTTTTAAATGCATACGCTGGGCCGAGCTGCTGTTTGCCTTGTAGTGATGGGGCCTGTGTTTGCTCTGCTGATAGGGATGGCCTTACAACACACGCTCGCACACACACACGGACACACACACATGCATGGATAAACGAGGAATTCTTTACTCATGTGAGATTGCACATGTACAAACACACACGTGCCGGTTCCTGCAGACAATAAGGCTCCAACCGCCTGATGGTCACTCTTACTGACCGCTTCTTTAGATGAGAAATAGGAACCTGCAGACTCAGCACACACACACACACACACACACACACACACACACACACACACACACACACACACACACACTCGACACACACACACTCGACACACACAGCCACATCTGACACACGGACATGTCCCTCTCAGCTCATGCACATATACACACATGATAAAGAGACAGATTCACACACACACACACAACAGCATGACACACTCACGCTCATACCCTGTCCTTGGGCTGCGCAGACACCTTTCACACACTCACAGAGACAGACACACACCTCGTCCAATACACACTCAAAACATAACCTTGACCTGTCGTAGTCCCAGCCTGCAGTCTCATACATACTTCATCCGTTCACTCAGGGATGACACACACACACACACACACACACTACGATACACTTTTGAGCACATATTGATCAAATGGACACAAATTCATTTCAGTGTTCATGTCAGGAGTTTTTTTCAGAAAGAGTGGGATTTCAAAAAAGACCTGGTAGGTTAATTAATGGTAGGTGTTTTTAGCTTGAGGGCAGACTGGATGCTATAAGGATGCAATAAATAATTATTTTCTTTATCGATAATCATTAAATTGTCAGACATCTTCTTTTTTGTCAGACCAACAGTATAAAAAAAATAATAATAATACAGAGAAGCTGGAACTAGAGAAATTTGGCATTTCTTCTGAAAAATGACTCCTAACAATAACAACATTATACCTGCTTAAAGGTGCACTCTGAAGTTTTGGGGAAATACATTTTAATCAAAAGATAGAGATCTTTACTGACTGATTTTTTTTTTATGCTTAAACAAACAAAATTAACAGACTCTTTTTGTTTCGTGACTAAATAAACTGGATGAACAAACACAATTTCATACAGTTTTACTTTGTTTATATGTGGCGGACTCTGCCACCTTTGTGACGACAAACAGTGTTCTTTGGACCTTATCTTCCTCTGAGAAACAGCTTGTTTATTCACTTATGGAAAAAATTTATATATCTGACTTTGTTTTGTCACCTCATTAATGCTGTAAAAATAAAAATTCTGAGTTTTATTTTCTTCTCCAGAACTAAATAGTGCCCTTTTTAATTTTCTGTCAATCAGCAGCTGTGATAGTGAATTTTCTTCGCTACCAAAATCTTACGATGGCTCCTCGTCCTCGTCCAAACGTGTCTATAGAATTAGAGCAGATATAGGCCTACTCAGTGATGAATTTCACTGTCAGAGACAAATTCGAAATAAATCTCTTGCCATGGACTTCCAGCGCGTGTCGCACTCTGATAATTTCCACAATATCCTCTGCAACCCCCGGGGGCAGATTTTTTTTTTTCTCCTGCTATTTCTCTCTCCATCTTCTCCTGTTTGTTTCTATCCCTGTAAAATGCTGGTTGCTCTGCTGAAATACTGCAGTGCTTTATCTGCCCTCTTTTTCCTCCCTTTAGCCCCCCTCCCACTCTTTTTCTCTCCCCTCGATGGGTTGGGTGTAGAACCCCCCCGCACCACCACCACCACCATCACCATCACCATCACCATCATCATCACCCCTCCTCTTTTAGTTGTTGTTGTTGTTGAAGATGGTGTGTGTGTGTGTGTGTGTGTGTGTGTGTGTGTGTGTGTGTGTGTGTGTGTGTGTGTGTGTGTTGGGGGGGGGTAAGGGGGGGTGGACGGGTGAGGTGGAGAGGGGAGGGGATGGTAGCAGAAGCAGCCGGGACCCAATGACGTGGGTGCGACATGTAACCGTGGCGCAGGAGAGGAAATCAATACATGAAAGGATGAGGAGCACTGGGGTGGATTACCGTCTGGGGCCCTGGCTACTGGAGGGATGGAGGGAGATGGGGGGGGTGTAGATGAGGCCTGGGGGGGTTGGAGAGTGTGTGTATGTATGTGTGTGTATGTGGAGGAGAAGGAGGGGGGGGCGGGGAGGGCTGGATGGAGGGCGAGAGGCCAGATTGTCCAGTCCCCTCTCTCCTGCATCCCCTCCCCTGACCAAGCGCTGTTTGAATCTTGACCCCTCCCATCAACCCTCCCTCGGCTTCTAAACACTGCTCAGCACCGGTAGGCTGCCATAGGTGAACCTTCGGCTTTACACGCACGCACACACACACACACACACGCACAGGTGCAGTGGACTCTATAATGTTGAGTGAATACATAGTAGACGGTTATGGTCACTGTGTGCTAACACTGCTGATAACCTTACACTATCTGTATGGGGAATAATCGCCTGATATTACCGGTGTAAATTAAAGAGTCCCAGAGAGATAGCGCGCAAGTGTGTGTGTTCTCGCGTGTGCGTTTATGTGTCTGCGAGGTGAGTTTACCGGAATGTAAGTCTTCAGCAGGGTGCGTCCGCAGCACTGCCACAAACCCAGATAATAAATATCTATAATAAATATCATTATTATTGGGCCAATCTCCCCCAATAACGGAGCCTCGGTGAAAGATGGCACGAGGGACCGAGCTGGATATTGGCAATATATCAGCATTGATTATTGAGAGTGCTGACAGAGAGAGGGAGGCAAAGTTAATAAAAACTAATAAAAAAGACAAGGAATACAGAAAGAACAAGAGCTTTAGCTGGATCAGCTGCTTGTAGGCTAAAGGAAAAGGGAGAGAAGGGAAAGTGGAGGGAAGGAGATAGTGGTGAGCAGTCATCGTCTCTGTGTGTGTCTCTCAACATGTGTGTCTGAGTTTGTGAGTCTGAATTTAAGTTTTATCACTCTCGGTGTGCATTTGGGACTTATTTTGTGTGGCTGTGTATTGACGTTGATATCTAAATACAGGCACAGGAACACTCTCACACACACACACACACACACACACACACACACACACACACAAAAAAAACTTTTTTCTTCTCCTGCATGTGTGTCTTCTCGGATTGATTGAATCTTGGTTGGATCTGAACTCTGTGGTTGGGATCCAAAGCCTGCACAACCTTGCCATTGGCACTAGCCAAGATTCACAAACAATACTTAGCCACCCCCACAAACACACACACACACACACACGCACACACACACACACTGGCAAAGACACCAACAAACAAACCTCATAAAAGCCCATGCATCATATCCATATTATCTTGACAAATCTATACATCATGTCAGAGCATGGCTTTATGTGAATATTGCATTTTGCTGCGTGTTATTGGTGTGTGTGTGTGCAGAGAGGATATGAGAAGAGTGCGTTGGCCCTGCGCGCTGCTGGGTTGAGACAGGACGGGGCGACAGTGAGAGAGCGTTGTCCATTCTAATAGGGCCTTGTTAGGCCGCTGACAGAGCCAGTAACGCCACTGTTGGCTGTTATTGATTCCCGACCGACGCCGTTATTGATGAGTGAGAATTTAATTCAACCAGCTCGTTTGTCAACATGACATCACCATTTAACTACAACCATGACATGGATGCGAACACCCGCGGATGAGCTGGGTCACATACACAAACACACACCACACGCGCACACAGAGGAAGGTGCACACGAAACAACCGCACAAGCAAACACACACACACACACGCGGTCTGCCAGATAAACGCCGTTTCATGGAGGCAGAGTCATTTCTCAGTTAGAAGCTGCCGGATCTTTTTCTGCATCATTTACAATAAAAAATAATTTTGTTCAATATTCAAACTCTGTGTTCTCAACCAGTCAAATCAATCACTCAAAAAATGAATAACAGGCAATTACCAAGAGTGCAATAAACTATATGACTAATGCATGGCCTGTGTTATGACTAATGTATAGCCTAAGGATACTTCTGGCTCTTTCTGATTGGATAAATATTTCATGCCACATCTTGACCTACAGCACATGACATGGAAAACATGTTGTGTTGAAGAATTGAACAAATTGTTTTCTATGAATAAATTTGTTTGAGAGAGAGAGAAAAAAACTAGTCCTCAAACCTCCATCTGCAAAATAAAGTATTTTTAACAATTAGACTAACATAACCTCTCTTATTTCTTTTAACCTAAAGTGTCACATAAGTGTGTAAGTGCATCTGATCATTACTGGATAACAATTGTCAGTGTAAAAAAATATATATAAATGACGATGGATAAGTTGTTAATAATTGTTTCCACTCTGGAAATTGTACATAGAAAAGCAAAGAAAGGTTGCAGGATTGGACTGACTTTTTAATTTAGCAGTTACACTTCATTTCGTGCATTAAGAACAACAGATGAGAAGTACATTTGCCCTCATGTGATGAGCAGATTCATAAATCTATCATTTTTACTCCGGCAACTTTTCAAAATGTTTATGGTATTAGGTAAAAGTAGCGATAAATTACAAAAGCACAGCATAGACATAATGTTGAAAGCGCAAGCAAGCAATTCAACGTGTTATACTCTAAGTAAAAGTCATATTAATTGTGTTATTAGTGTAAAAACTGTACAGACATTCTTGTGTAGAGAGGAACTTCAAATTTAGGGATGGCAGAAATAAAGATATTTCTTAATTGCTGGGATGATCAAATACACAATAATCATCCCTAATCAATGGCCTTTCCTGCTAGTATCCACTATCCAATATTACATCCATTACAGTATTTCTCTGTCGGGGAAAAAAAAAAAGAGGCAAGGAGAGGGAGAGAGAGAGAGACAATTTTGGAAGAGCATTTTTCAATACAGCAGGGGGAAGATACAGCCTAGAAAACAATGGAACCAGCTATATATCTCTGTATGGATTGGGAGGCTTGATGGGGAGGGAGGTGGACAATCAAGACCGTGTGGGGCCCTGATGAGAGCCGTCCAGCAGGGGTTATTGGCTGGAGCGGCCCCCCCAGGGGAGCTCTCTCTCTCCTCTCTCTCTGTCCTCCCCTCTCTCTCCCTCTCCCTTCTCAGGGCCCATGGGTCTCTCCGGGATCCCCGGGGAGCAAAACTGTAGGGGCCGAGTCGCTGCAGGGGCCCTATAGGCACCAAACAAGAAGCACGCTGGGGTGGGGGGGGCAGTCCGCTGAATTTAGGTGGTCGAGTCTAGATGGACGGACTGACAGACAGATGGACAGACTCAGAGATGAGATAGACGGATGTCATCTTCAGATATCACAGCTTCTGTATGCTGCGTGTGTTTTACTTGTCAGCCTGTATAAGAAGAAAAGAAGCCAGTCAGGCGAAACCTTGGAGTTTGTTTCCCGAAAAGTTTTAGCATGTGCTGTTTGTGAATTCATCTGAAACCCGTGCGCAGGTGTGTCGATGGTGTCTCTTTACACGTGTGAATACCCGGTTGATAGTTCTCTCTCCGGCTGCCTCCGTGTCAGAGGCAGGAAAAACAGAGGAGTTCGGTCAGAGGAGTGCGTGGAGGACGTAGGGGTGGATGCTGTAGGTGTTAGCATCCCTCCTCCTCCTCCTCCTCACCTCCCCATCCTCCCCTACCCCTCCAACACCATCTTATTTTCCCCTCCTTCAATCTCACACACCCTCCCTCCATTCCTCTCTTCCACAGACGCGCACAACCACACTACATTCTACAAGAAATAATTGCTTTTGTCTGGAAGGAGTGTAGGGAGGAGGGAAAGGGGGCGCGCATGGCTCCCTCTGTGGAGAGAAGGGGGTCTTTGAAGGACAACTAGTCACTTCTCCCTTCCCTCCTTCTTCTTTCTCCTCTCCTCCTCCTCCTGCCTCACCTCCCTTCCCTCTCATTTACTCCCTTCTATCAGCTCCCTTCCTCTCCTTTCTTCCTCACTCCTCTTCTCCTCCTCCTCCTCCTCCTCCTCTACCCTCATTGGACCTGCGGATGTCATCTGTCATAGGTGAAGCGGAGGGAGAAGGACAATAAAACCTGGTTGTCTACTCCAGAGGATGACACATTTTTCATAATTAAGAATATGCCAGTTTAGTGTGCGGCACACATTTCTTGACAACATGGCTGTCTGTTGATGACTGATCAAATGACAGGACTAATGGTGGTGGTGGTGGAGAAATCATTTTATTTCGTGAGCAAATCTCCACGAAAACAGGCCTCATAATCAGCCGCAGCACTTAAGTGAGCAGGTATAAACATTCCTGCGGGGTGATGGGGCTCCCAGGGCCCGACGGGAGAGCAGGGAGCTCGCTCATTCCTATTGATTTGCCCGTATTGACTGCGATGTTTAGGGTATAGATTTTTCTATTTAAAAATCTATATCGACAATAATCTGGTGTGTAAGCGGTCGGCGTTGACTGATGCTGGCCTGTAATTGACAGCGTGTAACATGTCGGAGGAGAGGAAAGGGAGGCATGGTGGGGGAGGCCGGCATGCGTGGCCGGGACGGAGGAGACAGGATCCGGGGGAGCAGGAGAGGAGGAGAGGAGGGAAAGGAGGGAGAGGGAGGTGGTGATCACCTGTCCCCTGTGACACCTTTGGCTCTGTCGTGCATTTTATGTATTATTATTCTTTATTGTTTCATGCAATTTTCACCGAAATGTACTTTTTTTTTTTAAACACCTCTCATGCTCGGAACAGCAGTGATCCCTCTCGTCCTCCTATATCCGCACAACCTATAATGATGCACCCTCCCGCGCTCAGGGGGGCTTATTAAAATGGAGCCAGCTATTAAAAGCAGCAGTGATGAGATAACTTAATTGCGTGCATGCTGGTATTAGCGCTAAGCACCTATAGGTGTCCACGGATCCCCTCTTGTCGGGGTCTTCATCACTTCCCAAGCAGGCCGGGTCGTAATGCACTGATCACCATCGGCATCATTATAGCCGGTATTATTAAGAGGGGGGGAAAAAAATCCAGAAATCAATACAGGATACCTTTTGCAGCGGTAGTGAAAACGAGGGAGATGGAGGGGAGAGGAGAGGAGAGGAGGGAGGGGATGGAGGCAGGGAGGGGATGGGAGGGGATGAGAGGGAGCGGGAGAGGGAGAGGGAGGGAGGTGCGGGGGTGGGGTGGTGATGTGTGAGTAGTAGCGGGTCCTCTCTCGCCTCAATGTTGCGGCCAGCCTAGTGGCAGATCGCTACAATCCTGGAGGGAGCCGGGTCGAATGAGCTATTGGGGTTCCCAATAATAACGGGGGACACACAGACAGACAAAACAGAGACACACAGACGGATGGACGGAGATAGGCAAGTGTTCCGATAAAAAAACAAAACAAAACGAAAAAAAAAAAACGGGAGAGCATAACCGGATTCTCTACGGCTTTTTTTTTAGATTCTTATTCCTGTTGTTTGAAGTGTTTTTTTTTCTTAAATTATTATTTATTAACCCGCCGTGTTGGTTTGTTTGTTTATTTATTTATTTATTTATCTATCTATCGATTGATTGCGTTTTAATTACTGCCTTGTGACAGAAGCGCGAGGGAGGAGGAGCATCAGGGCCAAGCGCGCGCGTCGTGTTTGTGTGAGTGTGTTTGCGTGCGTGCGTGTCTGTGTGTGTGCGTCCTGTGTAGCCTTTACCCCCCCACACCACCACCACCACCACCTCTCCTTCTTCTTCTTCTTCTTCTTCCGCCACTTGTTTATTATTTATCTGTTGATGATAGCCTTTAATGAAGCTGTTTTTAAATGCGCTCGTGACGCCGATCCGCTGCCCTCGCGCGAGCGGATGAATGTCTTCTATCTATATGTAGCCTTCATGCAAAAAGGAGAGAGGAGAAGGAGCGCGTGCAGCTAGAGACCAAATACAATAGATCAAACCAAATACTACAGAAATCCAAATAAGACTTTATATATATACTACAAAAAAAAAAAAACTCCGCTGGCCTTTTTTTTTACAGAGTCTCGTCTCGTTTCTATGTACTATCATTATTTACTGTGCTGTTTTAAAAAAAAAGAATTTGCAAAGCGAATACCAAAGCTACAGCCCGGCCGGTGATGCTACACAAGGAGCGGGCTAGCGACTGTTCTCATGCCTTTTCACACCTATAGGAAACATTGCTGGTGAGGAGCGAGAGGACAGAATAAGCTCCCGGGCCTCTTTTTATGTTTACTCAAGGAGAACGCTTTAGCAGAGAGACGCAGGTGCATCGACAGACAGGTGACACGCAGCCTTTTATTACCGAACTACTACAATAGGCCTGTAATTGTAACACAACTTTTTTTTTTTTTTTTTTTTTTTTTTTCCTGTAGCCGGTTAGAAGTGAGCTCCGATCTCTCCCCGTCTATCCGTCTGTGTGTTAGTCTGGACCGCACTCAAGGGGACCATCCGGCGTATATGTTTCTATGCACATTTACACCAAAACTGAAGCCACACATGTAAATAAAAAAAGGGAAAGAAAAGAGAAAAGTGCGTAGCCGGGCTACATGTGTACACACAGCTCTCCATACCAAATATCCCCCCGAAAGCTGTCTACCAGAGAAGCGGACGAAGGCGCACAGAAGCTCCAGAAGAGGACAGAGCTGATAGCAGTGCTACTTCTGTCACATTATTTGCATCAAAACAAGAAGCCGGAGGAAGATCATGTTTGTTCCCTTGCCGGTGCCGTTCGTGTTTCAGAGAACTGCCCCTGACCTCAACGCCTGGCGTCTCAAGTCCCCTCTGGCTCTCCGCTCCAACTCCGGTAAGACATCTTTTTTTTTTTTTTTTCCTTCCCCCTCTCTCTCTCTTCTCCCTGCTACACATCCTCCATGTCGGTCAGACTCGGGCTCGGCCATGCAGACCCGCCCCGCCTTTGCACGGTGCCGATGCGCTTGCAGCGGGGAGAGCTGTCGGCGCACACACCCACTTGGACACGCACACACACTCCTCCGGTTCCTGGAGGCTTTAACAGAGTCCTTTACAATCGCGGGGCGGTTGCTCGATTCAAAAGAAGCTTCCCAGTGCGCGCCGGAGAGTCCAGACTGATTGTGAATTAAATGCGTAAAATGTCCCGTTTGTTTTTCTGTTGTTTTTTTTTTTTTTTTTGCTGTCCGTTCTGTGGAGCGATGCGCCACTGTTCCACCCGTGTGTTGCCTCGTCTCCACGCCGCCTATGTGTTTCCTTTCTCCGTGTGTTTTTCTTCCCTGTCTCCGTCCCCATCCTTCCCCTCTCCTCCACTGCCTGCGCCTGAGCCTCAGCCTCCGTCTCTCCCCAACTAGAATCTCGGCAGGCAGGGAATATTCATGCCAACTTATCGATCCTGCGGAGATCGATTCCTGGGCCGGTGGAAGCAGGGAGAGGGGGAGATAGAAGGAGAGAGTAGGTGCACGGAGGAGTACGAACGTACGAGAGGAGAGAGGGGAAACGGCGTTATTCTCTCCTTTTTTTTATTTCACACTGCTTTGCGATTGTGTTTTATTCATGTAGATGATTTGTTGGTGATTCGGATTTGAGCTTGACGAACACCTCCGGCTCGCCGCGGTGATGTGCTTTTGCCGCTTAGGAGAACAAGGCTCGCCTCTTTGTAAACACCACTGGATATAGACTTCCAGAGACTACATCTCTCTGTCCCGTTGCTGCTCGGCCGCTGCACGGTTGAAAGCGGAGGAGCAGAGGGAGTGTGGAGTCAGGGAGGGGGAGGGTGCCGGCTGGGGCGCCGTCTGCGTTTCATCTGCGCTGAAGCGGAATAAAAGGACGCATGGTGGGAGCAGCCAGCCTGGCTTCAGTGTGTAACTGAGTGTCGCTGTGAGAGAGCTCCAGCTCAGTCCAGCTTCGACTGTTTCTCAGACATGCAACAGCTGCTCAGCCCTATCCCCCCTCTGCATCTTTGGAGAGGGAAGGATGCTCTGGCTCTAATGTGTTTTCTGTCCTCTGTGTGCGCATTGAAGGACTGCAGCGTACAGGCGAGTGAGGGAGTATGCCCATAAGGGGTCAATGGGCTTTTTCAGTATTGAAGTTATTCACTAATGCATATACATACAGCAACTTGCGTATCAGGACGTAATGGTGCGTAAATGTGGCTGGTGTGCACCTTAGCCGGTGGATGGGCTCTTAAAGGGCCAGGCACACCCCCCTCCAGCACAGCTCCCCTCTTATTTCCAGATCAGTTCAAGCCCATTTGATTCCATAGATGCCAGGCTTCACCCTTACTCCACATACTCAGTCAGCATGCGACAGTGAAAGGTGACGGAGGGGGAGAGAATACGAGTGTAGAGGGATGAGAGGGACCTGTTACCCTCCATATCTCTAGAGATATACGCACAGAAGAGGGGAGAGGGGTTGGAGGGACGACGAGGGGAAGGAGCAGGGACCCGGGGAGGAGGAGTTTTCGCGCTCCGCACGTTGAAAAATGGCGAATGTCAAAATGAGATAAAAAAAAAAATGAGGAAAGGGAGAGCGGGAGAGAGAGAGAGAAGATGGTGAAAGTAAGAGTAGATGACAGAGTGAAAAACGAGGAGGGAGAGGAAAACCCAGTTTGAGCTTGAGAGGTGAGAGTAAACCTCGGATGAGCCATTATGTTGCAGCGTCCCGGGCCAGGGCCGGCATCTGAATAAGCAGGCTAACTGATGGGACGTGTACACAGGCTGCTGGATCCCTTAGATGGTGGGATAACAGTGATTTACAATGTTATGCTGATTTTAGTCCATTTTGATAACACGGTACAAGGTGCTGTCCTTTTCAAACTCAGTGGGTTTGTCGCTTAAAGGGTGCGAGGTCAGCTCGGCATCACAGGACTGAAACAGGACGGTGCCGTTCTTTCTTCAGGAATTGGTGGCGGCATCACGTGAAAGTTTTTTTCTACTCGCAGAAGAGTCGACACACCACATAGGTGCACTTGTTGTGCCCTTGATCTTTAATCTGTCCGCTCACAAGGAACATTTAAATACCTCCACTCAACACACACACACTCATACACACACATGCACACACACACACACACAGGATTTTGCGGGACTTGTAGAGCTCTTGACTCCGGCTGTCAGTTAAGTCCTCTCTTTTTGACTGGTGGTCGGAGCTCCTTGACTCCTTTGAGTTGGAGCTCTGTATGGGGTCAGAGGTTGGAGCAGGCGTGTTTGACTCAGCCACACCTGACCCCTCTCTGCCCCTTGTGTTTTCATTCTCTTTCATGTTACAACAGGCCTCGAGCACTCATGCACAACCCCTGTGGGGGCTCACGCACACACGGTCATGAAACAGACGGACCATCGTATAGCATAAAACGAGCACGTTAGACCGTTTTCCACCTGGATAGCGAGCTGCTCTAACAGATCCAGGTTTTGTTCTATTTTTAATGGCATTGTGTCTGTGAAGGTACAGGTCAGGGCCACTGCTATGTGAACTATGTGTGTGTATGTGTAGTAAAGTGGTTTGTGGAGCCATCAGCATTAACTGGTGTATGAAAGTTTAATGGGACATAGAGGAGAAACCACAGGTTTCCCACACAGCGCAGGACTTGATATGATATTATATGATGGGACATCAAGGGGACTGGAGACTGCTTTCTCTCTCTCTCTTTTTCACACACACACTTACACAAACACCTACATTCAGTTCATCTCAGCTATGCACCTTGTGTCACACACCATTAACCACCATCTCCTACCATATACTGTCTAACTCTCACACAGACACACACACCCCTCAGATTTTTGTCTTTATTTTTGTCTCTGAATTGAAGACAGAGTGAGATTGAGCATACATTTATTGATATTTGTCTTCCTCATAACCTTTCCTGATCACGTGAGGCCAATCAAACAGTGTATTCCAATAAAAAGGTTTAGTCTTTATCCATTAATCACCCTGTCTACAGTTCTGTGTCAATTTTTCCTGCGTACTTTTAAGACATTTCTACATGTTTATAGGGCTCTGGCACATGTTCTTCCGTGAATACATGATGTGAGACCATGCATGCGCTTACAGGAAGAGCAGACAGAGTGTGTGTGCATGTGTGCACGAGCGTGAGCACACGTGCAAACTAGTGTGTGTAGGTATAGATCGGTTTGTGGAGGGGAGCGTGCAAGTCGCAGTGTTAACATGATTGCAAATGACAAAATGTCAACCTGGGTTTGTTAGCAACATAATGGGGAATCAATAGACACGAGAAAGATGTCAATACTACATGCTTTATTGCATTAAGCTACCTCTCTCCTTCTCTGTAGCCCTCTCTCTCCTCTTCTTTTCCCTTTCCCTCCCACTCCCTCCTGCTCTCTGTCACAATACAATTCTCTCTCCCTCCTCTCCTCTTCCAGTGGTAGTAGAATTAGATTGCAGTATATGAGGCAGCCAGAGGGTTCTGAATGCAGCAGGCAGAATGCTTCAGGAGCTAATGGGTTCGGCTATTTACGTATGTTAGGTGTACGTAGATGCCCCCGACACAGTTTCACAACACACGACAAGGGCCCAAAGGAGCCGCAGCGGTGACGTCTTGTGTCTGACTAATGCGTTTATGAAATGAGGAGCGCAGCATTTAAAAAAAAACCAGCTCCAGGAAATTTGTTAAAAGTAATCATTACTAAAATCATCTGGCAACAGAAAAAGTCAATATCTCATAATTTCTGAGCATGTAATTGACTGCTCTTATGCACTTTAAGTGACAATATTCTGTTTTAAATCGATACATAACATTTGGGAATTAAACCTTTTACACGGTTTTAGATTAATCCAAACAAATCCCTGTCTCTAAGTGTGCAACGATAACACTGTGTGTGTTATAGCGAGGTTTGAAAATTCCTTTTAATCCTATTAACTGTTTACCTTTTTATGGATTTGCGCAGGTGTGCATATGCTCCAGTAGGTTGTATTTATATATAGCTTGTGGATGTGTGTGTGCACGTGGACTGTTGTGTGTGTTGGTTGAGACTAATGTAGTATTAATGCTGATGAGGCCCCACAGCTCATTAGCAACAGTGAGTGGTATTGAGTTGCTCCTGGGGACAGGGACACACCAGGACACACACACACACACATATATGGTACATCCTCATCAGCCATTAGCGTATTAATAACCATGAAAACACACACACATTTTTGCCAAACAATGACCTTTACCCATATGCATGCTCTGACAAAGACTCTCGGAGCATACAGAGCGAGAAAACATGCAAACGTATTTATCTAAAGAGCCTTTACATTAGCATACCTTATTCTTGAGTACACACGTACGCGGACTCACACACACAGGGATAATTTTGTGCACTTGGTCGCTTGTGTCCAGTGAAATACAGCCCAGCATTAGTCCTAATCAGAGGCCAGTCGAGCTGGCCACTTAATCAGACCTATCACCTGGCGAACACACACAGAGAGGGATGGATGGGGTGTGTGCGTGCATGTGTGGGTGTGTGTGTGTGGGCAGTTAATCAACACATCAGCAGGAATAAACACATACAAACCACCTGACTCCATTCTGGGTATTGATTTATACCTCTCTCTGTGTTTTCTTGCAGCCTCTCTCTCTTTCTCTCTCGCTCGCTCTCTTTCAGTAACATACAGAAGATGCGCATACTGAGAACTCAAGCATACTTGACCTCTGCATGGGGGACATCCTGTTGTACTGAAAGAGTGTGTGCGTGTGTGCGCGTGTGTGTGTGGACGATCGGTCAGTGGTGGCCTGGCTGATCAGGCTTGGAGTGGGCTTCGCTGCACGCCGCCAATCACCCACATCAGCCTAGGCAGTCAAAACAAGCCTCCGAACTCCCGCTGACCATATTGAACACTTGATTAGCTGATTTTAGTGCCTTTTTTCACCCAAGATTGCCTGATTTATTCAAAGAAACAGCTCAGAAAAAGAAAGGCTCTGCTGCACACTCCTTACATTCCCATGGTCGGAGGGACCAAGCTTCGGAGCAAAACACGCAACATCTGGGCCGTCTTATATGCCGAGATGACTGCGGTCTCATAAACACACCAACAATGTGTTATCGCCAGCCGCTGTCCTTTTTTTTTTTTTTTTTCTTTCGTTGTTGATTGCTGCAGGCTGTCACCTCTGGCACCCCGCTCATGTGCCAGTACATTTAGATAATAAAAAAGACCAATAAAATCCAGAGGTTTGATTGGGTGTCTCCCCTTAGCCCAGAAGAGCGGACGACTAAATCAGGGGTCCTTCTCTCCATTTCATTTAGCTGATAAGATTTATGATAATGAAGGGGTCCTATTAACCTTTGGGGTTCCACTGCTGTCCTTCAGAGCGAGGGTGGATGAGAGTGCTCACCGATCGGGGGGTTTCGAGGTGCAGGCGGCGAACATGTCTCGCTATAAGCAATGTCACGTCATCGCAAAATGCACCCTCCGGAGTGCTTAGACACACACACACGCGGTTCACACACACACACACACACCTACACAACGGAGACTCTTCAGAAGCCGCGCAGCCCTTTTGAGAGAGTTGAATGCATGTTTAATCTCCCTCCTCTCTTTCTCTTCTCGGCATTTTCTCTTTTCTTTATCCCCTCTATCCTTCCTGCTCTCCATCCTTCTCTTGGCAGGAGCGCTGTGTTCTGAAATTAATCTGTTGTACTCCACCACCTCTTCTCCCGCTCATTCCCTTGTGCAATCTCTCTTACTCTGCCTTTCTTTTATAAGTGCATGGGTCCCACTCGTTTTCTTATTGCTTGTGAAAGCAAGTGCTGGGATATTAGAAAAAAAATGCTCAAGATATGATTGATTTTAAACGTAAAGAACATATTCCAATTTTTTTTCCTGTCTCAATTTACATTTTAGATGTGGATACACCTCCAGAGCAGCTGCTAATTGCTAATTACATCTAACCATGCTGACAATATTCACTGGTTGTCTGTAAATATTAGGGGGCAAAGAGAAAGGGGGTGATGACAGAGGGAGGCGTAAACCCCTCCTTCTTCTGTACAAGGGCTGCACCCCTCTGTCCCTTTGTCTGCTTGTAAAGGGGACGAGGGAGGAGGCGCAGAGCGGGGGGCGCCGAAGGAGTGACTAAGTGACCTCTCTCTCCCCTTTCTTTTGACGCTCCAATGTTCTGTCCATTTTGTCGTGCACGTCCCTCTCCCTCCCTCCTCTTTCATCTTCTTTCGTTCCCCCTTTTTTCAGCCTGGTTAAGTCGCCATGGCTGTTGGCCTCGTATGTCCTGTCCTCTCTCCCCCGCTCCCTCCCCCTTGCTCCCCCTCTCCCCGCATCTTTGGCAGCGGCTGCCTGGTTGCCAAAGTGTCTGTAGGACACATTAAGGCCCATAAAAGCCTAGTCTGCGGTCGCTCTCTTAACCACCAGTCAGAGGTAGTGTACAAAAGTGACTTTAAATGAGTCTGTGATTACCCTGGAACATGGAGAGACGCTGAAGTGGCCAAGAGAGTGTGAGACAAGGCCGGAGCGTCGGAAAGAGGGGAAGAAAGAGCCGCTCTTGGATGTTTCTTGAGTCTCTTAAGGAAAATTGAACAGAAACGAATATTTGTTTCTCCCACAGCTAAGAGCTAAAAAGGCTGAGTGGAACGAGCGTTGAAAAGTTGTAAGCTGAATTTCCTGCCCCCCCCCCCCCCCCCCCCAACAACCTGCTTGGGCCCTCCCCTCCCCATCATCCCTCTTCCTAATTGGCCACATGCTGCCTTGAGTGACAAGTGTAATCATCAGTCAAATTATGATGGGGGGAGGAGGTGGAGGCCAGGGGAGGTGGGGGAGGTAGAGAGGAACAGCAGAAGGTGGTGGGGGGGGTTGAAAGGAAGTGCTTTGATCAGAGATAGAGAGGGGGTGAGCGGGCAAACAGACAGAGCGACATGGAAACCTGCTGTCCACACACCTGCTGCTTCATAGATGGGCAACATTAGCATCCCTAGTGTACCATTGAACATCACACACACACTTTCTTACAGCCCTCTGTAACCCCAGTTAATGGGAAAAATGTGTATTGATTGTCGTTAAGAGTGTAAATAGCATTGACCTTGGACTTTTTCATTCCAAACTGAATAGCAACAAACCTCCTCTGCTGTTGGTGCGATTGCAACACAGACTCGAACAATGAAATCACTGGGTGTGGTAGCAGCGTAGACTTTGATTCTCACTTGGCCAGGCCAGGTCTGTGTTATATTTGGATGTACTTTGTTAGCAAGAGCAGATGTTAGCTCTCCAGCCAGCTAACGAGGTTTACAGTAATTAGGAGTGCTGATGAAGCGCTTTGATTCTCCGGCTGTGGCGGCCCGCTCATTAGCGGCTAGCTAGCTAGCGCTGCAGCAGGCGCTCCAGTCACATCCTATTAGGCGGCTCAATGTACACTCTGAATTAGGAGCGGGAGATTAAGTGGAGATGAAAACTGTCTGCGTACACACAGATAAACGCACACACGCAAGCGGGCATGTGCGCACACACAGACACACACACAGACACACACAGACACACACACAGACACACATAGACTGTTTGAAAAAAATAAGACCAGCAAAGTCCACATACACTTGCTGTTATAATGAGGTCAGTAGAAGAAAATTCCTCTTTTGGAACCAACCAAAAATTGAGTAAGATACTAATTGGAGCCGGTGTTGCACTGAACATCCCTCCAACATATGCATCGTGGTGTGTAAGAGCCAAGTATTGAAAAGCTTGTGTGAGTGTCTTTATCAGAAAAAAAAAAACAAATGCAACAAAGAGGAGGGGAACAGAATCACATATTTTAAGACAGAAGACAAGTTTGTGCATGTGTGTGCGCATGAATCTCCCATTATCAAATCAATTTCCCTACGCTTCCTCCAAATTACAGACAACAAAAAGACAACCTTGAAAAATTCTCCAAAACCCTTTTATTCCCATCAGTTCTTCTCCTCGCTTTTTTCATCAATACTTCCGACATGCCCCTTTCCCCTCTCTCTCTCTCTCTCCTCGTCTTTTGTGTGATGGAGTGATTATTGAGGACGTGGCTCCTGTGTTTAACGCTGGTTGATGAAGTCTGCCTTTGTCTGTCTGTGCTAACCTGTCGCAAACGGGACACCGCTTATAGCAAAATCAATACACAGAGTAGAAGATGGAGAGAGAGAGAGAGAGAGAGAGGCCTGGCAAGGGAGGTGGAGGAAAGAAAGAAGCGGGGAGGGGGCGGAGGGGCGTTCGAAGGTAGATGAATGCAATGAGAACGAGAGAGAGAAGAGATAGAGCAGGAAGTGATTGGAAAGAAAAAAGGAAATTTAAATACTTGACTCCACCGCTGCGGAAAGGCGTTGGCGTCGAATGGTTGGTGTCACTCGTGGCGCCTCGTTGTGTAGAAATCAGGGCATTTATATGTATGTGTTTGTTTTGCCCGTGCGTGGCCTTGACCGAGGGGGTGGTTGTATCACTTGCGGTGTGTGCATGTGATTGTTTAAGTGGGACATCCCCTATCTGTGTGTGACAATCAGCGTGTGTGTGAGCTCCTTTTGATTCCACTCCCAGGAGTCGAAGCTGGTGTGAAGAGGAGAGGGGAAGCGACAGAGGGACGAGGAGAAGGACGGAGGAGGAGAGAGAGAAGCATAGGATGGGGAAACGGAGAGGTGTAGGGGGTGAGGAGGAGGAGGAGGAGGAGGAGGAAGAGGAAGAGGAGGGGGCAGCAGTTGTGTGAGAGAGGCACAGCTGGGAAATGAGAAATGCAACCCCCCCCTCCCCTGTACACCACCACCTTACACTCACACATACGGTGCTCGCGCACACACACACACACGCACACACGATCCCCATCTCTTTATCCTCCCCTCAGGAAAGAAGGGGTGGAGGTGGAGGTGGAGGAGGGGGGTTGAAGGGAAGGGAAGGGAGAGGCAGGGGGGATAGGAAGAGATGGAGAAGGGGACAGATAGGGGCATTAAAATTCATGGCCTTTTTTTTTTATTTTCCCTGCTGAAAATCAATAGTGTTTACTATGAATGAGTGGAACAGTGGACAACAGTGGTGCCGGGGGGACAGAGAGAGACAGAGAGGAGGAGGAGGAGGAGGAGGGAGAAGAAAGGAGAGAGAGAGAGGGAGAGGTAAAGAGGAGGAGGGGTGACTTTATTGCGATAGGCAGAAGCACCAGAGGCCAAGGTTAAAGACCAGCAGGGGCAGAGAGGCAGAGGGATGGAAGCACTAAGTAAATTCAGTTGTCTTCTAAAACAGACATACTGCCCTGTAAATGCATATTTACTACCGGCCATTATAAGAATGTAATGTAATTTAAATCAAAATGTGCCCCCCTCTGTTCTGTAATGCTCCCTGCTGTAATACCGGCTGTTTGTCCATCTTTAACTTTTCTAACTTTTCTATTCCTCATTCCTCGCTCCAGATGACTCCACCTTTCAAAAAAAAAACTGTGTGTGTGTATTAATTGGCAGCCCGCGAACACCACCGGCCCTCTTACAAACAGACAGCAGACCCACACACATAAACACACACCAGGCCAGTTCACACTGAGTTGTTCAGCAACCCTGACCCCGTTTCCTGCGGCTGAAAGCCTAGAAGTTCAGGATGGCTTACCAGTGTTTTGATTAAGCACTGCCTGTGTGTCTCACACCACTTGATCAAAGAAGAGAAGCAGTGTGTTTTTATCTTTATTTTTTCCTCTCCTTTTTTTTTTTCAAAGTTTTTCGTTGGATGTGTGGCCACTACATGCTTCATCGCAATCAAAGCTTTTAAAACAGTTATGTCCTTTTTTTTTTTTTTTTTTTTTTTTTGCCGGGGAAATGGATCATTTACGGCCGCAAATTGCTGCTTCTAAATTACGGAAAAAGTTTTGTTTTTCTCTTTTCTTTTTGAGAGGAAAAATAGGCTGTATCTTGTTCCCGCTGTATTTCTACATGTACGGTATCAGATTCTCACCATGGAGTCTTTGGGGTTGTTGTGCGTGCCACGAGTGTGTGTGTGTGTGTGTGTGTGTGTGTGTGTGTGTGTGTGTGTGTGTGTGTGTGTGTGTGTGTGTGTGTGTGTGTGTGTGTGAGTAGGAGTGCATGGCTACCTTGTGCGTATAAGTCCCCGTCATCGTGCACACACTAGTGCGCTCCTGCATTATCGTGTGTGTGGATGTGTGTGTGAGTGTGAGAGCTATGCAGGGGGCGATATATATTCAGGCAGCTCATGCATTATGGAGAGTTCAGGTGAGACCGTCTAAATGTGAACTGCCGGTATGTGGAGGGTTCAGGGCCAATCTCAGCGAAGCCCTTTGTATTCGCATAGCATCTCCATTTCAAATCGGCCTGTCAAAAGCCAGCGTCATGTTTTATTCAGCAAAAGATATTGATCACATATTATGCATACATACCGAATCTATATTGCATACCAAATCTCAGCCTTTGATATGTATATGATACTGCAAATAGGCTGCATGCAGAATGTAGGTGTTTGATATGTGCATAAACTCTGTACATCCATATATATATATTTCTTATTGCAGCTCCAGTTACTTGCAGTATGCAGTGATGTTGATCAGCTGATGTCTTGTTTTTTCTGGTCAAAGGAGAGGGCAGGAGTAGGCAAAGTGCATCCATTCGGCCGCCTTGTGTCAGTGTGTGTGTGTGTGTGTGCGCGCGTGCGCGCGCGTCAGTGTGGACTCTGCATCGTCTGCGGGGATGAGGAGAGTTTGCCGAGGTCAGAAAGGCACGTTGGTTCTTTCCCGTGGGCTTGGGCGTGTGTGTTCATCACTCCGATGCCTCAAAGGACCAAAGTGGGTGTTGTGTGCTAACTTCAATTTCTCAATCCACTTACCGAGCTTCTAGCTTCTTGGTTCGAAATGACCTCCAAGCACCCATATACATTAACAGCCAGGATTTCACTATACCAGCGTCTCTTTGTCCATCAACATGTTTTTCCATCAATAGTTCTCGATGTGTTAAACCGGAGACCCGAGGCCATCTCTTCCTCTCTATCATGTGCTGGTTTTTACCATCACGCAGCGTCGGTGCTGCACTAAATCTCCCTTCTCTAAATGACTGGAGTGGATGAGAGGTCAGAGTATATGGTGGGGGGGGGAGGACAATGCAGGCTTTAGCTGTGATGGAGCTTGCTTTTTCACCCTTTATGAGCAGAGGTGGCCCATTTGCGGAATGGGACTAGAGGAAGGTAAATGCTGGTTTGTTATGGAATGGACATATTTCTTGAGTTTTCTTTTTTCTCCCCCTTTTTAAGGTTGGATTCAGTGTTTCATCCGCTATCTACTTGTACCTCTTGAATTTGTTTTTTCAGCCATCCTGTCCACCCCTCTTTTTCTCTCTCTCTCTCTCTCGTTCCCTCTCTCTGTACGCTGTTCCCTTAGCGACCGTTTCCAAGGTGCCCATTCCCAAGGGCTGGAGGAGGGGTCCAGTGATGTCCTGCATGCATAACTCTACACCTGTAATTCATGTCCCGTTCTCCCTCCCTCTCTGTCTTTGTCACAATTTTCTTTACTTGCTGCCTTCCTCCTCTTTTTTTTCTACTTTACTATTTTTTTTTTTGTGTTTTTGCTGGGAGTGCGTTGGTTATAATTGGGTTTAGAGTACCATGGTTATGCTTTGCACATGTGAACAGCCTAAGAAACCTTGGGCGTAGTCTCTGGAGTACTTCCACTAATTATCCAGGTTTCTCAACCAACTCACTGTGGCTGGGATGGTGAGAAATCAAGAGAGAAATCAAGCAGATGATCAGAAACCAGGTTTTTTAATGTTCCATGTGAACACCCCCCTCCAAAAAAACCAAGATAAGGCTCAAAACCAGGATAGCAATGCACATGTAAACGCTCGTCTCAAATCCTTTTCTACACTTTTCCCTTCTCTTTTGTCTTGCTTCCTCTTGTGGTTTTTATTTCATCTCCAAAACGGATTTCCCACCCTTTTCCCGCTAGAATACAATTCACTTTTGATTTAGGAATCGCTTTGGTTTGTTCGAGATTTTGATTCAAACTCGTGGTAACGTTGGTGTTTTTATTTTAACAGTCCGGAACAGTGACGCTTATCTTTTCACTAGCTGTTAAGAGACAGACAGTTGAGCTGCCCTCTGTCCACAGTGTACAGGACTCTCTACATCTGCTCCATGTTTAAAAGGTCATTTGTCAAACCTGACATTTTCTGCCCTTACCAAAGGTTTCCTCAATATCCAGCCTGGCTCCCCCCATTCGCAGTTTATTTTTTTTCATCTGTTTGTTTGCTTTTGTATAAACCTTTTCTGACAATGCGTTCCTCTTCAGTGTCAGAAGACATCGAGAGAGCGGGAGGCTGAATTCTATCATCCTGTAATGTTCAATAAACTAAGGAATGACAGATGAGGTCCCCCATGTTGGTGCTTATTTGTGTGTGTGTGTGTGTGTGTGTGTGTGTGTGTGTGTGTGTGTGTGTGTGTGTGTGTGTGTGTGTGTGTGTGTGTGTGTGTGTGCGCGCGTGGGTTGCCTGGGTAATGGGGCCAAGGACTCCATGAAATTTAAGTTGCAACCGGAAGTGTGGTGAGTGGGTAAATGCGCGCACACTCAATGGGGTCTGATTAGGGATTAATGCACGTGCGTGTGGGTGTTCGGTGTGTGTGTGTGTGTGTGCGTGTTCGGTGTGTGTGTGTGTGTGTGTGTGTGTGTCAGCGGGATGTTTTTACTCAGCACAGGTTGTCACTCTCCTGTTTCCCCCCGTGCGCCTTTTGTTCCACTCCCATTCCACCATTTTGGTTTTTGTTCCGGACAAAAAGAGGCCCCACAGCAAGGCCCCCTACCTGAGCACCTCCTCCCTCCTGATATTTTTCAAAGCTCCCCCCCTAACACTCCCTCTCCACCCTCTCTCATCTGAAATCCTTTCTCTCTTCACCCCTCTCTCAAATTCAAATGAGCTTCACTTGCATGACAAAAATTAAGTAGCGCCAAAGCATGTTGCACAAGGTTTGCAATAAAAAACAAGCAAATGATTTGCACATTACCACACTCTGAAACACTACACAACTACATTAGTATGTTTTATGATATAGTAAAAGAAAAGCAGATCATTGTAAACAAATAATGTTATAAAGGTAAGATATAGAAATAGGATAAAAGGAATAGAATAAAAACAAGATTTCTTTTAATGTTAAAAAGTAAATATTTAAAATTGAAACCTAAACGTGCTCAATATTTTCAAGCCATTCTCGTGTGTCTCAAACACACATTGTGGGTGACGTAGGCACCACATTTTGACAGCAGTCCACTGGTCTAGTGTTGCAATCTGACTTATTTCATTACAAGTATTCTTACTTTCTTATACCTGGTGCCTACATTAACTTAAATGCAACTTAGTCACTGAGCAACATCAATGGAGGCAATTCATCAGATTACATGCAGCTTCCTCTGGAGCCACAAAATACTTTATGCAACCATTTTCTCTTGTGCAGCGGTACTCACCAAGACTTGCAAACACACTTAAATGTGTAAAATTGGTGGCGTTACCCTTTAATAGGAGCACGCAGTCGGGCTGAAAGTCCAGGAAAACTTGTACATTATGTGCTTTGTGAGCAATTTACATTGGAATAAACGTAGCACCGGCCTCAACACCTCTTGTTGCCAGTTTTCTCTGGGTTGCCAGATTTGTCTCAGATCACTTTGTGGTCAGTCAGCGTGTATTTAGTTAATGCCTTTTTCAGTCTCTGTTTATCTGTGCTCTGTGGTGATGGGAGGGCTCTGGTGGGCTTGTTGAATGAACTCTGTGGTTGTGCTGACAAATCAATGATAAAGAGTAATGACATCAACAGTGTAATGTATCTCCTTGTGCTTTCATTGACTCCCTCCGCCTCCCCCTCTCGACTCCCCTCGCACTGTTTATGCCACTTTGGGTCTTTGACTTTGTTTTGCACCATAAACTATGTTTCTATCTCTTTATGTTTGTCATTATATGTGTCTTTTATCTCTGTCGTTTGTTCTCTCTATTGGTCTGTCTATCCTCTAACTCCCTCCCTCTCTCTCCCTCTCTCTCCCCCCCTCTCTCTCTCCCTCTATTGATCCAGTCATAGTTTTCTCAGTCTTCACAGTACTGGGCCGCTCTAATCAATACAGATAATTGTCTGCTCTCTCTTGATGCCAAACATAGTCTCCCCTTCTCCCCTCTCCCTCCCTCCCTCCCTCCCTTTTTTATCAATGAACCCCGGTCTTCCCTCACCCCTCCTCACCCACCCCGCCTCACCCCCCCTCCAGACGGGGATTCCCCCTCCCCTAATGACGGGAGATAACCTGCTTTCTTTACCGATTTTCTCCCACCCCGCCCTCCCCCACATACACACACACATCCCGCCTTGCCCGCTACCTCCCTTTCCTCCCTCGTTCATCGATTACCGTGAGAGTCGAGGCCCGGCCCGCCCGCCCTACAGATGTAAACACACACAGCGCTCGTGTTGTGGTTTAGTTACCGTTCGACCGCTCTCCGTGTGTGGGCCTTTTGGTTAATCAGTGGGATCCAGTGGTTTTCGACTAGTTTCCACGGCTTTCTATGATGACTGCGGATCAGATGTGATCGATCTACCATCTGACCTATGACCTCTCATCTCCAAAATATGATCCCTCATAAGTCTCATTTGTGAAATCAAGGCAGACATCCTTGACCGGTAAAAGGCCCCAATCGATATTCTAACTGATCCTCTTTTTTTATATCTAGTGTTATTGAACATTGGCCCCACCAAACGATGCCGTCACTGCTAGAAGAGTCCAAGTCAATTCTATTTATTTGAAGCAGACACATCTCTTAGAATGCTTTATAATCTGGACACCTCTATCCTAGGAAACCTCCAAAAAAAAAAACCAAAAAAAAAAAAAAAAAACCTTTGACGGGAAAGCGAAGGAGAGACTTCACATGGAGCAACATCTTGTCCTGGATGGACAGACGTGCAATAAGTGTTGTGTATGCATAGTAAACAAAAGCAGCAGTATAAGAATTACAATATGGAGAAACAGAACGACAATATTGGATTGAATTTATTAGGTAAATATGAAGTGTAATAAGTTAAAGAGTTTCAAGAAAGATGTAAAAGAGCGAAGACTGGAGCGAAGAAGCGAATGTACACAGTCGGACCCAGTGCAGCATTCATATTCTGTCTCTACATATGAAATCCTGAGTGTTTAATAATGCATCCACCCATCCAGGCAACAAGGCAGGTTATAGGCCTGCAGGTTATTGTACTCTGTGTGTATCTGTTTGTGCAGGTGTGTGCACGCTTCCGTGTGTGTGTGTGTGTCTTCTCTACTATGAATCAGACGTGCAGCATCAGGCTGAAGTCTCTGATGTATACTCTATCACTGAGCTCAATCTGGAGCTGCACGTAAACCACACAAGCAATATCAATGACAATATATATATATATACAGTATATGTATCCAATGTTTACACAAATATCTCATATCCACTCACATCTGCTGCGACTGATAGCCGAGGCAACGCCGCGGTGTTTCTGTTTGGTCTTTACCACGAGAGGAGTAAGTGAGATGGAGCTGGGAAAGGGAAGAAACCGTTTCAATCACGATGTCGGTCCTACATAAAATGATCCACAGTGAGGTGGGAAAACAAAAGATAGCAAGAGAAATCATTTGTGTTGGAGTTATGAATATGTTTGTGCAATCGCTGAGTTATCTGTGTGATTGCACGTGAATATGCGTGTGCGCGTGCATGTGTCCATCTGAGACCAGTGGAGAGAGTCTGGAGGCTAGGCTCAAGTTTACACGTGTGTGATCAGACTAAGCAGGGCTTAAAAGGGCCAGCAGCGGGATGGAGAAGAGAAAAGAAGGGTGGAGGGAGGTAAAGCGGGGGGGTTGTATTGTCCTGGAGGAGGTTTTTAGGGGGGGACGGGAGACAGCAGGGATCCTCCTCATCCCCTGGGAGTTGAACCTACAACCCCCTAACCTTCCTCTAGCCCTCTGGTCATGGACTTGAACCCTGTAACCCCCCGATGGACAATCTGTTCTTCTCCCCAGCCTCACTGCAGCGCTGTGCATGCCATTAACGGATAAATAGGCTGTCTCTGTGTGTGTGTGTGTGTGTGTGTGTGTGTGTGTGTGTGTGTGTGTGTGTGTTTCTTCCACGTATGAGTCAAGTGTTTGGTCAGTTGGCCGTGGCTTTGACTTTGGGTCTTGCCCCTTGTTATTTAATGCTTGTCAAACAGGAGAGTGAAAAAAGAAGCCTGAAGCACAGTGATTTGTTTTATTTAACTCCCAGATATTTGTCTTTCTGTTGTAGAAGCTATTTCTATATATATAAAAAAATGTTTTCACATTGAAATAATTAGTATTGTGTGCCATCCACATGTGCTCTTCATGTCTCTTGTGTATCACAGCTCTCCTAGTGTCCCTTTAAGTAGGACAGAAGCAGGTTTATGCATGTTTAAACCTGGCTCATTCTTCACCTGTCAACAAAATCATTCTCACCTGGGGGAAAAGAAAAATGGAGAGACAGTAGGGAGGAGGACAGGACAGTGAGATGGGTAAAAGAAGAAGACCGGAGCTGATATATTTTTCTTTTGGCCATTGTTTTTATTTATTTTTTTGCCCTCCTTTATTTCTCTATTTCTTCCCTTGTTTGTGTTTGTGGGCTCTGCTTATCAGATCCCAGCTCCATTCAGGGCCTCAGTCAGGGGAAGAAGCCAGACGCCTCCATCTCTCTTTCATTCAATCTCTCTGTCTCTCTCTTGCTTTTCCTCGTGCTCTCCCTCTCCTAACCTTTGAGAATAAGAGCCTTGAATTTGAATTTCAGAGCGAGCTAGCGAGCAAGAGCAGGGTTTGGAGGAAGGAGGAGGGGTGGCGGAGCAGGAGAGGGAAGGAGGGGAAGGCTTGAGGGGGGTGGTTGCCGGAGCCGCGGTCGCTGAGAAAGGGCCTGCTCAGCGCGTCCCCCGGCCTCCCCCCTCAAAGGGGCCCCGATCGATACAAACTCGGAGCAATAAAGCTTTCCCCCTGTCATCTCTGCAGAATACAAAGCAGAATAGAGAGAGGGAGAGAGAAAGAGAGGGAGAGAGAGAAAAAGAGAGAGAGAGAGAGAGAGAGGTGAAAAGCTGTTCCGCTAGCCAGACCAATTTCCTAACCCCCCACCTCCTCCTCCTCGCTCCCCCAACACACCATCACCACCACCTCTATCACCCCCTTTCCTTACCTCCTTCTTTTTTATCTATCGCTCTTTCACCTCTTCCCCCAAATGCACAATATATCCCCCCTGACTGTATGGCTGAACAGCTATCTCTCCATAATAAATACAGCATGAATAAAGTATACAATAGATTCCCCGTTTCCCCAACTATCTGAAAGAAAGGTAGAAAGGGGGAGACGAGGGAGGAAAAAAGTGGCAAAAATGGTGTTGAGAAGAGGAGTAGAACAACCAGGGAGAAGGATGGATGGAAAACAGGAAGGAAGGATAGTTGCATCTGTTGGATGAAGTGTGTGAGTGTGTGCGGATGGGAGAGGAGGGAGGGATAGGGGGGGAGAGGGATTTCACCCAGAGAAAGATGGATGTAGCGATACAGGTAGAGAGGAGGTGGAGGAATATTGACGAGGAGGAGGATGAGGTGGAGGAAGAGGCAAAATGTGTTGGGGATGGGTGAGGGAGCGAGCGGGGGAGAAAAGAGAGGGAGAGGTGAGGGGGTCAAACAGCAATCCCTTGAATTGAGAGCCAATTACTGTAATTGTAATCTGGATTCAAAGCATAGAGACACAGCAGTGACAGGCTCACACAGCGCACAAAACAGACAAAAGACAGTATGTGTGCCAGTGTGTGTGTGTGCATCTCTACATGCTGTGTTGATTGTTCAGTGAAAGTGCAGATGTGCATGCATCTTGTGTGTGTGTGAGTGTATATAGGAGTGCTTGTCTCCATTCTTCTCCACTGAATGGCAGTGCAGGAGTCAGCCTGCCAATCAACTATTGTACTCTTGTCAATTTAATAATATTTCTGAGCGCTGACCTCCACAGCGCTACAGCCATCACTCTATATGTGTGTGTGTGTGTGTGTGTGTGTGTGTGTGTTCCTATATATTTCTTATGTCTCTCCCTTTTTCACCTCAGTCTAACCCCCACCCCTCCCTCCCCCCCTCTATCTCCCTCCCCCGGTCCCTGTCTCTCATTCTCTCCTTTATTAGAAGAAGATAGTGCGAATCCTTCATCTCTCCTCCACTAATTCTCTCCGTTATTGTCCCTCCGTTTCAGCCCCTCCGTCTCCCTGCACTCCTTCACTTGTGTCCTCCTTTTCTTTTCTCGCCGTGATCTATATTGCTTGGTGGGTTTTTTTTTTTTTCGCCTCCTTCCTGTCCTTTCTCGTTATGCCTCAGCTTTCTCCCATTCTTTCTTTTCACTGTATCGGCTCACGCCGATGTCACATCCCTATCTCTCCTGCCCTCTTTTCTCCCTCAGACCTCATCCCTCCATCACCTTATCTCAACTTCCTCTCCCTCACCTTCTTTTCCTTTCCACCCCGCTGATGCTCCCCAACTCTTCCTGCCTCGTTTTTCAACATTGTCCCTTTTTGCTTTTTCATCATCATAGGCTCATTTTGTCAACTCTATATCCCCCTCTCATTCCTCACACTCCCTCCCTCCCTCCCTCCCTCCCTCCCTCTCTCCCTCCCTCCTTCCTTCCTTCCTTCCTCATCCCTCTCTCCCTCCCTCCGCCCTGTTCGTTCCCTGGGGAGGTCAGTAATAATGGTAGTGATGGAGTGAGAGAGGGAGGTGCGATTATTGTCTTGTCGGGAGTCAGAGGAATCGATCGGCCCAGAAATATGAGGCGCGAGAAAGAGCCGCTGTGTCAGATACAATAACCACCCGCTCCCGGGGGCTTACACACATACATACACACACACACATTTAGACACACACACACATTTCGACACAAACCCGTATTCGACACGAACATACACATTTATTTGGTTCGACGCGAGTCCAGACACTGACACGCACGCACATTCCTACCATCTTTCTTTTTCATCAACGCAATGCACACCACATGCCTCTTCTTCTTCTTCTTCTTCTTCGGTGGTGGAGGAGAGCAGCGAGGCAGCCCAATCATCTACATGCTTTGATCTGAGATAAAGCGCAGAAGTAGATCTGTTCTGATCATTCTTCATGCACAGATAAAGGGCAAGGCGAGGAGAATCGCTCACACACCTTTCACTCACGTAGCTATAAACAGACATAAACACACACATAACACGCGCACGCCGCACACACGCTCACACTGAGACCTTTCACTGCTGTTGCCTGGCAACGTGGCCGAGTGTCCAATCCGAGTGGAGAACAGTGGCCAGTGATGTCACAGCTGCTGCTGACCAGCAGGTCTGAGAGAGAAAGAGAGGCAGAGGAGGAGAGGAGAAAGTTTAAATTGGGGGAAGAAAACGAGGGGAAGGTCGAGAAAAAAGAGTGGGATGATGATGAGAGGCTTTGAAGGAGGTAGAGGAAGAGGAAGGTGAAGAATGGGGCCGGAGTGCAAGAGGGGACGGGTGGGCGGAAAACGCACAGAAAGACCACTAAAGTACTCCCATGTTTATGTATTCTAATTGGCTCGATATGAAGGCTAGTTTCATGAAAAGCCTGCTTTGTCAGTGTAAGTGAACAGTTTAGTCCTAAGTGGCCTCGATGCTCCTCGAGCCAGCGAAGAAGGCCACTTCCTCCCGGTTGTCCCTCCACTCTTGTGCCAGAAGAAGAAGAAGAAGAAGAAGAAGAAGACGTTGTGATAGGAGCGAAGAAAAAGATTTGAGCTTCAACCTTGGCAGCGCCGTGGGAGAGAGTGGTGTCTGTCTAGACAAGCCCGGCTCCCTATGGGCTGCCGAGATGATATAGAGAGGAGGGGAATGGTAAGAGAGAGAGAGAGAGAGAGAGAGAGAGAGAGAGGATGGAGGGGCGGAGGGGGCCAGAGGAAAAGGAGCGATTGAGAGGTATTAGGACAGGAGAGGGATAGGTGTTGTAAAGGTGTAGGCGGCACGTATGTGTGTGTGTGTGAGATGGCGCAGGTCCCATGATAGCCAACAGTGTGAGTGTGTTTTAGCCCCTGCTGCTTCTCATACAAAACCTCAACCTCTGTAGTCTCCACACTGTTAGACCCACTGTTTATAATCCTGCGACTCCTCATGGGGCTACACCTGCACACACTCACACACATCCATACACTGGACTGGATTTTAAATCTCTCACCTTGCAGAATAGAGTCTTGCTGTTGGACTGCGCACAGGACTTGGTGGGTCCATCAATGAGCCTGTGCTTTTGTCCCCCTCTATAAGAAGAGGAATATGATGGATTATATGAATTAGAGCCTGTGTGTGCTCCAGGCCCGAGGCTGCACTAGATATAGGAGGACCGAGCCGCGGAGGGGAAGCTGAACTGGTTTGGAGACCTCCGAATTGTCCCTGCGATGACCCATTATACACAAAATCTCCTCCCACCTGCCTCACCCCAAGCTAACATCCTTTCTCTCTCACCTTTTTTCCCCTTCCCTTTTTTATTCCCCTTCCTTTACTGGTTTCTCCCTCTACCCCGAATACCCCCCTCCCTGCCTCTCCCTCTCGCTCTGACAGTGGAGTGATTGATGGCGCTCTAGAGGCCCCAACCTCCCCCCATCCTCCTCCCTGGGGTCCCACTATCAGATTGTGTGTATGTGTGTGTGTGTGTGTGTGTGCGTGTGTGTGTATATATATAAATGTGTTGCTGTGCTTATTATTGCACTGACATAACTTCTGCTGGTGACCAAAACACACTAATTATAGCTCATATTCCCTATTTAAGACAATCAATACAACACTCATTTTTAAAATATATATATATTTTTAATATTTCTTTTCCCATAATATCACAGTTAATATCTCATGTTGAATTGAGGCCATTTGCCACCGGCCCAATATCATTTAAGTGCTGCCTCGGCCTGACCTCCTTGGAGCAGGAAGGCCCCCCATGGCCTTGAACTGTACACACACACAGAGCACACTTAGCCACCCATTGTAGCTACCCAAACAAGTATGCACACACAGACACGCACGGACAAAAGCACACAGTGTGGTAGTTACGTGGGTAGATTGGAGTTTGAACAAAGGTCACGGCCAAAGCCAGGCTGCCCAGACGACCTCTGACCTGGAGGAACGCCCCCTTTCCTGACACGCAGTCTGTCACCTTCCTTGGACGGGCCCGGCTGATGAGTTCACTCACACACGAATGTCCCCCGAATACGCTCTTGATCGCGGCTGATTACTTACAGGTAGACAAACAAAACAGCGTTCACGCTCTGATGAAGGCCAGAACATCAATTACGAATAATAATAATTGGTTATTATTAGGGGTGTAAATCACCAGTTTCAGCACAATGCAATATTCATATCAACTCTTTGGACAATGATAACAAAGTCTACCTTGATACGATTGTGAACCGATTTGATTCAGGGGCCTGCGATCAATTTGAAACTATACCATCTGCCCATGAAAAACATTGGTTGCAGAAGGAGTTGCCAACAGTTTCTTTCCTGCTTTTGACCATATAAAAAAACAAAACACAAATAATTATAAATATTTGTAAGCGATAATGTTTAGAAAGATTTATTTTAAACTGACACACACAAAAAACAGTTAAGCAACAGTCAACAAGACTGTTACATTTAGCTCAAAGGGACAAAGCAATTTTTAAAAAAATGTTATTTCAAAAATGATGATATGATGATCATTGTTTTAACTTTAAATCAATCACATTGAATCATTGAATCAATATATTGATCACTGGATTGTTACACGTCTAGTGATTATGAGGAACTGTCGGTGGGTTTCCAACCTGCAGGTGTCAGATTGTGATATTTTGTTTTATCAGCACTACAATAAAAGAAAGCTGGGGAAGCGTGACTAATGATTACAGCATTTTCTAGATGAATTGATTAATAAATTGCCTATAAAATGTCATAAAACTGCAACTGAGTCCAAGGTTGCTTTATCAAATTTCTTGTTTTATTAGTTCATCGGGCCAAAACCCCAAAAACATTCACTTTACTGTTATATTTGACGAAGAAAGATAGATTATCAGAAATTATGGTCAGTAGTTTAGGGAAGAAATGACAGATATTTTTTTTTTTTTATGGCTTCACAAAATCTTTGTCTTCATGACTGAATGAACAAACTGACCTTAAAGGACAACACAGTTTCATACTTTTTTACTTTGTTCATATTTGGCGGACGCTGCCACCTTTCTAGCTTCGTATTCTGGGGACCTTTCCTCTGAGAAAAGCTTGTTTTTTTAGTTATTGAGAAGATATTTATGAGTTTGTATTATTACGTCACTGATATTGTAAATACTAAAATTCCGAGCTTGAATTTCTTTTCCCAAACTACAAATTCCCCTTTTGATTTTATTTTGGTAGACTAATCATCAATCAGCAATCCATCTCAGCTCTAAATCCAGCTTCTTACCTCGAAATATTGTGCATTTTTTGAGTTTGTAGGACAGCTCTGCACCCATCTCACCAGAGTTTCCACACTGATATTTTCTTCATGGTAAGTCTATATATTTTAACAGGTCAGAACATCAGTATTTTGTATGTATGTGAGGACAGATTTAAAAAAAAACCTCTAGCACAGTGCCGTATGCACTTGAGAGTGAGCGTCTATCCACCAGCAGTACATTGGGCTGTTGTAAATCACCACATAAAGTATTTATAAGGTTAAACTTGGGAACTCTGCTGCCGTTAGCTTTTGAATTAGTGAACTCAGACCAAGGGAGAAGGAAGGAGAGGGAGGGGGGTGATCAGTGGTCCTCCCGGTCTCCTCATCGGTGGACGGACCCTGTGTGACGATCAGGATTAGAGGATCAAGAGTGCCACCTTGTGGTCGGCCTGGGTTACAATCAGAGCAGCACGTCCACGCTCTCAGGTATGAAAATGTAGAAAGTATTTCTGCTGAAACGAGCTGTTCTGCTTCCTTGAGATTCACATTTTCACTTATTGAGCAGGTTCTGAGGGTGGTAATCCCAGTGGGCGGCACAGATAGTGGGTCATATCCACTTTATCTGCAATGTTCCACTTTCATGCCACATCTACCCGCCACATGTGGCAATCCGTGACTTTCTGTGGTGTATCACTGTGTGCAGCCTACAGTGTGGGGTGGTCAGTGGTACAGTGAGTGATGTGACTGAGTTTTTCCTTCCGCTCGGGCTGGAGTGGAGCTGTGGCTGGCAGATGAGGATGTCTCACATCTTCTCTTGTTGGTGTCGACCTCCCTCGACAGACCACCTCACACCCACTGATGTCCTCGCTAACAGCAACCCTACAGCCACAGACACAGATATCACAGGACAAAAACAGAACAAAACAGGCCCCAAGAGCTTGTTAAAATCTCTAAAGAGTTGAGGAGAAGCTCTGATCAGATGAGCTTTAGAAGACTTTAGAGGTCATGAGTGGTGCAAATGTATCATTCGCTCTTTAGTCAGAATGTCAAGCTTGCTGTTTTTCTCTTGCGTGCGTGAGTGAGTGAGTGAGTGTCTGTTTCCAGCCGCGCCATCACTTTCCGTCGGCAGCCGTCATCCCCCTCTTTTTCTTTTTCACCTCGTCTATCTCTTCTATCTCCTCGCTCACTCACTCACTCTCCCACTCTTTAACCTCTTGTGTGTCCCCCTTTCTTTTTTTGTCTTTTTTTTTTTGGTCTTGTATTTTCTCTCCTCTGCCGCGAGTTCCTATTCTTTTGAGGCTTACTTCCTGTTGTGTTGCAGGATGTGGGGAGGAGGTGGGGCTTCGGGGGTGTGGCTGTCATGTGCGAGTGAGAGAGAGAGAGAGAGAGAGAGAGAGAGAGAGAGAGAGGGAGAGAGAGAGAATGGAGGGAGGGAGAGTGATTCTCTGAACCATATGATTTAATACACTCCTCCTTTTTGGTTAGAGAGAGACGGAGAGAGGGAGAGTGAGAGTTTTCTCTTTAACGTAGCGCGCGCACACACACTCTCACACACAGACACAGATATGACCAAGACAGCAGCAATAGCAGCAAAGGACTTCTCCAGTATGTGGTTGCCAGGTGAGTGACTGTCTGTGCAGCCCTGTCTTTGCTGGCCCTCATTTACCAAGACCAATTAGCTTTGCGTGAGGGAGAGGGCACTGTTGTGTGTGTGTGTGTGTGTGTGTGTGTGTGTGTGTGTGTGTGTGTGTGTGTGTGTGTGTGTGTGCATGTGTGTGAGTGTGTTCGAGAGAACTGTGTCGGCACTGTTGATTAATGCCACTGGGTCTAACAAGCCCCGGCTAATTAGAGAACATCAAAGAGTGAAAGGGGGTGCGAAGAGAAAGATGCGGATGGATGGAGGGATGATGGATGGAGGGACGGATGGATGGAGGGGTGGACGTCTGTCGCAGGCAGAGGGAAAGGTCAGACACCTCGCCAGCCCATAGAATGCCTCGCTGAGTGTGTGTGTTAAGTGAGTGTGTGTGTGTGTGTTTATCCTGAGCACTAAATGCTTAAGAGGAGAATACAGTAAAAAGGTTTTTTATGGATATTCTGTGGATATTTTTCATTTGTGACGATAGCGCAGCTTTTCTTTAAATTGTTTGTGTTCAATTTACAGAGATTCAGGCTTCTAACTTTTCTCCCTGTGCAACTTTGAAACCGGTGTTAACTTTCTGTGCGTGGGTGTGAGTGTGTGTGTGTGTGTGTGTGTGTGTGTGTGTTTGTGTATTGGATCTGTCGGGGGGGTTGCACTGAAATTTGCTTGATCAACTCTTAATTTAATGTCGTTTAATTCAAGACACATTTTTCAGAGCACTCAAAAACAAAAAGAAACTTCTTCGAAAAATAAGACAGATCATCAGAAAGAGGAAATGCCTAAAATAATTGTCATTCTCAGTAAATTGATGTGAAAAAAAAAACAAAGCCCACACTCTTCACCTGGGGCCTTGTCTTAGTGGTCACCTCAGGGCGAGAGGGGTGACAGATGCAGTCACAGTTGACCGACATCGACTCTCAGAGAAAAAGTACAGCAGCCGGCTGTCAGCTGACTCACAGATTACCAGAAATAAATGGTTTAAATGTCAATTAGCTCATAATTTTGCTGTGCTGATGTGATTTCTAAAACGTTGACAAGTGCCTTTGACGAACTTTGTTGAATGAGGAGTGATTCATGGCTTAGAAAATCACTGACTCACTTCCTAACCTGTTGTGGTCAACGCTGCGACCTTCGCTAAGTTGCTCGGACCAGACTGACACATCGTCAGCATCAAACTGAGGCAATGAGGAAAACACCACAATGTAAATAAAACAAAAGGTTCATATTAGTGCCAGAAAACTGTCTGTATAAAATGGATTATTAATTTTTTTCGTGTTTCATAAATGTTTAGATTTTACTTTTTGAGTCATGTGTGACTTAGCAGTTTAAAAGTTTTGTTTATTTAGGCTCGAATTATAAATTAATTAATAGGAAACATAATTGGGGCTCTTCCCTCCAATTTTTGATCAGTGGTGCATTATATATTGTCATCTTGCCTCCTGCATTGATAACCCTACTCACTGCTCACATTGCGTTACTTTACAGATTTATGTAAGTTCAGTGTAAACTGTCAGGGGGGCTGCTTTTCCTTCTATTTACAAGGGAATAATAAGCTCATTTTAAGTCATTGGCTGACAGCACAGCCAACAATGTCACAGCCTTGATGGTCGGCCGCTGCTGCTGTGACATCTCGGGTTGTCTTGCTATATTCTTGAATTAAATTCTTGAATTCTCGTCCTGGTTTTTTTGTCCAGCTCCTCGTCTCCTCAAATTTTGAACATACCTAATTTCTTCACCCTCGTCCAGACGTGCCGAAGCCGCCGACTTCTTTGACGCCCAGTTTTCAGATGGAAAATATTTCTTGTTTGCTTTTGAAAATCCGTCGTTAGAAGACGTGATGACTCCAGTTCCCAGACACCCCCCTTGGTGCTGGGGTTGTGTCCTGAATCAGGAAGTGGGGTGAGGGGTTGTGATAGTGGTGGTGGGGGGGGGGGGGGGGGGGGGGGGGGGGGTTCAGGATGGTTGCAGCGGAGTTTCATCTCAGCCAAAATACCCAGAGGAGAATAACAGAAACAGTCCACACTGAGCACAGACACTGTTGTTCCTCGTTCTTTTTTTATTGCATCACTTATTCATGACACAGGATTATACAGCATTAGGTCTGGTCTGTTTAAGAAACAGTGAGGGTGGTGTAGCTGCCTAGTCTCAGCAGGTTAAAGATAAACCCAGAGCTTTGCTGTAAGATTAGCATACCCTGTAACAGCTTAATGATGGACGAAACGTGGACATAGTGAAGTAAACTCTATGTTGGAAAATAGCTTCTCGTGCAAATTAAGTTTTTTACACATAGATGAGCGAGAGATGCTGCTTCTGTCTCTCAAACTTTTTCAGACAAATCAACTCATGGCAGAAGTAGACAGCCACTGCTCGCGTGTGCAGCAATGTGTAGTAAAAGTGAGAGAGGTCTTAAAAGATAAAGTGAAAGAGAGAGAGAGAGCAGGCTAATATTAATAGCCTCGCTGACAGTAAGTGTTGGGTTTAGCACTCTGCGTTCAACCCGGTACAAGGGGAAGTCGGGAGGGGAAGTGAGAAAAAAGACACAGCATCTTGATATACTGTCCCACCACTGTATTACTGACCACATTATCCACCATGCTACTGTCTGTAGGCCATTTTGGACCATGAATCAATACACACCTTCCCCGGGTGTCCCGCGAGCGTGCAGTGCAGTACTTTGGGAACTACATATTACGGCTGTTTTATGAGCTGGCCAATCATTTTATATGGTGGATTTGGCTTTGGTGTTGTATGCTGCACATGTTGATGATTTCTGATGCCACAACTCGGCCCCATTTATTTCTGTTTTGCATGTAAATGCGTGCATCTTGAGCGAAAGACGTTACACATTGGGTGCGAATTCTGCGGTTTTTAAAGCCAGAAATTGGGCAACACTGGACTCTTTAGGCCACATCCTATAGCTAAAACCGGACCCCCTGTAATGCTGGAATAACCACCAATTGACCCTAATAATAGATTAACCAGATGTTGCATCCTCATCCTGGACGGTGACCGAATTAACTCTTTTTTGCAGAAGTCCATTTATTTAAGGGAAATCCTGCGGTCGGTCTGTGTGTGTTCCCTGACCCCAGGTTATAACCAGTGTGGCAGCAGAGTGGAGCTTTTCTAGCCGATCGCCACTTCCCCCTTCCTCTCAAGAAACCGCATGTACCAAAGTCCACTGTTCTCACATCTGATTCAACCAGACACATGTGTTTCTTGCCGCTTTTGAATGTGCGTTCAGAAAGGGAGTGGTTCGGGTTTTTTTTTTTTTTTTTTTCATCTATAAGGTCTTGCCTTTTTATAATGACTGCAGTGGATTGATGGTTTTGTTGTTTAGAAGTGGCATCAGGTCAGCGGTGGTCAGTGGAGCGGGTTTGTCATCTTCTCCGTGTGTCACTGCTGCCCCCCAATGGTGAAAACCATGCTTGACCAGTCGCAGAAAAAGTCCAGTTCAGAGTATATTCTGTGGCTGTTGAATCGTGTTTATAAAAAGATCAGTAATAAGCTGATGGGAACGTGAAAAGATCTGCCTTGGTGTCATGAGAGAAAAAAAACAGGACTAAGAGAGGAGAGACGAACGGGGGAGGAGGGGGTGAGGGGGAGAGAGAAAAAAGAGGAGGGAGACTGAGAGTTTATTATGCAGGTGGCAGATATAATTAGTTGGTCGTTGGGCAGATTTGCATGTTTTCACAAAAGGGAAGTAGCTCTGCGTGTCTGCGTGTGTGTGCGAGTGTGTGTGTGTGTGTGTGTGTGTGAGGGAAGAGAGAGAGAGAGAGAGAGAACGAGAGAGAAAAGAAGGTTTCAAATGGACACAACAAAAAGTTGTGTTACAGTTTGTGGTTAGAGGCGAATAAAAAGTCTTGCAACACAAGCGGCTGATTAATAAAACTACACACACACACACACACACACACACACACACACAGGTATATAAACATGCTCACAACCACACGCACGCACGCGCACGCACGCACGTATTCCCTCTTTCCCATCTTTCCTTCGCTCTCTGCCGCCACTCCTTTTGTCACAAACAGTGATAAAGACTTGAATTTCGTGTGTGCCTCCCTTCGCTGCCGTTGCCATAGGGACTGTCCCATTGCAGTACCAACCAGGAAGTGATGTGGTCTCGTAGTGAATGACACACAACATGAGACATTGCTCCCACGTAAACACCTTTTCTAATTTAAGAACAAGCAAACACCTTGAGGGCAACCCACTCTTATGCTCAACCGCTAATTGGAAAGAATGAATGAATGTGGGCTCGATGCGACTTGTGAATGATTCAGCCGCACTGTTTGTTGTACAGTGTGTGTAGGCCTGTAGCCTGTGACCTGAAAAACACTCAACCCTGACCTATCTGAGATCTACACCCCTGGCTGTCTCCTTTTTCGTCATCGAGATTCTGATCACCTGCTTCTTAAATGTCTGATATTGTGCTTCTGTCTGCACTTCTTCTCTGACACAGATTTAAGAGTCAAGCATGCTGACTTGTTTATCTTATCTGTCTTCCTTTTGACAGATATCAGGATGTCAAAGCCAGTAGAGGTGGAGAAAGTCGGGGCTGACTCACCACTGGAGGGCACAGGTAAGATGTGCTTGTTAGATACATGTGTGCCTAGTGTAGAAGTGGCTGTACATGCGTGACACTGGCAGTTTTCTGTGCGTTCCATCTCTCACGTGTGATCGATTTCTCACTTTTTCCTTTCCCTCCTACGCAGATTCAGAGCGGAATGGACCTGAATCAAATCACCAGGTACATCTGACTCCTGTCGTTATTACATTCATCTTCCGACACGTTCACCTACATGGTTGATGCACCGAGACAGATAACAATGACAGTGTGAAGCGCTGATTATTTCCATCATCAATTAATACGTTGATTCTATTTTCACGCATTTCTTCAGTCCATATGATGTCAGAAAATAACAGACATGAGTCTTACTGTCTTATCTTATGCAGTTTTGTGATCTTCATAAAGAGGAAATACTTGGTATCAGTACCCGTCTAATAATGATATTATTGATGGATTTTTGTAACCAGTTTAAAAAGTTTGACAGTGAAATGTATTGTATCATAACTGATGATCAGTGAAACAAATCACTTTACTATAGCTTATTTATTTCTTAATTTCTTCAGTAGAAATATTCCTTCCCCATCGCTATTTAAAGCAGTGAAATACTGGCAGCCAGACAAAAACACTTTCAAGTCCAAGTCGGGTCTCAAGTCAAGTTACATATGTTCCAAACGGTAATTTAAGTCGACCCAAATCCAAGACAAGATGAGTGAAGTCCACATCTCTGGAAAGTAATTAAAAGTATGTGTCGCAGCTTCTGACATCTTGATGTGCTTGTTCTGTTCAAAAACAGTGCAAAATCCAAAAATATTAAATCAGCAAGTAATTTAAAAAAAACAAAAACAAAAAAAAGCAGCAAATCCTCACATTTTAACAATTGAAAGAAAAAAAGACTATAGAAATTTGTCAAATCAGATTTTAACTACACAATTAAAATTGCCCTTAAAATACGAGTGGGGAGGTGGAGAGAGTCTGTAACTCTCAAGAAAGGTGTACAGAAAGAGCAATTACACTCAATTACGAGTAAAAAGGCAATCAGATGTACAAAAGATACACAAGGCCTCACAACTACACTTGTCATATGTGTATTATGAGCACACATTAGGATTATCCTGACACCCCAGGAACAACGCAACTTGATGCATTTAAAGTCGTGTTTTGCAGCAATTTCTCACGTGAAGTTGTGTCTCTTTCTCCTCCTGCAGGCTCAGTCAATGAAAGTCAATCCCTTTCCCCTTTCACCAGCCCTAAGCAGCAAGGTGAGTGTGTGTGTGTGTGTGTGTGTGGGTGTGTGGGTGTGTGTGTGTGTGTGTGTTCATGTTACTGAGCTGCCTGTGCATGTCTGTGGGTATGTCTGGCCCTATGTTTGTGCATCTTTTGTGTTTTAATGTCACACAATAGGTTTTATTGACAGTGTAGCTGCCTCGGCTCTGTGTTCACCGCCGTGCCATCAGTTTCTCTTTTGTCACGCTCAACGTTGAGATGTGTCGACCCCCCCCCCGCCCGCCTTGAATGTAAACAGACAGTCAGTGAGAGTATCATTGCACTCACTCTTCACAAAGCGCATTCAGAAGTGCAATAAATCTATGATACTACAACTCAGCCATCTAAGGTGAAATGGGCCTAATTTGCATACCACATGGGATATGCAAATCAGTACGCTGGAAGAGTCCCCACTTACCCGTTCAAACATGCCCAATCCTGGAACAAAAGTTCATCCCTTTTTGTAAGAAAGAGAGATAGACTAGTGGGCTCTCGTTCCCTGAGACAGCGTGGAGAAACATGTGTGATCAGCTTACGTGTGACTGGCCATGAGCATTATCTGAGATGTTATGTGAAATTTGAATAGTCAACGCTGCCTGCCGTATTGTTAAGTAGCCAGGTAAGCTTATGTAGCCTTTTTGTTTTCATGTGTATAGATGTAAAATGTATTTTTTTTTTAGTGTTAAGGTTTTTTTTCTACTTACTTACTTATACAGTTTTTAACAGCAAAAGTAAAATGTTTTCTGTTTATGCGCATTTTTGTTGCCAAAGCTACTTCGAATTGATTATTGAAATAGTTGTCGCCCTTTCTGATTAATTCTGAGATCTAAGAAATGCAGTTTCCAGTCTTTTTGGTATTATATTTGCTCTCTTTTTCTGTTATTGAGGTCTGCTTTTTACGGGATTCATGTTTTGGACACTTATCTTTTTTATCTAGTGTTCGTCTGCATTAACCGCTCTTTTTTTTTGTCTTGGACACAGACTAAAATGGAGGAGTGTGGTGAGATGTCCCCGGCCCTTCCTCTCTCACACGGCCCGACCCCCTCGCAGACAGCCCTGCAACACACACAGCTCATGCTGACCGGCTCCCAACTAGCAGGGGTGAGACAGATTTACAACTTACGCACACAGACGGACCTTGCTTTGCTTTTACTCTGCTTGCTTCTCTTGTGCTGCTTTTTGAACACTCTCTCTTTCCCTCTTCGTCTCCCTCTGTCCGTTTCCCTCTTTTCTGCGCTGTCCTCAATTTCTTCCCCTCGTCTCTTCTCTTCTCCTCTTTGCCAGCTGACAGCTCTGTTGCCAGCCCAGCAGCAGTTGTTGCTGCAGCAGGCTCAGGCGCAGCTCCTGGCTGCAGCTGTGCAGCAGTCCAGCGCAGCCCACGCCGCTCACGCTGCCCACGCAGCCGCCCAAGCCAATCAGCAAGCTCAGGCAGCCGCAGCAGCAAATCAGCAAGCCCAGCAGCAGCAGCAGCAGGCGGGACAGACAGGGCAGCAGGCCCAATCGCAGTCCCAGGGACAGGGACAGAGCACACAGGAACAGACAGGCCAAAGTGTCCCTGTCCCACCTCCACCGCCACAGCTCACCCTCTCCCAGCCAATCCAGCTCACCGCCCAGGTACTGACTGCCAATCAAAGCCACTTCCTGATGGGCGGCTTGATTGAGGAACCAGCCATGGAACAATTCGTGTTGCGTGTCTACTGTATATTTCATGATTCACAGTTTCCACCTTGCATGACTGCACACACTTTCCATCATGTTTTCTTTCATGTTATGCAGCAACAAAGTTTTTTCCTCCTACTCCATCCTCACCTCAGCTGGAGACACATGACATACTGACACATTTTTTGCATGACTGTGCCCTTTATCTATTCTTAGAAATGATTATACTCTCTCTAATTCGTCTATTCTCTCTCGATTTCACAGGACATCCAGCAGTTGCTGCAGCTTCAGTCGTTGGTGTTGGTGCCCGGCCACCCGCTCCCGTCTCCGGCCCAGTTCCTCCTCCCACAGCCACAGCAGGGCCAGCAAGGTGAGCAGGCCTCTCACTGGAATAGTGTTTTAGGCAGCAGTTTAAGGCAAGAGTTTAACATGTGACTGGTTTTCTCCTCAGGACTCCTATCGACACCAAATCTTATTTCGCTACCTCAGCAAAACCAAGGGAGCCTGCTGTCTGCTCCAACTAGAATGGGACTCCAAGCACAGGTATGAGGAAACTCTCAAGCTTTAGTCAGCGGAAAAGGAAAACTCAGCCTCTGCACCGGTGATAAACAAACGCTCTCTTTCCCTCTCGCTCGCACTTTCATTCCCCTGACGTCACACCTCCTGCAGCGAGATAAGAGTGTGGAGGTGAGCGGCGGAGGCATGACCACGGTGCCCTCAGTGACCTCTCACCCCGAGGAGCCCAGTGACCTGGAGGAGCTGGAACAGTTCGCCCGCACTTTCAAACAGAGACGCATCAAACTGGGCTTCACACAGGTAGGGGGAGACACCTACAGCGGTGTGTGTGTGAGCGTGCAGGTTACGTCACCGCTGAATGTTTCATGTTGCGACTTGTCTAAAACTGTTCTTCCTTCTGTTACCTCTCCACCAGGGGGATGTTGGCCTGGCCATGGGGAAGCTGTACGGCAACGACTTCAGTCAGACCACAATCTCCCGCTTCGAAGCCCTCAACTTGAGCTTTAAGAACATGTGCAAGCTGAAGCCACTGCTGGAGAAGTGGCTCAATGATGCAGGTGAGCTCTCACAAAACAACAGCACTTTAGCTTCTGACTATCATACGTTTAAAGTGCATGCTTGTATGACTCTGTATGTTTGTTCCCCTTCATCAGAGACCATGTCCATAGACAGCACCCTGCCCAGCCCCAGCTCCCTGTCCTCGCCCTCCATGGGCTTCGACGGGCTTCCTGGACGCCGCAGGAAGAAGAGAACCAGCATCGAGACGAATGTACGTGTGGCCCTGGAACGCGCATTCATGACGGTAAGATTATTGTTTCATTAAGAACATTTGAAAAAGCCAATTAAAGATTACCCACCACTCTTAGTTTATTCATACGTTTTTCTCGGATTGATTATTTTTTTTTTCCTGGCACCAACATGAAACAAGTGTGACTGAGACTGATTCATTTAATAACACCTGATCTCAACCAGAATCTTGATGTTGCTTTTATAGGGTTGTTTTTTTTTTCTCACTGCAATATTACAGTGATTGTGTAAGAGCAAATTCGGGTACGGCCGCAGAAGTTTTATGTGATTTTAAATCATCGTCTTAATACTTGCCCTGACGTTTCAATCTGCGATCGACTAACACAACTTTTGAGTTTTCAAGTTAGTGCAGCAGCTTTGCCAACGCTCAGTTTTATGTGCAGGTGATATGTGATATCCTTCCTGTTGCATACTCTGAAAGACAGATATAGTATAAAGAGTGAGAAAGAGCATTGGGGTGGATCGACGGACCCAACAAACACAAGACTTTCACCACTGAGACCGCCGTTTATGTCCCCAAAGCATGATATATACCTTAACTTCCTACGTAGCTTTGTTGCCTTAACTTGCCAAATTTTGCTTACGTATCACCTGCATGCAAAATTGGAGCAGCTTTGGTGTATGTGCTGTACATGATTTGGAAGTTAAAGTCATGTTATTTGTACAGCGACTGATGAAACTGGGTTGCTTTCTGCCAGAGCTGCCCAAAATTCTAACACAAAAACAAACATTATTTACGATACAAATGAATGAAATTACATTTTATGAAGCGGAAATGCTTTTCAAATATGGAGGGTCCTTTATTTCTTTATTTTCTTCAACCTGAGCATGGCAGACAGAGTGACACTTGCAGGAAGTCAGTCAGTTAAGCCAACTTGGGATCCTTGAAATTTCTTTGCATCTTATAACAAACAATACATGTTGACTTTATGCCCTTGGCCCACCACAAGTTGCAGTTTGGGCAGAAATCTGATAAATATTTTCTGGCAAAAGCGCCATAATGTCAGATTCTGCCCTTCCTGTTCAAACAGACGATTCATGTCTTTGTTGCTCTTTAAGGTTAGCATCATGTGTCATGATGACAGTGTAGCACAGCTGAAACGATTTGACCTCCCGTCTTCCTCCCTTCCTGCAGAACCAGAAGCCTACCTCAGAAGAGATCCTGCTGATCGCCGAGCAGCTCAACATGGAGAAGGAGGTGATCCGGGTCTGGTTCTGCAACCGCCGGCAGAAAGAGAAACGCATCAATCCCAGCAGTGCCACCCCTCCCCTGCCCAGCCAGCCCCCCACTGCCCCACCTACGCACAAACCTCCCTGCTACAGCCCTCACATGGTAAATATTCAACCCTGGCACAAATGCATGGCAGTATGTTTCCAGTGTGTGTTTTAATGAATATTCGATAATAAACCCTTGTTTTTCAGTTCTCTGTCCCTCTGTCTCTTTGCCAGATGTCCAGCCAGCTGTCGCAGGCCGTGACCAGTCTCAACAGCACAACAGTGACCACCATGTCCCCCATCTGCCCCCTGACTTCCAGCCTCACCTCCACCCACCCCTCCCTCAGCTCCGCACCCTCCCCGGTGACTCCTCCTCCTCCTCCCCGCAGCACGGCCAGCCCAGCCACTCCCAGCCACAGCACACTCAACCTTAACACAGGGTAAGAGGCCACGAGACGTTCTCAATACAGCACCTGGGATTTACCGATACCAGTACTTCACAGCGGTTCTGGTCAGGGCGTCACTTCACCACTTTAAATCATATTTTCCAAATACCTTTAAAAATATCCAGACTGTCATATAGTTTTATTCTCTTATTTGGCCATGTTTTAAGATATCTGTCTCTAAATTGGGTCAGTGTGCTTCTGAAACCCTGTTCCCCCACATTTTTCTGGCAGTGGAACGTTGCCAACAATTTTTACGTAACTTTCTTAGACTATCCAACATTCACACCCACTTCATACAGCGACTGGCCAGGGAAGACAGTTGGCAGGATTTGAATTTTTCCCTTAAGCCCTCTTTCATCACTTTCGACAAACCATATCTGCCACCTTTTAATGTGTGCGAACAAGTGCAGCACCACGGCTGCCTTGAGGGCGAGGATTTCTGAAAATGTGCCACTTTTTTCCCTCGTTTTTTTTAAACAGTTACTGTCTGCCATCAAATGTGGCCACTCAGAACGACTATAAACACATTAGCCTGAGATTTCTGCCTCCAACCCAACACAGTGAAGGAGAATGGAATGTTGTTTGTGATTTGACATTTAAGAGCAAGTTTTTCTTAGTTTTCTTAATTATGTTTTGTCCCACTCTCGTATTTCTTGTATTCTATGACAAAATGCGACTTTCTCAAGTTGAAAAAAATTCTTTTAAATTGACAAAAGTCAAATGTGTAATTCAAGGCCCAATTCAAGCAGGATCAAAATATTTTACGTCACATGTGTTTTCTGGAATAAGGTTCCCTGGTGGTTCACACTCACCCACATTTGGGTGAACTGACCCTTTATGTGTCACAGCTGTGGCTGGTTTCCTTTTGAGTTATCGCTCCAATCTGAACCATTGATGTCGATTAAAGCCTCACTGATTCCACTCAATAACTGTAGGCAAAAACATTTAAACACACACAACCACACATTTCCATAAACACACTCACCATCAATACTTCACACGCACCATGCTCGGTTCACCTGCAGTTTGTAGTTAGATGATCGATTCACACACACGCTCAGTGATTGTTTTGCGCTCACACACGCACACACACTGATACTCCAACATGCCATGGGGCGCCACCACTGCTTCCCCTGTGCAGCAGTGCTTTATAACCCTGTGTGTGTTTGTGTGTGTGGTTCTTGTGTTTTCAGCTTATGGCGCATGGGTAAAAAGAACGGTGACGTGTCTAACTACATCACCGATTTTGCTGCAAACTTGAGGTGAATACGACATGCCGATACACCCACAGCACAATACACTGTCACGTCAACATAAATGGATAGTAATTTTGGTGTTGTGTAACATTTTCTCAGACGTTTCTTTCTTTATTTCTAACCTCTTGTTTACAGCCGACTGTCTAAGCTAACTACTGCCACTACTTTATATGTGCGGGGCTGAATTTGCCCTCTGCTTGTCCTCGCTGCTAAACCTGCTTTTTTTCTCACCTTTTCTCCTCTGCCTGTCTGTGGTCGTATATATGCTTGCACATGTATGTGTGTGTGTGTCTGTGTGTATGTGTGTGTAACACAACAGGAACACTGTGATGGGAGTTAACACAGGGATGAGCCAAGCCCTCCTAGGTAACAATCCCCTGGCCACGATCCAAGGTGTGTGTGTGTGTGGGAGAGAGAAAGAGACACTGAAGTGGGTTTATTATTAAAAGAAAAAGACACCAAACTGAGAGCTGATAAGCAGAGTTTCATTTTAGAGGTCAAGGCTAACATTTTCTAGAAGAATCTCAGGGTCACGGCGTGCATAAAAATACCCAGAAAAGAGTTTTTATGTTCAGCACGCTGGCAATACATTTCCCTCCTCTCATACACTCCCACACACGCATGAATGCTCAAACTCAGCCACGTACTGTACACAACACATCCCCTCTCACACACCTTCCTACACTTGAGAACGTTGCAAGAATAGCGCAGAAAAAAACGACTCCCGCAGAAATGACCACCAGACAGTCCCGACCGCCACCGTCAGCAGAGCTAATTTTTAATCATACTTTTGCAGTGCAGGGGCGAGAAGGGGGCAGAGAGAGATGCATTAAAAAGAGAAGTGTGATGATGAGTAATGCAGTTATGCATGGTAGGTGAATCAAATCGCGCCCGTTAGACGGCAGGCTGGAGACATGGATGAATAGGCAGTGGAGGGTTTTTGCTCAGAGTACCGGAGAGGAAGGGTGACTTATTTCTCAGGCGTTGCAAAATCGACGTCCACTAATCCATCCCACCAAGTGTCTGTGTGTGACTGACAGCAGCTGCGTTGATGTGTGGGGCCACGTTTTTGTGTTTTTGTGCGTCTGTGTTGTTGCTCATCTCTCACCTTTCATCTCTTCATTTCATCGTCAAGAAAAAAAAAATCACGCCATCGTTGGAGATGTTTCTCGCACTTCATTTAGCCGTTTTGAGGCTTTTTATTCATCTTCATCGTCACCTCAAACATCAGATTTTGGTGTCAGAGTTATATTTTGTATTCACCGTTTCACACCCGCTTTGATGCCCGACACTCACACACCAGGAGATCGATCACTGAGGAGGCAGTTTCTTCACCAAAAGTAGGCTCGACAGACTGTAATGCAGTGCACCCACAAGACATGTTGAGCTTTCAGTAGCCGGGGTGCTAAATGATAAAAAAGAAAAACAAAAAAAGCTGTTTTTCTGTTGCTATGTGTTCAGAAATATTATTAGGCTGCTTTCACATGTAGCTGCGTGAAGCGCCGTTCACATCCAGTCATCAAACTTGTTTCCATAACAACAGACCACTCACGTCAGCTTACCTGTTGCAGTGCTGTATCTGATCCGGTAAGATTAGATATTAGACAACATACGGTTATTCAACGAGCCGTTATCTCTATTTGACACAGTGATGAAATCGTGTTCATTGGAAAAGTGTTTCCCAGCCTGCGCTCCAGTAAACTGCACAGAGCAGCCGTTATCCCAGCACCTCACTTTCCTTTGTAAAGAGGAGGTGACGGTTACTCCCAACGACTTTTGCTGTAAGCAACAAGTTCAGGCGATTTCTCCGGCTTTGCTGTGGACTGAAAATGAGGGAGCCTTACAGAGAGATGATAACTTACATTGAAACACTTTATACCAACAACCTAAAAAGAAGTTAAGTACAAAAAAAGAGTGCGTTTGTTTTCCTATTTGAAGGGTCTGAAGGAAGAGGACTAGGGAGGATACACTTTTCAGCAAAAGATTTACCTGAGAGGGTGTCAAATGAAAACTACGGAACTCTACTTCTGCCAACATTCCTGTTTAATTCAGTAATCCAATAACAAACCTGATAGCCTTGTATCACTCAAAATTTGTAAACCCCCCTATAAGTCCTTAACCATAATTCAACCTTGCCAGACCGGCGATCCAAGAATCATCCTCCATCTAATTTTTGTGGCAATCACTTTTCTAGTTTTTGATTAATCCTGCCGACATAATAACCAACCAATAAACAAACAGACACGGGTGAAAACATACGTAACTCTGATTCTGAAATACTATAAATGTGGAATATTCCTTTAAACTCTTTGTCTTGTCTTTTCCTCCCTCAGCCCTAGCAGCCAGTGGTGGCCAGCTGCCTCTTTCCAGTCTTGAGGGGGCCAGTAAGGTGATGCTGGGGGCCTCTGCGGGCCAGGGAGGAGGCCTCCCCTCCTCCCTCTTCCTCAACCACCCCGCCCTCCTCCACATGGGCCAGAACCCCGGCGCTGGACTGATCAGCGCCGCCGTAGCCAAAGCCTCCCAGCAATCCCCCTTCCCCTCGGCCAGCAGCATCAGTCCCACTCCTTGCTCTCCTTCCCCTTGCTCCAGCCCTGTCTCTTCCTGTTCCTCCAGCGAAATGGCACACAGCCCGCCCTCTCTGGGCGGAGCCAAGATTGAGTGACCGCGCCCAAGGGCCAAATCAGAGAGGAGGAGGAAGAAGGAAACGAGAACCTCGCCTTTCACACCAAAGCTATCTCTTTCTCTCTCTTGCGCTCTTCTTCCGTTATTTTTCTAGCAATGGCTCTCTCTCTCTCCGTCTCTCCCAGTCTTTCGATGCCAAAAATACACAGAATGAAAGAGGAGAGAGGGAGGGAAAGAAGTGAAAGAGGGGAGAAGTGGGAGAAAGGGGAAGATTGAAACCAAAAATCTTTATCTATCCAAACCGACGGGGAGGAGGCAACGTGGGACCTTTTTGTCAATAACACGTGATATCGACATGGCGCCTCACCGTTCTTCCTCTCTGAAGGAAAACAAACCAATGACTCTTTGACTAAGAGATGGAAGAGACGGCGGAGATGCATGTCGGAGTGCATAAACCAAAAATGACAAAAGATAACTTTTAATGTGACGAAGGAATGGTGGCAAGGACAAAAAAAAGAAAACGAAGAGGAGGACTGTGCTTACATTTTTCCTTTTTTTTAATTATCATTTCGAAAAGCTGCGGGTCTGAAGGAAGAGGAGTAGGGAGGATGAGTTTAAACCAAAAATTTACCTGAGGAGGAGGCGGAGGAGGAAATACACAATGACAAAAAGACAAAAAAAAAAACGACAACCATACCAAAATCCCAAATACCAAAAACCAAAAATACGGAGAGAAAAGCTTTATTCAAAGGACGTGTAAATACTGAAGCTATCCAGGACCAGGACTCTACTGCTACTGCTACTGCTACTCACACACACACAAACACACACTCCATTCCGCCATCCACTCATCTTGTTTGTGTCAGCTCATGTGTCTCTCGTAGGTTTTTTTCACGCCCGCTATATTTTGTATTTTTTTTTGGATGATTTTGTAAAAAGATTGTTACCGAACGAGTCAGGAGCTCGTGAGTTCTGCTGTGTCTCCATGTGTTAGTCTCTTTACTACCTCTGGTTCTAAGAGCATAGAATAGTTTCATCCTCTCGACTTTTTATTTCAGATTTCCCTTGACAGAGGCTTGTTACTCAGCGTCTGTTTTTTACATTTTGAGAAGTACAATTTTTTTTTGTTTGTTTTTTTATTATTTATTAGTGTCATTTTACAATCCAGCTCCTATTTATTGTTGCAGCCTTTTTTTTTTTTTAAGTGTTGGCTTTTTGCGGATTTGAGTCGTCATCATCATCGTCAGTGTCATCATCATCGTCTTCATCGCATGCATTTGTGTTGTCAATGTGCTTTTTTTTTTTTTTTATGTGTGACTACTCTGTAGGAACAGAGGCGACAAGGGGCGCAAAGATGCTCACCAAGTGCCATAGATCCAAAATAGAGTTGGCACACTTTACTGCGAGTTGATTTCAAGCTGTGAGTGAATTCATTTAAGGCCTAAACATGTGACATTTTGTGCTCTTAATCAGACCGCTCTTCCCTCACTTCTTAAAGATAACCCATTATCGGTGAGTCCACGGCTAAATGAACATGCCCTGGGAAAAACTTCACACACCGAAGACGACGTTTGTTAAGAATGGCGACCGTTTTGAAAGTATGAAATGGGGCTGTGATTGGAGATTTAAAGTAATAACTGTTGAGACTGAAGGCTAAATAAGTCAATAAAGCCAAGTTTAGTCACAGCCGCCTCTCGTTCCTGCCTCGTCAATCAGCATAGACGCCCTCGACACCTGTCTGTCTAGACATGTTTACTGATATTTGTCTGTTTCCATCATCACTCCATCAGTCACATTTCACTGTCATTTTCCACCTCAGACTGCCATTAATTCTCAAATGGAAACCAAAGCATTCTTAAGGCTGTCTCGAGCTCTTTGTAGAGAGCCTCAGCCAAGACATATGAACACAATAAAGACACAGAAGGGGGGCTGAGAACAGGACTTTACCACTGGAAGCCCCCCTCCCCCAGTGTAATCCCCTCCACCTGGCCCGTCCAAAAAAAAAGTACCCACAGGGGGAAGCTTTATTGAGGGAACTGATCCTTTACTCCGAACCCCCTGGCAGAAGGGTACACCGGGACAGGCGAAGCAGGGACACACTGTAAGTGAAGGGAAGCAGGCGTCACACTTTGTTTTTGTTTGTTTTTTGTAAGAGGATACCAAAAATAAACCCAAACCAAAAAAAAAACACACAACCCAAGGAATGACAGAAGCAAACCAAAAAGAACCCTAAACCAAACGGAGGGAGGGAGGAGAGGAGGAGGAGGACTAAGCGCAGGTGTTGAAAGGCAGCGAAGCATCTGTCCGTCTGTCTGTTAGCTTTAGGGCTGCAGCATTCGCCCCACTCTGAAACTGTGTAGCATGGATGGAGGGATGGACAGACAGGCAGACAGACGGGCAGATAGACAGACGAGTCAGGAGAAAAGGACAGACAATTCCTCCCCTCCTCTGCCTCTCGCTCTCTCCAGCTCAGCTCTCTGGTCCTGGATGGAGCTAAACGCAAATGACCTCACTGAACTGAAATCTTCTAAAAAAGAAAAAAAAAAATCTGTTTTTATTTTTCTGTTGGTTGGTTCTGATTGTTTTAATCTCTGCTGTGTCTCTTGATGCCGTTTTATGTACTGTACTTTAGTGCTTACTACTCATTTGGAATAACGTACTCGCTTACTTACTACAAGAGCTCCTTATTTTTTTCGTAGTCGTGCTAGAGATTTTTATCAGGTGGTTGGAAAAAATACTGTGAAAATTTAGCTTCCAGATTTTTATTAGATAAAGAAACAGACTGTCTTGGCAGAAGAAAAAAAAAAGGACACACAAAAAGCCAAAAACAAAGAGTTGAATAGCGAAACCTTAAAAAAGAAACAACCAAATACTGAACCAAACCAAACACAGTAGAGAGGAAACAGGAGCTGCCTCCTCTTGCACGAGGGCACCGAGATGGGTTAGAGTCAGCTTGTCCGAGGCGGGAGCTGTGTGTTTTTCTGTACGTTACAGGAGGCTTAACGGTGAAAAAAAGTCAAATGTGTCGGGTCTGCAGTGATGTCTTGTCATTAATTTTCGACCCTTCAGGTACAGAGCAGCAACACGCAGCGACCGGCCCCTCGGTCAAGCTGACGGTTTTCCAGAGTTGGACGCAAACATATCCAAAGAATATTTGGTTTGATCCACACCAGAATAAAAACAGTCGAGGAATCATTTCACGAACCAAACTTTAGATTGTGGGGTTCGCGCCGAGGAAGGTGACACCTTCTCTCCACACTGACTCTTAGACGGAATGTATCTGTTAGTGCTTCTATAGATTTTGTAGAAAAAAAAGATCTATGTTCTACTGCTTACTTATCGCTAATGTATTAAAAAGAAAAAAAAACGTACAAAAAAGACTTTGAGAAAAAAAAAAAGATCCTTAAAAAACATTGATGATAATAACTTGATTTTAGACCAAAAATTTTAACTATCTCTCTTTGGACTTTTTATTTCTCCTTATTACGATGGTTTTAGACTTTTGATTGTACTATTTATTCAGGGTAGGGTTGATTTATGTTGCGTGTGATCTTTTTTTTTTTTTTGCCTTGCTATTTATTTCTTAATTTATTTTTAGAGGTGCTTTTTTCATATTCTGGGATGTATTTGTGCTGTGGTTTTTTTTTATAATTTTTTTTTTTTTTTGGGCCCCCTGCTGAAGTTCTTTCCTACTTCTTTAAACCAAATAATACCAGAAATGCAACCACCAGGTCCTGTAGGGGCTTGATAAGAGAATAAGGCCGATTGGATGGTCGGCCATAAAGATATTCTCTTCCTCACTGGGACAACACTCCTCTTAAAGGGGAGTGGAAGCTCACGGTAAAGAGAGGCAGCACTGTGTGGGCGAACACCTCATAATTTACAGGACTTTTAAAGAGATAAAAAAAAAAAAAAAAAGAAAGAAAAAAGTGAATTTGGTATAGGCTTTCTGGACAGACATGCCTTTGTGTTTCCTAAGACGATTTGTGTGTGAAAAAGTGCCTGAGTTACAGCGTGGAGTGTTCTTTGAGGCGCAGTGCTGCTTCTGTTCTCTATATTTTTCTCCACAGGGAGAACACACTGAAAGCTTTACAGCTACACAACCAAAAAACACAAAAGAAGAAGATCAACTGGGGCTAAAGTTTTTTACATGATAGAGAGAAAAAAGGAGGCAAGAGAGGAGAGGGTGATTTCTGATTCCCAGCCGCAAATTGACCTCTAACTTCTCGCTCTGTCTCTTCTTTCTTTTTTTTCTAAGAACTCTTTTTGTTTCCACTTTTCTGTAAGTTGGGTTTTCAACTTGTTTTCTTCATCCACTGTAGGATGTAAAAGAGAGATAGTTCATCATATACCTCATATTCTTCGATGATAAACCAAATAGATGAATGCTTTAAAATGCGGGGGTTCAAGTGGGGATCGGGGTTGCGCGTGGTTGGTGTGTTGGTGAGGACGGGAGCGGACACAGCAGGTCAAAGGTCGTTGTCCTAGTGGAGAGAAACACGCAGGTGTGGGTCTGATCTGTGAAGACCATCCAATAGATTGCAGTTTTTTTTCCTCCATGGCACTGGTTCATGCTCCTGTCCTCAAACACACACACACACACACACCTTGTCCCCCTGGAAAACACCCCCCGCCGTCTGTGTTGAGCTTTGAACACAGCCCTCTCCTCTGTATCTGACCCTCGCTGCCACCTCCCCGTCAAACACGGACTGCAGGTTTAAAGCTTGCTCTTTGGCGCAGATCTAGGATCAAATCTGGATCAATTTTTTGGGCTTAAAAAAGCTTCATGCCTCAGAGCAACTTTATCACAGAGGTCGCCAAGCCCTCTCCCGCCTTTAGGTCTTCATTGCCCGATCAGGGGGCGTATTGACCAGTCGATGTCCGTGTGCATCAGGGAGCGCCGCGGGGCCAGGTAACTGGGGAGCGGCTGAGACCGGGGCTGCTAGATGACACATACAGACACTTCTCACGACTCTGTGTGCGTTTGAGACGTTGGACATCGGAGGGAGAAGTGTGCACGTGGTCAAACTCACGCTCTGTTGTTTTGCTCTCGCTTTGTGTTCGGAGGAAAAGCAAAGAGCCGCGTCACTTTGTGAACTTCAGGGTTTGAGGAACCAGGGTGTAAAGTGCACATCTCTGTGGTGGGGATACCCCCTTAGTGAATGATACCAAAGTCAATGCCCTGCCACGGGATCCGGCACTACATACACACTCTGTCAAATCCTGACGTCAGATCAAGTGTTCAGAAACTCCACTTTCCTCCGTAGAGTGTTTTCTCTCTCCACACAACCACATCGCCTCAGAGATGGACTTTCACAACACCATCTATAAAAGAAGGTTTAAAGGACCGGCTTGATTTTTTTTTTTAATTCAATTTGAAGGTTAGATGGGAGGATTGATACCAGTCTCATGTCTGTTAGGAAATGATGAAGCAATAGCCAAAAGCAAGTGGGGATGACGAGAGGACAGGACGTCTTTGCAGGTGGCCAGAAAATATTTCCGGCTTATAACTCCTTGTGCAACAACTGAACTCTTCGTAAGTTTTAAAAAACACTTCACAGTGGACACCAGCTGTGGTCTCCTGAATGAAAGTCCGGCGCTTAAAGACTTTTCACTCTTTATGCTACATCTTCTCACTTCCTCTTTTGCAGCTGTGATAATCACTACAGCCACTAGAGGTCGCCGTCTGACAACAAACATAAATATGGACCGTAATAAGCTTATTTCATAGTTGTCTTTTATGGTAATTTTCTCGATGAGAACAGAATACACACTTTGTGCAGTGTCAACTCAAACTATTCAGATCTAAATTGAGTGTTAACAGGTGCTGGCAGACAGCCATGGATCTCCCCTCAGTGGTGGCCTCGATCCTTGACTCACATTGCATTACAACCTGGTTTAAGGCGTACAGGAAGGCATTATTAGAATTTGATCCCACTGACACTAAAAACAGAGACTGTGAGCACCAACTTTAACCAGCAACAGACTGAACTTGAAAGGAAGCGACAAAGTGAAAGAGACATGATTAATTTTTGTTTACGGCTGCTCGTCCTGAAGCGTGAGACTGTGAACACAGTCAGCGGCTACACTGAATCAGCGAAGTGATTCATGCTTTTTTCCGCCTCAGCCGGCAGGGCCTGGCTAGCTGTTTCCCCTTGTTTCCAGTCTTTATGCTAAGCTAAGCTAACCACCCTCCTCAGCTGTAGCTTCAAACGCACTGTACAGACATCAGAGAGGTATCAACCTTCTCGTCTAGCTCTCGGCAAGAAAGCGAATAGGCGCACTTCTCTAAATGTTGAACCACTTCTTTAAAACCGAAAGCAAATACGTTTAGTCACGGAGGCACGAGGGAAATGTCAGTGTCGTTGGAGAGAGTCACAGCGGGCGGGAGCAAAGAAAAAACAACAGGCAAAAAAAAAAAACAAGCTGCTGCTTCTTCCTCCACCCACTCTCATCCACACCTCTTCCTCTCTTTCATCCCTCTCTTCTTTCTCTCTCTCTTCTACAATACAGCTTTAGTCCAAAGGTTTCCTCCAGCAACACAGCAAAGCGAGTCAGATGTTAAAGAATAAAACCAAAGAGCTCTAACTTGACCTTCTCTCTTCAACACAAAGCCTCCACTGCATCCTTCACCTCTCTCTCTCTCTCTCTCTCTCTCTCTCTCTCTCTCTCTCTCCCTACCTCCCTCCATCCTTTCCTCTCCGCTCTCCCGGAACTCCTCCGTCACCTAGCGAGCCGGTCTGTGAAGCATTAACCTCAGCTATCCAAAGGGGAATAAAAATAATAATAATGATGAATAATTAAGATGATGATGATGAAATGTATATTTTTAAGTATTTGTCATTGGAAAAATAATCTTCTCATAATTATGATGATCACGATGCCGACGACGATGACGATGATGATGATGATGATGATAATGAAGTTTCTCTTGGTATCTTTGTAGCTGTTCTGATCCTTCTTAAGTTCTCGTCCTTTCTGCTCGTGCTGCCAGAGAGTACTGCTTAAACTCCCATCAGCCCCCTTCTCATCCCCCCTCCCCCCTCTTTTCATTTGGTTTACCCAGTGTTTGGCCCTAACGTCTACCTGTCTGACCTTTACCCCCTGGATGTTTGTCTTCGCCCGCGCGCGTGTGTGTCTGTGAAAGAGCGAGCTGTCAAACATTGACGAGGGGGAAGTTTTAAGATTTTCTCTGGGAACTGGTTTCTTGTTGTTTGCTGTTAAAGAGGGGGAGGGCTTCAGTCTGCCACACTTCCACCTGTGCATGCGTGACGGGTTGGGTTGGGGTGGGGACGGGTGTGGTTCGCCACAGCAGTTTGCCAAAAAGACAAAAAGATTCCTTGTTCCTTGGACAACGACGAGCCCCCACACATACTGTCAACTGTAACGTACTGTTTGCCAACTTCCTAATACAAAGTAGCTCGAATTCCCCCTGTCACAACAGCCAGCTTGTTCCCCTATTGTGTGTGTGCGTGCGTGTGTGTGTTTCCATCCCTCCTCCCCATGTGTCCTCCATCCTCCCAATCCCTCCCCATCTCCCTCTCTGTCTCCCCCCCAACCTCCCCCCCCACCCCCCACCCACCCTTCCTTCCTCTCCCTTGTGGTAGCAAGTTAGCCTTTTAGTGTATTTATCTTGAAAACCAAAAAAAAAAGAAGAAAAATAACTCTACTTGTTCATTGTACAGTGTTGTTCATTTTAAGTCATTTTTGTAACTGAAAGTGTTTCATTCATCCAAATAAAACAGGAGACAAAAACTGTACAGATGATCCTCCCCCCCACGCCTCTTGTCTTGTTTCTTTCAGTCAACTCGGCGTATCTGTTTTCACCTCGAACCTCAGGTTTCAGTCGGTTTGGAGAAAACCTCACCTCCGAAACAGGAAATGTGACTCGACCTGTCGTGTCGCCTTTTAACCAGAGGAGGGAGCTGTAAGACTTAATATCTTTACCGACAGGGGCCACATCAAGTGTCGCTCCTTTCACCCTCTCAGTTAAGGAGGACCACGAGTGTCAAGTAAATATATCTAATATAAAACTGATGGGAAAGTAAAAAAACAGGAATTAAGACAAGATTCTACTGAAGAATCATGAATCCATAAACAAAAACTCCAATTAAAGAATGAAATAACAGTACAAGTAAAAACACATCATTTAGATATAGGTTAATATGAATCAACAAAGCAGTTTTTCAGATTAGAAGTTTCAATCAGGTGTTTCGAGGGCGACTCCCTTCATTATTTTGTTTTATTTAATAAATCCCCCCCACGATTTTACCTATTCGTTGATGGAGTCATTTCAACATTTTGTAAATTTTCTTTTTATATTTCTTTTTTATTACCCATTTAAAGGTGCAATATGTAAAAATACTGATTGTTGAGATTCATCCCCAGGTAGTCAAATGCCGTCGCGTTGGGTCGGTGGCCTAACAATCGACTGTCTTTCGCCAGGATATTGCAGAGTCAAATATTAACTACACATTTCTTAGTAATTAACAGCTCAATTCGTAAAGTAGCTGATTGTTGAGTCTCATTCCCGGCTCATCTAATACTGGCAGTGTGGGTCGGTAGGTCGAGCCGGACACCACCGGGCCAGAGTGTCAATATTTGATGAGTTGACTCGACAATCGACTACTTTACAAATTGGACATTTAAGTCAGTTTATTCATGGATTGATTATATCACCAGTAAAGTTCAGTTTTTCTAACTTTTCAGGTCAAACTGACCCAGTTTGCGCCACTCGAGCAGAGACTCAACTCTAAATGTTATGTGCATGTTATTCTTATATATTTTGTTTTATCTCTCTGTTTAATACTTCTTGTTTTATTGCTGTTGAACTCCCTGACTTTATTGCCATTTATTTTATCTTATATCTCTATGATTCATTCACTTTGCAGCCATATTGTATGCGCTGTAAAATTTGACTTTGCTTTAAAAAAACGAGAAATCCAATTACCTCGTATTTGACAAGTAAAGTAGAGTAATGATTTAAAGTTGGTAAAAAAAAATGTAGCTCGTCAAAGTTAAATG